>NC_141079.1:20747167-21219667 GCF_041138505.1 Cibotium barometz | reverse complement strand
ATATATAAATCAATCTGTCTCTCTCTCTCTCTCTCTCTCTCTCTCAATGATATCTGAGAGACAAAAAAAACCATCATTATCATTCGAGTACTTAGAGCCCAAAGTTACAAAAAGAAAATACTGTCATAAGCATTACAAAAGGATCATAACAAAAACTTCTTATCGGTGAACCAAATGAATAATTACATTCCACCTGTTTACAATCTATAACTCATTTTGGTAAGTAAACGACCATCATTATCATTAGAGTACTTAGAGCCCAAACTTACAAAAAAATAATAGTGTCATAAGTGTTACAAAAGGATCATAAGATCAACTCCTAATTGGTGAACCAATTGAGTAATTACATTCCACGTGTTTGCAATCTACGACTCATTTGGGTAAGCAAAGCCCCAAACCTATTCAATGTTACTTTAAGGCTTGATACTTCCATTCCAAGCCTATCAACATGGGCACTTAACTTGTCTTGTTGCTCTTTTATAGCATCAATTGTCTTTCGACAACCAATATCACATAGGTGTGCTCCGAAAGCACCACATGTATCCATTACGCGGAGGTAGGTAGCTTCGACAATATCCTTAATCTCGTGATTGTTACTTATAATGGCAGAAACTGATTCTCGAGTTGAACTGCTCTCCCCACTTCCATGATTTCTTATGCACTGACCAAGACCAGCAATCAAGCTCTCCACATTTAACACATGGGAGTTTGTGTCATTGACCAAATGGAGTATATTCTCTGATGTTACATTTATTGTCTTCTTTCCATTTCGAGTCTTCTTACCATGGTTACGTCGCACCCACTTATTAGAGGTTTTTAGTTTCCTCTGGCATTGCTTAAAAGCATGCATTATTCGTTGAGTCTTCACATTATCTTCTCTTACCTCAGATTGTTGAGGTCTTGAATACTCTGCACAATGGCCTCTATCCTGAACGTCCATGGAACACCTCACAATTTCCCCCTCGTTATCCATACTGTACATCATTAAGAAATATATTAATGAAATATTTTTTAAATTTTATTTAATCTAGAAGAAAGTATGGATTATGAAAATAATCGAAACGGTGAATCAGAAACTAAATGACACGTACGTAGAATAGATTAAGACCCAACTACGCTCAAGTGAATGAATGGTAAAAAGGTATCCACATGATGTATATGTATATGTATCTATATGTATATATATATATGTATATGTATATGCATATGCATATGCATATGCATATGCATATGCATATACATACATATATGGTTGTATATGTATTTGTATATGTATATGTATATATATATGTATATGCATATACATACATATATATATGTATATGTATTTATATATATATATCTATATATGTCTGAAGGCGGTTCACGTAATTTTAGCATTTAGGAAACTCATTTAAAAAGATGGATGAGAGTGCGGGCCCAAGGGGTTCACCTACGAATATGTAAAATATCATGTGAGTTTGAAATCTTTAGGTAGTCCTCTCTCTATATATATATATATTTATTCTATATAAATATATCTTTTATTCAAAACAAAACAATCCAAATCTTTATCAAACATTAATCAAAAGTTGTCAGTCTTTGACTTTTTAGGAACGTTTTGAATCGATGTTTATATTACGTTGAATCATTAATTATAAAACAATTCATTACAACATGCATGTTCCCCATATAGAGGACACATTGTTTGAACAACGTGCATGTTCCCCATGTAGAGCACACATACTGTGCCAACTTTCATAAAGGAATCTGTTCTTGAAGGCGTGTATGTCAATAATTCGATCGAGCATAAGAGGTATGAGGGGCAATGCAATGCAGAAGGGATTTGGTCCCATGGGCTTCTCAGGTATCACAACAAAAATCAAGACAGTGATCGATCGTTTCCTTCTGCCATGGCGAAGGGGCTGCCGTTGGCCACACCGTTGACATCAAGCCGTTCATATGAATAGCCTCCTCTCCCATCCATGAATGCATCGAGTTCAAGGTATAGATAAATATATATAATACATTTTGTTTGAAATCTTTAGGTAGTCCTCTATATATATATATATTTATTCTATATAAATAAATCTTTTATTTAAAACAAAACAATCCAAATCTTTATCAAACATTAATCAAAAGTCATTAGTCTTTGACTTTTTAGGAACGTTTTGAATCCATGTTTATATTACATTGAATCATTAATTATAAAACAATTCATTACAACATGCATGTTCCCCATGTAGAGGACACATTGTTTGAACAACATGCATGTTCCCCATGTAGAGCACACATACTGTGCCAACTTTCATAAAGGAATCTGTTCTTGAAGGCGTGTATGTCAATAATTCGAGCATAAGAGGTATGAGGGGCAATGCAATGCTGAAGGGATTTGGTCCCATGGGCTTCTCAGGTATCACAACAAAAACCAAGACAGTGATCGATCGTTTCCTTTTGCCATGGCGAAGGGGCTGCCGTTGGCCACACCGTTGACATCAAGCCGTTCATGTGAATAGCCTCCTCTCCCATCCATGAATGCATCGAGTTCAAGGTATAGATAAATATATATAATACATTTTGTTTGAAATCTTTAGGTAGTCCTCTATATATATATATATATATATATATATTCTATATAAATAAATACTTTATTTAAAACAAAACAATCCAAATCTTTATCAAACATTAATCAAAAGTCATCAGTCTTTGACTTTTTAGGAACGTTTCGAATTGATGTTTATATTAGGTTGAATCATTAATTACAAAACAATTCATTACAACACTCATGTATACAATTGCATCAAGTTCAAGGTAGCAGCGCAGTACCAGTTTTGGTTTGCACTTGGAGGAGGCAAAGGCGGTCAAGGAGCTCGAGGAGGCGAAGGCACGACCACGTGTAGCTCAAAGGTAGCAAACTGAGGTGCCTGGCATACATAGAATAACCAAAATTTTTAAAAATTTGAAGGCTAGCCAAAATGCAACCACTTTTTCTCAATCATTTTTTAATTAAAAAACCCAAAATATTCTACACTCTCTCTCTCTCTCTCTCTCTCTCTCTCTCTCTCTCTCTCTCTCTCTCTCTATCAAGCCGTTCATGTGAATAGCCCCTCTCCCATCCATGAATGCATCGAGTTCAAGGTATAGATAAATATATATAATACATTTTGTTTGAAATCTTTAGGTAGTCCTCTATATATATATATATACATATATATATATTCTATATAAATAAATACTTTATTTAAAACAAAACGATCCAAATCTTTATCAAACATTAATCAAAAGTCATCAGTCTTTGACTTTTTAGGAATGTTTTGAATTGATGTTTATATTAGGTTGAATCATTAATTACAAAACAATTCATTACAACACTCATGTATACAATTGCATCGAGTTCAAGGTAGCAGCACAGTACCAGTTCTGGTTTGCACTTGGAGGAGGCAAAGGCGGTCGAGGAGCTCGAGGAGGCGAAGGCACGACCACGTGGAGCTCAAAGGTAGCAAACTGAGGTGCCTAGCATACATAGAATAACCAAAATTTTTAAAAATTTGAAGGCTAGCCAAAATGCAACCACTTTTTCTCAATCATTTTTTAATTAAAAAACCCAAATTATTCTACACTCTCTCTCTCTCTCTCTCTCTCTCTATATATATATATATATATATATATATATATATATATTTATATATATATATATATATTTATATATATATATATATGTGTGTGTGTGTGTGTGTGTGTGTGTGTGTAACAAAACACGTCGAGGGAGGGCCAGTCTCCCTTAAGCTTCTAAATGAAAATTTATGCTTAAGAAAATATATAATTTTAATATTTAAATATCTATTTTTAAGTTTTACATTCTTACTCTACAAAGAGGAAAAATATTTAATAGACTATTCACTTCAAAAATGTAATGTAGAATATTAAAAATATTTAATAGACTATTCACTTATAAATGAAAAATCATGCTTAAGAAAATATATAATTTTAATATTTAAATATCCATTTTTAAGTTTTACATTCTTACTCTACAAAGGCGGTCGAGGAGCTCGAGGACGCGAAGGCACGATCACGTGGAGCTCAAAGCTAGCAAACTGAGGTGCCTGGCATACATTAAAAAACCCAAATTATTCTACACTTTCTCCCTCTCTCTCTCTCTCTCTTTATATATATATATATATATGTGCGTGCGTGTGTGTGTGTGCGTGTGTGTGTGTGTATAACAAAACACGTGGAGGGAGGGCCTTCTAAATGAGAATTTATGCTCAAGAAAATATATAATTTTAATATCTAAATATTCATTTTCAAGTTTTACATTCTTACTCTACAAAGAGGAAAAATATTTAATAGATTATTCACTTCAAAAATGTAATCTAGAATATAAAAAATATGTAATAGACTATTCACTTATAAATGAAAAATAGTGCTTAAGAAAATATATAATTTTAATATTTAAATAAAAAGTGAGAGAGAGAGATAAAGCACTTTTTATTTTAAATCATTTTTCTCTCTCTCTCTCTCTCTCTCTCTCTCTCTCTACCACGTGAATGCGTGGGGATTGACGTGGAGAGAGAGAGAGAGATAAATCACTTTTTACTCTCTCTCTCTCTCTCTCTCTCTCTCTCTCTCTCTCTCTCTCTCTCTACCACGTGGAACTGGAGATTGACGTAGAGAGAGAGAGAGATAAATCACTTTTATTTTAAATCCTTTTACCCTCTCTCTCTCTCTGCCACGTCAACGCATGCATGCATCATCTCCCCCTCTCTCTCTCTCTTACTCTCTCTCTCTCTACCGCCTCTACGCCACGTGGAGAAACATGCCATGCATGCATCATCTCCCTGCCTACCTCCCTCCCTCTCCCTCCCTCTCTCTCTCTCTTTCGCCTTTACGCAAACGCTTGGAGTCGGCTTCTTGCACAGAGGCTTGGAGTCGGTTTCTTGCACGTAAACACAGAGAGCTCTCAGCGTTTCTGGGCTACGTCAAGGCTTGGAGGTGGCTTGCAGCTTCTCACTGTTGCTGGGCGCGTTGGTGGCATCTACGTCCAGGCTGGCTGCAGGCTTGGAGTCGGTTTGCAGAGAGCTTTTCACTCTTTGTGGGCGCCGTGGTGGACATGCATGCATCATCTCCCTCCCTCCCTCCCTCCCTCTCTCTCTCTCTCTCTCTCTCTCTCTCTCTCTCTCTCTGCCGCCTCTACGTCCAGGCTTGGAGGCGGCTTGTGTTTCTGGTTTTTGTGTTTTGTCTTTGAGGACTTGGTCTTTGAGTCAGTCCAGAAAGCTAGCTCTCAGCATTTCACAGCTCTGTGGACTCACTCAAAGACCAAGTCCTCATAGAGAATGTCTCTTTCAACCTTTTTCTCTTCTCTCCTCCATAGCAGCGCCCCTCCCTGCCTCCCTACCTGCCCTTCGTGCCTCCCCACTCTCATGTAAGCACCTTCACAATCACCACCTTCACAATCTGTTTGCATGCAACACAGAGGAGCTGTTGTTGCATGCAAACAGAGGAGTTGTTTTTGTTGTTGCAACAGGCCATGGGGGCTGTGGGCGGCTCCGTCTTCCATCTCATCAACGCCATGAAGAACTCGCCCAGATGCGGGCTATCATCGATCGGGTCCAGGTAGAGCAAACACGGCGCCAACATGCCAATGTTTGCTCTCTTTTCTCTCTCTCTGTGTTGCATGTATATTCTAGGGCGTTTTTGACGCTATGAGGAATCCTCTTGCGTATTTTGACCTAACTGTGGCTTGCTGTCACTTGCAGTTGTCCTTTTACCCATGCAGCTCAACATAGTTGTGCTTGGTAGATCTTGGTGTCCCTTTGCTCCTCTGGCTCTTCATTATCGACAGATCGGTAGTTTCCGCAAGCAATTAACTAATTTGGTATTTTAGAATCTACTTATTATTAACTGTGAAACGCGTGTGATTAAAGAGAATTAAGTTGAGTTGAAACTCCTCCATCCCCTGTTTCAGTGGTGCATGGCCATGCGAGGAGGAGGGGGAGGTCCAAACCGACACGGTGGAAGAGGCTGAGGCGGTGGCGGGAGAGGAGGCGGCCGAGGTGGTGAAGGAGGGAGAGGAGGTGGCATGGCCATGCGAGGAGGAGGGGGAGGTCCAAACCGACACGGTGGAAGAGGCAGAGGCGGTGGCGGGAGAGGAGGCGGCCGAGGTGGTGAAGGAGGGAGAGGAGGTGGCCAACAGAGATGGTGGGATCCAGAATGGCGAGCAGAAAAGCTGACACAAATTCGTGCAGATGCAGGTCATCTTGTTTTTTTATCAGTCCCTCTCATCTTTGTATTTTTGCCTTCCCTCACTTACACCACCCACGTTTCTCTGTATCGCAGTCCCGACATGAAAGACGTCTTGCAGTAAAAGCAGACAATGGACACGGAGTAAAAGCAGACAATGCACGTGGAGGGAACCTTAGAAACGTACCTGCACCGTGTGGAGGTCGAGGCGAACAGCAGGCGTGGAACAGCAGGCGACCCGAATTGACTGGACCCGGCAATATTCAAATTTTCAAATCCAAGCGTGACGTGACTGGCTATTTTCAAATTCAAGCGTGAACGTCACGCTTGCAAGGAGGAGGCAGTATTTTGAAATAGGCCCCCCTCCTTTGCCCACGTGGAGGGAGGGCCACTCTCCCTTAATCCTGTATAGATGTAAGAGAAGGGGGCAATGTGGGTGTGAGAAGGGATGAGGGGTGTTTTATGGTAATGTAAGAGAGGGGGGCAGGAGTGGTAGGTAAGCATGTATGATATGAGAGAAAAGGGGGAAATGACGATCATTAATACCTTTGGGGGTTAGAACTTACGGGGAAAGAGGATATTTTTAATTAACAAAAATAAAAAAAGGGGAAAGGATGATCATTAATACCTTGGGGAGCTTGAATGTTAGGGGAAAAGGGTATATTTTTAATTAACAAAAATTCAAAAGTAGAACTCTACACGTTCGCCTTCCATCGACTGTCACTGCCATGAGAGCTCCGCCCACGACCGCCTTCTTCGCCACCGCGCTCCACCATGATAGGTAGCTACCACCCCACCTTCTCGTTGTGCCTCCTCACGATAGGCCGTGCTACCTTTGCTTAGCTCAGACGACCACATTGCTTGTGATGCCCCTACACAACCTGTGTGAGGCCTTCTGTGCTAGGGTTTTTGAGCTTATCGTGCGCCATAGCCAGGAGTATCTCTTCGTCACTGCAGTGCGTCTCCACCATGACGACGGTTGCCTTCCTGCTCCCGTTGCGTAGTTGAGCCACGTAAGCTTGTTGCTTACACTACTGCAGCCGGCCTTCTCCCTTGCTACTGAGCCGACAGCCGCTTATCCACCCTTTCCGTCTTTTCTTAGCGCTGTCGAGTTATGATAACGGCTGCCTCCTACTCCTGTTGGTGCAGCTGAGCCATGCCTGTCGTCTTTGGTTGTTGCAGCGATACAAAAGCTCGTTTCCTCTCCTTGCTGCTTTGCTGGATTGCCTCCTCCACGCTGACCGCCATAGCCCGTCGACAGCTCTTCTGCCTTGCCCCAGCCCGCCACCTCTCCGTGCTTCGCTATACACTGTGGGAGAATGCACATGTGATCATTTTGGTCACCATTCTATGCAATCTGGAATGATCTCTCCAACTTGTTCATGCCTACCATCCTACCACTCCAATGAACTACTGGAGGCCATAGGAATAACGGCAAGAGGAATATCTTCAACATCCCCTAAAACAACCTTTGCCTCCATAGGATGAAGGTGAGGATCAGGTTGAGATTGTTAGGCTCAACCTGTGTAGCTTTCTATTTCCCTCCTCTCTTCCTCTTCCTATAGAAGATACCTTCCTTTATTGTTTTTGCACATTCAAAACCAAAGGTACAAAGTAACCCATTAGTTATATACATCAACGAATCCATAGGGATACATGAACCAACAAGAGTATTATCTTATTTACCGGGGCCATTTTGTATAAAGTATGAAGGAACACTAGGTGAGAAGAAACACTGCAAGAGACAAATTTAATAGCTTAGAGGAACTAAATTCAATCCATTTTGCATGAAAAACACAATCTAGTTTGCATTGCAAATATTCAAAAGTAATTTCTTACATATTATGGTATTCAAATCAATTGTGAGGATGGCCCTACCATGCTCGTTTATCAATATGGGAGCCAGTACTTGAAAAAACATATTTTTCAACAATCAAAATAAGGACAAACTCTTAAATCTGTTCGGTTTTGTTCCTTATTTTTCAACAATCAAAATAAGGACAAACTCTTAAATCTATTCGGTTTTGTTCAGGAAATCTCTATCCGATTTTGTTTCCGAAATCTCTACTATATGCCAGTTTATAACTAAATTATATAAAAAAATCATTTGTTAAAATAAGGCCTACTTAAAATCTCACCCAAATTTTTTTAGCCAATTTTTTTTTTTAGCTTTTCTTAATTCTAGCCTGTACAAATACACTAGAATGCCATTTTTCGAGCATTGACATTAGGAGGCTGCACAACCAAATGAAAGACACGAGAAGCATTAATAAGACAAGAGTGCTAACCAGTGCTAGAAAAAACTGTCCTTTATGTTGGAGCTATATATAGCTAGCCCTAACTCACTCTAGGTCTTGCCTATATATATGTGACTTGTGACTAATATGATTCATTCTTGTGGAGCGTATGATTCATTCAACATGGTATCAGAGTGATTCTAATCATAAGGGAAGAATCTACATCTTCTTGTCCAATTTATGATTATGATTTCATGTCTTACAAGATTGATCTTTGGTAACAGTTTTGTGTAGGGTTGATTGGTTCTTTGATTATATGTTGCCTACATGATTTTATAGCTCCACTTGTTGTAATTATAATTGTTTCTTAATCGTGTCCTAGTTGTACAGTGCTGGTGCGTAGATGGTACAGTGCTGGTGAATCCTATCAAAAAAATGGTTTGTCAATCGGAGTTTTGAGTCAAAAGTTAGGACAGTTCAGGCAAACTGCATCTAAAACAGTAAAACAGGTTCTTTGTGAGAGCAAATAGGTAGTTGTCTCTGAGTCGTAAGCAGGATTTGATTGTGAAAGCTTTTCGTGAAAGCTTCAGACGGATGCTTGCCGTATAAGCTACAATTAGATACAAAACTTGCCGTGCAAGTTGCATCATAACACGATGCTTTTTCTTAACGTGGTGCTTTTTATTATTATTATTTCATCTTTTATGGACCTCTAAGTTTGCTTACGTGCATGAGACACGGGTCCCCACTTTTAGAGTTCTAATTTTGGTTCACGTTCTATTCTTTACACACAATCACTTTATGCTCGTTGTCTGGTGCATGCCTATTTTTGGTTGGCTACGTTTCTCAGTTTCTCATATCTCGTACATGGTCTGCAAGTCTCCGATCTTATCTTGTACGTGTTATCACAACCCGACATGGCAAACACTATACTTGTTAATGGATTTCCTTCTGGGCAGCGTTCTGTTCCTCTTTTCCAAGGCCAAGGATTTCCTGGTTGGAAATACAAGATGCTATTAATTTTGGAAGGAGACGAATTGGCAGATATTGTTCTTGGTATTCTTGCATGCCCTCCTTAACCTATTGATCAACTTCAGAATAATTTTATTATTACCGAAGGTCCTATTTTTGAACAATGAAAAATTGATCATGCACACTGGTTTCGTCGTGATAAGGCTGCTCATCGGTATATACTTTTTTTCTGCCCTTAACGATTCACTCATGCTAGATGTTTATCCATTATCCACGTCATATGCTATATGGGATTATCTTATCACTATGTTTGAGAAGAAAATTGTTTACAGAGATTCTGTATCTCCGTAATCTTTTGGGCAAGCCTCAATTCCATGTCTAGTCACATTAAATCATTCAAAGATATTATGAATCAACTTTCTGCTCTGCAGGGGATCCTATTCCTCCAACTCAATTGGTTACACACCTTCTTGATACGGTGAAGGATCCTTTGTATGATAATATTGTCACTATATTATCTAAGAAGGATGGAATTGACTTTGAGCATACATGTATTTCTTTGATTGAATATTCTCAACGTCATGATCGTCAGACATTGGTAACTCATGAAATGGTCATGATTGCCCAAGAGTACACAGAATCAGAGACAGCCTTTACTGTTCGGAGATGTCCATTTCAGCAACGCCCTTCTTCCTCCTCCCAATTTACATCTCGTGGCTTCCAAAGAGGAGGTAATTCTTCTCGTTTGAATTTCCTAAAGCGTTGTTCTTATTGTGACAAAACTGGTCACTTGGTATCTAAATGTTGGGTGCGAGAGTACGATGAAGAACACGGTATTACAAATAAGTAACCTCATTTATCAAGGAATCCTTCCTCTTCTGCAACCTGTGAATATGAAGAACACGGTATTACAAATAAGTAACCTCATTTATCACGGGATTCTTCCTCTTCTGCAACCCTGCGAATATTGTGGGAGCACAAGGCATTCATCCAGTCGATGCTTCAAGAGGCGTTATGATGAAGCTCGAAATCAAGCTTATGCTACTCAGCAAAATCCTCATGATGAAGACAATGTTCATCAAGAGGCTAATTTGGTTCATTATAATGTCTCTCCAGAAAAGGTACTATATGTTCGGGATGGTTCTCTCTTTATTGTTGATTATGGTGCTACTGGCAACATGACATATCAATTGCAATGGTTACATAATTATCATCCAATTCCTATCAAGAAAGTGGTTTATCTTGCTGATAATACAACTTGCCAAGTAATGGGTATTGGCGACTTATATCTGGGAACTTCTTCCTCAACCAAAATACTACGGGGAGTTTTATATGTTCCTGATTTACAAAGAAACTTACTTTCTGTTACGCGGCTTGTGGATCTTGGTCTATTTTTTCGGTTTAATAATACAAAGTATCGCATCGAAAAGGATGGCACCACTATTGCGGTTGCTCCTTGATGACATGGTAATCTCTTTGAACTTTCATTGAATGAGGATGTTGCAAATGTTGTTACAGCTCTAGGAGATCTGGATTGTAAGCTATGACATCATCGGTTTGCTCACTCAAATTTCTCAAAGCTTCTTGATATTCATCGTCATGATCTTGTGAGAGGTATGGACCTCAAATCTCACCTGCATATGGAGATATGTGAATATTATGCTCTAGGCAAACATCATCGTAAGCCATTTCCAATGTCTACAAATATTCATTCAAAGAATCTTTCGGATCTCATTCATACTAATATTTCTAGACCCTTTCCTCCATCCAAGTCTTGCTACTACCATTACTTCATTACTTTTATTGATGACTATTCATGGTATACAAATGTCTTTTTGCTACGACATAAATCAGAAGCATTGGACACATTTAAGAGGTACCAAATATCTATGGAGAATCACACTAGTCGAAGAGTCAAAATTCTTCAAAGTAATAATGGTGGTGAATATATTTCATTGCATCAACCACGGTCGTGAGTATAGCATTCCATATTCTCCCCAACAGAATGGAGTTGTAGAGTGAAAGAGTCGTACAATTTTGAATGCAATCAGATGCATGCTTATTCATTCTGGATTATCTCACTCTTTTTGGGCAGAAGCAGTATTGACAGCCGTTTTTGTTCAAAATCATCTTCCAACTATACTACACCTTCTAGTAAGATTCCAAACTCCTTTTGTTGCACATTTCAAAGTCTTTGGGTGTATTGCTTATATTCATGTCCCAAAAGAGACACGACACAAGCTAGAACCTTCAGGTTTAAAGGTTATTTTTATTGGTTATTCAGACCAACTCAAAGGGTTACAAGTTTTACGATCCAAGTTCTCAAAAGAAAATTGTTAGTCATCGAGATGCTATATTCAATGAGCAATTGATGAGAGGTTCATGGTCCACAGAAGATGCTGATGATACAAAAACATTACTCACTTCTTTTCCTTTTCTACTTATGTACAATGATTTGCGTGATGACAACACTCTTTTGATGGATATTGGAGACAAGTCTATTGATGTTCATCCTACGGTTTCAAAGGAGACTGCTACAGATCTTGATATCTATGTTGATCTTCCTATTAAACTTAAATACGGTGCAAATCATGTATATGGTGATATTGAAACCTGTAATCACGTATTGGCTGTCTGTGAAGATCCTTCAACTTATGCAAAAGCTATGTCCTCTCCACAAAAGAAACAATGGAAGGAAGCCATGGAAGCTGAATATGAGTCTTTGATCTCGAAAGGTACATGGGTTCTACCAATCTACCTTCTGATCATACTCCTATCAAATGTAAGTGGGTTTTTAAGACTAAAACAAAGACAAATGGATCCTTTGATAAATTCAAATCTCATCATGACACTTTTTCACCCGTAGTTCGTAGTACAAGCATTCGAGTACTACTAGCTTTTGCAACTCAGTTTGATTTGAAAATACATCAAATGGATGTTAAGATGGCTTTTCTTAATGGAGACTTAAAGGAGGAAATATATTTGGAGCAACCTGAAGGATTTACGATTCTCGGAAAGGAACATTGTGTACGCCAACTCCACCGTGCTTTGTATGGACTAAAACAAGCTTCACAATCATGGTACATCAAGATTGATCAATTTCTCACATCTCAGGGGTTTGTTTCTTGCTTCTCTAATCCAAATATTTATATCAAGCACAATGTGAATAACCATTTTGTTATATTGGCCCTTTATGTTGATGATGACACTATACTTGTATCTAATAATCTATCTTTCATGCAACAAGTAAAAAAGGTTTTATCCTCAGCCTTTGATATGGTGGATCTTGGCGACATCCATTCATGCCTTGGTATTCAAGTTCAAAGGTATCATCACAATGGTATTTTGCTTCTTCGTCAAATAAAGTTTATCCAAGATATTGTTAAAAGTTTGGATTGGCTACTGCACATTCGGCAAACACTCCCTATCTTGCAAGCTCTACTAGGAGTGCTTCTGCAAATATTGAGGCTGAATCATTAGCTTTAAATCAACCCTATGCTAATCTTGTTGGTTGTCTTCAATTTGTGGGCATGAGCACTCGTCCTGATATTCTGTTTTTGCAGCAAATCTATTAGGACAATACTTGTCCTCTCCATCTACAAGACATTGGTCTCAAGCTAAACGTGTTTTGAAGTACTTGAAGGGCACTGTAGATTTCAGACTTGTATATCGCTGTCAAGAAGACATATCTTCATCAACTTCTCTTAACCTTTTAGGTTATTCAGATGCTGATTGGGCAAGCTCTAACTTGTCCATGCGATCCACCAGTGGTAATTGCTTCTTTATCAATGGTTGTTTGGTATCTTGGGCTAGCAAGAAACAACGCTGTGTTGCAGTTTCTACTACAGACTCTGAATATGTAGTTGCATCTTTAGTAGCTCGTGAATTAGTTTGGCTTCGACAATTGCTTGCTGATATTGGTCATTCCTCAAGCACTCCTCTTAGATGTGACAACCAAAGTGCTATTAGTCTAGCCAAGGACTACGTGCAACATAGCAAGTCCAAGCATATTGCAGTTCATTATCACTATGTTTGACATGAAGTAAGGAAAGGAGCAATAATGGTAGAACATTTTCCAATTGATCAAATGATTGCAGACATTCTCACCAAAGGACTCCATGAAGCTTGGTTTACACTTTTGCGATCAGAACTTGGAGTTGCGGGCGGTGGCCTCTCTTTTTGGAGATTAGCACATCTCACGTCATGTCAATTTTGTCTAGACTTGTACATAGCCTATAGACTTTAGGACACTTCACACATTACTTCACATCATGCACATTTATTCTTTGCACTTTGTATATAGAAGCACATTGCACATGGACTTTAAGGTGGCATTGTACATTTATATGTAGGAGCTCGGGTTTTTCCCTTGTGCTCCCAAGGGTTTTTTTTACTCACAAAATGGAGACCTTTATTTGAGTGGGGATGTTGGAGCTATATATAGCTAGCCCTAACTCACACTAGGTCTTGCCTATAGTAACCACGATGTTACTCTAGATATTCATGTCACTCTAGTAGCCATGATCGAGGGGTGCTCGCAACACTATAGAGAGTTACTAGCATGGGTAGAGGTTGTAAGCCCAAACACAAATAAAAAGACGGATCTTTTCCACAACCAGACCTTTTACTCATCCTTACAATCGCAATAACACTCACAATGACATACTGTCAAGTCAACTCTAACTAGGTATAGCGATCTCTTAGTGTAATAGTTATCATCACTCACCACACTTCAACAACCTCCCAGGCATCAGGGCCAAAAATGTTAAAAAAGGGCCACATTTTAATCACTTTTATCGGATTTAGATTAAGCTTTGGACCAATAGAAATGTGACATTCAACCATAAATATGACATTGGATGTCATATTCACTTTTTAGTAAAACAGCCACGTCATATCACATTAAAGTGGTGATAACTGACTAAAATAGCCAAAACTTCACTAGTTTTGGCTATTTTAGTCGATTATCACCACTTTAATGTGATACGGCATGGCTATTTCAATGTCACTTTAGTGGGTTCCAACTTCAAGGGCATGTCCTCACGTGCCAAATGTTAGTACTTCAAAAAGTAAAAATTTAGTTTCCCCCAAAATGAGTAAATACATTTGGATTCCCTAATCTACCCGAGGCGTCTTTCTAATCATATTTTTGCATCATCCTCTCCTCTATTCATCATCTAACAATGTCACGACAATAGTCTAACCCAAGGCGCACTCTTAATGACATTTCATCATGCATTCTTCATAATGTTAAAGAAGATCACGGTGTGTGGAATGGTATAAACTTCAAATTAAACAATTGGGTGACTATGCAACCGTCATGCAAAGGTCCTCATAGGATAAAAAGGCAATTAAGAGGCTTAGTACAATACCATTGGAAGGGACATATCTTGGAATTCAAGATAGCAAAAGATGGATGGAAGGCAAAGGTACAACATGTGTACACGACAAGAGAGATGCACATGCATCTTTCTACTCTAGCATTTGCATTGCAAGCTCATTGTTGGCAAGATATTTTTTGTAATTTTACTTATGTTCTTTATGATTCTAGGTGAAAGCATGATAAGGTGGTACACTTTCTACCAGTTGCATTGGTTGCTACCACACTTGAAGACAAACAATATTCATGGATTTAATATCATCAAAAGATGTGTTTAGCAAATTATCCCTAGTGCCTTTTGGATATAATAAATCTGAAACAAGATTAAACACTTGAGGCTTCATACCTTGGATGAGTAGCTTTGATATGGTTTTGTATCCCTTTCTGCTTATTGAAACCTTGTCACATGCCTCCACCAGCTCATCAGGATTGACCAAGTCATGAACTTCTTTGCAAACTTCCTTGACTACCTTCCTTCGAAGCCCTGCACACACTGCGAGATCTTGAGCATTTCAATCATGTCATTGTTTTTTATAGAAGATTTGATCAAAGAAAATCTATCAAGAGGATTATCCAAGCAGAAACTTCCAAAATATTCATGTAGCTTTGATCAAGCCTCATCTATTTTTTCTTAACACCCCCATGTGCGGCTAGGCATGTAACACTTTTAAACTGTCTAGATCTCACTCTTAACCCAAAATGAGTGCTTTTTAGTTAGGTTTTTTGGAGTGCATGTTCCTCTAATTTTTGGTTAGTTTTTCTAAGCTTTATTACCTCTTCCTGATGAGATGACTGAAGTAGCCTTTCCAACTCATTTACATGTTAAGTTTGTGAGATCATGATATCTTCTAGTCCTTTAACAAATTGCTTGTACAGACTAAGCATAGTTTACTTGAGAATAGTAGCTTGATTATTCATTCTTGAGCAATATCCAAATAAGCCTTTTTACCATCCCCAATGAATCGAGCAAGATCATGCAGGGTGCTAAATGATGGAGGCTTACGAGTTGATGGATCAAGCGGGTATAGACCTCCTTGAACCCACAAATCTACATGCTTCTTTCCTTCTGCACATAGCCTTTGAGCTTCAACCTAATTATGTACAGCTTTGTGATGAATACTTCTCCAGGTGCAATGATATGGTGTCTTTTCGTTAAGTGTGGATCAGCTCTTGGAGTCAGCATAGCAGTTAAAATGATCCAAACAGAAAGCAAGAGATGGTGGGAGAGAAAAAAGACAGTAGAAAGAAAACAAAGGGGAAAACTCTCGTCATGCCCTATGGAAGAGAGAAGTATGTTATGTATTCAAATATTTAAAATTAGCTTATTTTAGAAAACGTGTAGCAGAATAGGTAAGAGGGCTGCCAAAAGGATAGGTGAATTGAAGACTATAGATGCCTGATGGATGGCATCTTAAAGACACTCTCCTCTAAATAGAGGTAAAAGAGGTGCATTTAATATAGCTATTTGTCTCTACTATTTTAGTTAAGTCGCTTTGATTAAGAAAGTCAATCCAATTCTTACATGACCCTTTTTTTTCATTTTTGGCCTTAATGTGTAAGATAGGAAGGGGGTGATGCTAATATAGCCAATGTTTTTTTTTTTGGAAAAAATATCATTCAATTAGTTAAAGAACAAATAGCCATAAAGGGCTAAGTACAACCACGAAGGCCTAAATACAAACTCGCCTCATGTAAGGGCGGGAAACAAGTGATCATAAGGGGAAGAGATAATTCTCCTCTCCGGTTGGCCGCTCTATGGGGAGAAGATGTTACTCCTCTCCGGTTGGCCACTCTATGGGGAGAAGGCTATCTCATACGATGGGGGGGGGAACAACCACACAGGTGGTCTGTAATGCCAAATGGGGTCAGTGCCTCTATCTGTAAGGAAAGGGCTAGGCTCCAAAGTCTCAAGAAGGCTTCCTCCACTTTGCATGCGGTCAGAACTTCCCTGCAGATTCCCCCACAGACCACAGAGGGTGTGAGTGATGTCGATCCATATTTTCTTGATGGTCTCAGCTAACGGAGTGTGGGTACCCCCCGATCGCCTAGCTACATCTAGCATGCCAAATGTGCCAGGTTGCTATGCTACTACAAATCTCCCATCGTTGGCATGAGCATGGTTGTCAGTCAGCTATTGGTGGGGCTGTGACTAGTACTACTACAATGCGATGGTGGGAGACCCGAAGGGCAAGTCCTCCCCCATCCTCCTCTCATAAGTCCTAACCACTCTAGCCTCAGTGGTCCAAGTGACAGTACCCCAAGTGATGATACGAGTTGATGCCTTGTCCATAGCGAAGATGCGGAGAATCCACTGCCCAATCTACTAAGCCTTTGGGCAATCCCAAAGGCAATGCCAATGAGACTTGTGGGGGTGACTGCACCTCAGGGGCAAGCTACCAACCTCCGACTGCTAGCCAAGTACCCACCGCCAGACTCTTGTTTGCCATAAGCCAAAGGAAGAGAGTGATCTTCCTCGGCTGAAAGTTGTCCCAAAGCCTCTTCCAGAAATTTGAAAGAAAGTGTTGTGATAGGCCCTAGGACTGCCAATGTGCTGCTACTCCCGGTGTGCCATCTACTTCGGCATCTGGATCCTACGGTATATATGTAAAGAAAGGGAAATCCAGAGTCTTCACCTAATCTGTGGGATCATACCATGTCCACTCTCCAAGGTCCCACACGGCAACCGCGTGGTGAGGTCGGCACTCCCAAATCCATAACTGCCAAAATCTCTCCCTGGCCACCTTGGTCATCGATGATGAATCTATGTGCCATGCCCACACCCAAAAACGAGTCACCCTCACCCTCTGCAAGATTCAGCCTCTGAAATCCTCCATGGGGTGCTCTGATCCCTCTAATCTGCTATGTAATCTAATAGAAAAAGTGAGCAGACCACTGTCCTCATTTCCTCCATGGACTACCACGAGGATATCGATCTGGTGAACGTGCCTAGCCACACTAGAGTGGTCACGTCTGGGGTAGGAGTCTGGTGAACACGCCTAGCCGCACTCCGGAGGAATAGCTAAGTCAATGTCGATGCTGAGCCTATCTCTATCCCAGATCCCTGTGAGGTCTCTCTCCTGCTCCTCTTGAGGTAACTGCCTATGTGCAACCCAATCTCCAAGAGACCTAGCTGGTCCCAGGCTCAAGGCTCCATAGGATGTGTGCGATTGGGCCCCTAGCATGTGGCCAGTGGGTAAACGGATCAGGGGGTTCCAGATCAAAGGCTATCGAAGCTAGTCCTTTGAGGCCACTGGAACAATCTGTTTGAGGGCTAGCCTGAGATTATCCTAATCCCAAGGAAGGACTCAAACCATGGGCTCACATATCTGTGAAGATCCATCTAGTACTCTACGGCCACGAGCCTCCAAGGCTCGAAGTGTAGGTTGAAATCTAGGCCAAGAGGAAATCCTTCCAAGGCTCACCACCGGCGGGTAGGTGAGGGTAGGAGTCCTATGACAATCAACTTGCCCAATAGGGCACGAATATGTATAGCTGGATCAATGAGGCGGAGCCCCCCTCTACTATGTGGCTGAATGATCACTCTCCATGCCACTTTGGCCCTCGATGGCCTCCCATCACTTCTGACCCACAAGAAGTTCCAGATCAAACGTTGTACCTGGCCAATACAAGCTCGAAAGAAAAGGCCCAGCATGAGGTGATGTATCACATGGTGTAGCACGTGGTTCGCTACCAACACTCCGCTTGGGATAGATAGCCTTGCTGAGCTCTAGTATAGAAGCTTCTTCCAAATACTCAGAAGAAGCGGAGCGAGCTACTACTCCGGAGTGATATCAATGCCAACCTGGCAACTGTGGTATTGGACTGGAGTGCTCCTTGGGATCCACTAGAAAGCCTCAAACTGGTCACCAAGACAGGGTGGGTGTTGAATCTACCCAAAAACCACATGACTTGTGCCAGCTGATCTGTGCTCTAGATGCACGACAGAAGATCTTTATCGCCTCCGCGAGTCTCTAGAGATTCCTAATATCTCTAGCAAGGTAGGCTGTTGTGTCATCTGTAAACTTTGAGTCCATAAGCTCCTCCTACGTACGGAGGGGAAGGCGTAATCCCTGAAGTCCGGTCTCCTTGGAGGAGAGAAAACTACTCATGGCCTCGATGACAAATAGAAAGAGGTACGGTGCCAAAGGATAGCTCTGTCGAACTGAGCGCAGGAGGGGAAATTTGTTGCCTCGGGCTCCTTGAATGAGAACCTGGCTGTGAGATGCTGAATAAAGTCTTAAGACTCCATGAATCCACTCCATGGAGAATCCCATCCTACTCATAGTACCCTCCAGAAAGTTCCAATCCATCCTTTCATAAGCTTTCTCAAAAGTCTAGCAGTAGCACAATGAGGTCCTGTTGTCACATCTTGGCCGAAGTTGTCACCTCTCCCAAAAGGTAAAGATGTTGTCAAGAAAACTTCGATCTTGAACAAAACCAATCTAAGTGTCATGGACCAAGTCTAGGAGGGAAGGTTGAAGTCCCCTGCTCTGATGGCCTTGGCCAAAATCTTGTAGGCCGTCCCTAAAAGGGTGATGGGTCTCCACTACCAGATCTCCAATCTATCACCACCCTCCTTGGGAATCAAATGTATCAATCCCTCTATGAGCCTCTCTGGCATGGCACCTGTGAGCATAATCTCATTGAAGGCAGCAGAAAGGCCACCTTCCATGAGTTCCCAATGGCAAAGAAAGAAAGAAATAGGAAGCCCATCTGCCTCGGGCCTTTGGCCCTTGGTAATGCCTTCACCGTCTCCGCCAGCTCCTCTCTGCAGTGAAAGGTGTCAATAAGAAATACCGAAGGGAGGGGGGAGCCACCTCTCTCACATGCCTCGAGACCCTTGTCGCGCAAGCATCCATCACTTGGGGGGATAATGGAGTACCAGAAGAGAATGAAGAATTTTGTGGCGATGGCTCTCACCTATGGGGGATCAGAAACAATAGCTCCATCCTGGCCACGTAGCCTGTGAACACCATCTCTCCTCCTATGTGGGCCAGCTATCTCAAAGAAAACTCTAGTAACTCTGTCACTGGTGTGAGTCTAGAATGAGGCCCTAGCATGGTATCTATACTCCACCCTCCTCTCCTCAATGGACCAAATCTCCGTGCGGGTGGCAGCAATCTGACTCTCAATCCACGAGCTGTCTAGGGAACTCTCCTAAGACATTGTAAAGAGGCTAGTCCCCTCCTCTCTCTCAGACTCCTTCCCTGCTCCCAAAATCCCTCCAATCTAGTGGGCTGCCTCTTGCAAGAAAATATTGACCTCCCCAAGGCCATCATCCAACGTGCATGTTGGGAGATCCTGAGCAAAAATCTAGTCGCGCCCATATCTGCTCTATTTGGCTACAAATCTCACAGTCGTGAATCAAGCTATCTGGAATCGTGGAGCTTGCATATATGTCATGCCTCCATGGGCCCTCTAGGGGGATAGAATAACTAGGGCATGATCTAAAAATGTAGTGCCTGCCAGAATACCAACCATGCCTCCATGGCTGCAAGCCCACTCGTCAACATAAAACCTACCTAGCCGCCGAGAGAGGTTGGGGCCAGTGCTTCGCCTATCCGATCAAGAGAAGCTAAGACTCCCAGGGCTACGCCAAAACTCTGGAAGGTGCCAAGGGTCCTCTCCCCTAAGAATCAATATCATCTCCGCCCATCTAGAGTACTCCACTCCTGAGACTGTGGTCGTGCCACCTCCAAGTATGTCCTCTACTGCTTCTATCATGTTGAAGTCACCGCCCATGCACCAAAAATCAGCGTGGGGACAAGGCCTATCAGACAATGCTCCAAAAGATAGCTCTACCTACAACTACATTCGGGGGGCTAATATAGTCAATGTTGGTAACATGTCAAGGGTTGAATAATCTAATTTTCAATTATTGCATAAGAGTAGGAATTTATAGACAGCATATGGTGCTAGAGGTAATTATTAAGAGGCCTAGTTTCTAAACATCGATTGTAATGGAAATCAATGATATACTACAAATACTAATTCAATGATGGGTTTATTGGTGGTAATGCAATGGTAGAAAAAAGTAATAATGGAAGAGTTTTGGGCAAGAGTTAGTACCACTCCTTCCCCCTCTCTTACATTACCATAAAACACCTCTCATCCCTTCTCACGCCCACATTAACCCACGGTCTAGCCCCTATGATCCATCCCTTCTTATACCCTCATTAACCCAGACCCCATCCCTTCTTGCATTATCAATAAACCTCCCCATCCCCCCTCTTACACACCAAAATAATCCTCTCCCCGAAACTTTGGGAGCTTAGGTGTGTACCTTTTATTGATTATGTGAGTTGATGCAAGCTTTAGGTGGCGGCGATCGTGGGAGAGTGGGGGGTACCTCACACGTGTTCGTGCATGTCCTCGTACCAAGTGATAGGTGACGAGGTGCATGCATGGAGGGTCTCTGGGAGAATCGATGAGATAAAGGTAAATGGCTGGGGGGGGATTGGGGGGATGGTGGGGTTGCTGAGATGAAGAGGACGCGCGCAAACGATGATGAGGGAAGGGACTATAAGAAGTCCTCACTTGAGAGAGTAGCTAAGAGGATCATCACGCAAGCTCAAAACCCATTAACAAGAGCTGAAAAGGTATGTCTGCAAGTGTCTTCTAAGTTGGTGAGGAGCTAGATTGAATTTTTCTCTTTGTGTAGCATGATTATCTACTGCTCAGGAAAGATTCCCTTGAAAGCTGAGATAGCGCGATGGTTACACGCTGATGTCTTGCATGATAGTGTAGTATCTCAGGTCTTTTATCTAGGGAAAGGCTTCTTTAATGTTCTTTTTAATAAGACGTAATCAGTCCTTGATCTTTTGCTAGAGCTCCCCTATTCATGGATCACAAGTTTATGCATGTGATTCCTTTTTATTCCTTCTTTAATTTCAAGAAAAGTTTGGTTGGATCCTACCCTATATGGGTTAAAATCATTGGGTTACCACCATGGCTTTGTTCTGCCTTGAAGGATTTGCTAGTGCAATTGGGCTAGTAATAAGCAAGGCAATAGTGTCTATATTTCCTGGTATGAGGGTCCCTTTTCATGATAGGGTGGCTATATGAAACACAGTATTGAATGCCTATAATATGTTTCTCTGGCCTGTGCTGGACTTTGGAAAAGGGCACTGGCAGAAGATAGTAAGACCTATTAGAGATTTTGTATGGAGGAATGGTGACTCTAACAAGAGAGCTCTTGCTTGGGATAAAATGTGTATGCTTAAGTCTGATGGTGGATTTGGCATCCTCCATCTCCCTTCCCATACCATTGCCAGATTGGTTGTGTTTCTGCCTACATGCCTAAGTAATGAAAAGGAAATGTGGACTAAGATGGTAAAGGAATTGGTGGAATTTTCAACTGTATCTGGATGGAGTGATGAACATGTGGATGTAATACTTAATATCATCACATGTTGCTGTTGCTGTTTACAAGAAATCTCGAATTCTAGAAATTCCATTGTATTTTAGAAAGCTTGTGATATTCGAATGGATGTTAGTGGATTGATGCGTAAATATATTTGTATATGTTGGTCTATATGTTTGATTAACAGAATTAGTGGAGCTTAGTTATTTCAGCTGATTCAGTCTCTGTAGTCTACTATTATCTGAGTTTTTCCCATTGGGGGTCATTTGCAAACATACTAGGCTATGCCTGGCTTCTGGGATATTGTTGTGCAGGGTATTAGAAGGAAAAGGGTGAAGATCAAGACAACTTGGTATGGCCCTAGAACACAGAGGTGGTATAAGAAGGTCAAATAAGCTAGTTACATTTTTGTGGCATTGATTGAGAATACAATGGGATCTAGACCAACTATTAAAATATGGTTTCAAAAAGGGGAGATTTTGGAAAAACAAACCCCAAGGGGTTGCACATCTAAAGCTTTGATTGATGCATGCATCTTGCTGGAATAACACTTATCTTGGGGGGGAATCCTCTTTTGTTTTAGAGGATGATGGATGGGATTTGATGTGTAATCTATTGAATGGTGACTCTTATGTAGATGAGGGCTAACTGTGGGTTTGGAAAGTTTATGTAAAGCTGTCTTTTTCGTTATATATATATATATATATATTATTGGTCCCAACAAAAAAATTCCTCCCTTAGCCCCCTTTTACAAGCCCATTAACACTCCCATCACCCCATTACACCCTCATTAACCCACGCCATCCTCATTTCATCTTTTAAAACATATATATCATATATAGTGAGTTTTTCTTCTTTTGTCAATGTCTTATTTTCCCTGAGAGTTAACAAAAGTGGCTACCCTTACCTTGAATTTTTCGATTACTCTCATGATTGCCTCATTTTCTTATATCAAGAGGAGCCCTTGGGCAACAAGTGGATGCTCAAGAGAATGAGAGATCTAATGCGCCATCGAAGGCTCAAAGTGCAAGAGCAATAAAGGAAGGAAAGAGTAAGCCCCTTGTGTCTCAACATCGATGACTGGAAAAAGACTAAGGTTGAGGTCTGTGACACCTCTCACAAATACAAGCAACAACGAGAGACTGCTAAAGCATGCCTTGAAGGTTCAAGGATATCTCACCTTGACATTGGCAGCACCAAGCACTTTCGTACATATTTCATAATCTTTCATCTCTTTTTTTTAAATATACTTAATAATGTATATATAAATTTCTAAATATGCTAAATATTCTTCCTTGAATGTGTGTAGAGGGAAGTAGGGGTCATGGCTATACTTAAGAAGTGTATGACTTTGTGTCATTAAGAAAACTACATCCTTGTTCGACAAGATGGAGCAGGAAGGAAACGTGCTCAATCAGGCCCATCGATTAGCCTTTTCCACTAACCATAGGTTCAACGCATGTACCTTGCTGGGCCAGTTTATATTTCCAAAGGCTTCGCAATCGTTGTTCAAACATTTATATGAATTGAACAGGATTAGTTGTTCCATCATATTTGCCCATGATTTTGGAAATCAGTGTATGTTCTTGTTTTTGTATGAGTCACTTAGGCCATGTGTGGGTGCTAATGTGGTTAGGGACTCACTTACTCCTTGGGCAACCCCCCTTCCTAGCTTAGTTAATACGTCCAAAGTGTGGGTATCTAGGGGTTGCAAAGGGTTGGTACCTAGCATGTTTAAAGGCTTAGGACTTGTGATAGTGCTAGGTAAGGGGCCAAGTCTTAGAGGGATTGACATGACAATGGGTGTAAAACCCTATGACATGCTTTTTTATGGTTCACAATCATTTTCAAGCTGTTTTGGGCAACTTTTAGTACTGTAAGGGCCATTTTTTGCCTCAATTTTTGGGTCAAATTTTGAGGCTATTGGTCGGAAGCCAAAATGACGAATTTTTTCCTCAAACACTCGAACCAATTTGAAGAGCTCGATGTCGGCTTTTCGATGAGCACTAGAGCACGTTCATCAGATTCACAGTTTAGGAGGTATGAGCCTTCAAACAGGGTTTTTTTTTCCGATGGATTCCCCTTCACGATGTGAACTACCAAGGTGCGGTTCACGATGTGAAGTGGACTTCACGGATTTTATCAAATTTGGTTTTTTTTTGGGCGTGTGACGGCGGTAAGGCGTGAAACCTTTACCACATGAAATGTCAGTGGGAATTGTTTCACGATGTGAAACAATAGGTACAGTTCATGACGTGAAACAATAGGTTTAGTTCACGACGTGAAATGGGTGGTTCACGGATTTTTTAAAAAAAAGGGCGTGAAACATTCGATTTGTTTTTGAGTCTAGAGGGAAATTCGAATTTCCTTGTTTTAGGGGAAATATTTTTGTAAATTTAAATTGGGGAGATATGGGCATTTTTCCAAAAAGGCAATTGGGAATCAAAAAAGTGAACACTTTTATGACACCCTCTTACACCCTTCATAAATGACCCCTAAATGGACAATTTAACAACTCATTGGCATCTTTTCATTCAATCCTCATTAGCCTTAACGAGCTATGAAAAAAGATGCTTAAGAATTAATCACAGATTAATCTTTCTCCCTTTTGGACTAATCAAGGGCTCTAATTAACCACTAAACATTAATTAATTCACACCATTGAGCACATCATTGGATAGAGCATGGAATCGCTAAACTATGTGCATTAACAAAAGTGTAAATTAATCTATATTTGGAGATTAATTAAACTCTTAATTTTAGTCTCTTATCTTTATGCAAAATTAAGCAAAAGAGAGAAAATCTTCCAATTCATGAAGAAATGGATGTAATTGGGTGTTTTGATGCATCTAGATGCTCTCAAAACACTATAAAACACTAATTTCGACCTCTTACATGATCAATTTCGATCCCAAAAAACTTATTTTCTAAACTTTTTGCCTCTTGAATTGGATTAATCACCCTTAATGACAAAAACCAGTCAATTAAGAGAGATTAGTCAATTTCAAGGGTTTTTTAATGGGAGAAATTTTTTAAAGGAGTTAAGCTACTCCTAATGCTTGCTAACACTCTAATGCATACAAATCAAATAAAAAACATACAAATCAACCAAAAATTAATGATTCTACTTCTATGTTTAACTCTAAAGAGAGCTAAAAATCATTAAACAATCAAAGTATCTAGCATGTATATGTAAAATATGGTTAGCTTCATGTATATGACATAGAGGAAGAGCCACTTCACACAAATAGGGGGTCTTTCTATGCATAGGGAATAAAGAAGAGAGTTGGATTGCTACACATAGGGGTAGAAGGAACCTCTTTCTTGCACATAAAGGAACCTTGCACACATAACTTAAGCATAAAGAAGAAGACATATCGAAAATCAACAACAAACACAAAGAAACTGGCAAGAGAGATCAAAAAAGATAAGAAGTTGGTTATTGATCGATATTTATTGATGTTTTCTTTGTTATATATAACAATAGAACATGTTCAGTATGTATAGCAAGTGATGGCAAAGCTCATACAACGTTAATATTGTCTTGTGATTATCTCATATTGTAACATGATTCAAGTTGATCCTCTGTACCACACATAAAAATTAAAGTATAGTTGAGTATGTTATCTTGCATATATGAGAGAAAAGGTTTTTTTTTCAAGCGATTGCATTGACACTCCTGGCAGGTGATGATCTAGCTACATGCTCTCGCCATAGGTCCTTGTTTTTTTCATTATTGGGCTTGGTCTTGGGAGTCAAGGATAGCCATCTTTTGAGCACCTTGGTCTTGGGAGTCCAGAATAGCCATCATTTAAGTAGCTTAGTCTTGGGAGTGGAGGATAGCCATCATTTGAGTAGCTTTCTTTGCTAGGTGTTCTTGGGCTTGGGTTTAGCTCCAGAGGCTCCATAATATTTCATACCACTCATGAAAACGTTTTCCAATTGCTCCGGCTACCTCAAATACATAGGCCACTATAAACCTCCTTATGCATGTAATTGAGTAGCTCTCAGTTGAAGAAGAGGAGATGACAATTAGACTCGTGTTGCTGCTAAACAAGTAGGGGTTTAGGGTGTTGTTGGATCATAGAGCAGGCAACATTTTGTTTTGATGAATATTGCTATGGCCACCTCTCCTAGCCCTTCGTAAGCGAAATTTACAGCCATGGGGTTGTTTTTTCAATGATAACTTTGGCTAACTTGAAACTCGCTCGAGTGCAAGTTTGAATGTGTCGAGCATCTACTATGATGTAGAGCAATTTGTCCAGAACTGCAAGTTTTGTGTTAAGTCATTTCCAGACCCAAACATTACTTTGTATCAAAGTAACCAGTACCCCAAAGTAGAGTTGATATATAGTGGAATTTCCTCGGGGGGGGTTCACCTAGAAAAACTTTAGTGTACCACGTGAGTTCATCAGGAGGGTTTTTTTAATTAGATACATTGAAGAAAATTACCAGGATTACATTAATAGGAGGAGTTCTTTAATTCAACTTTAGAAAGAAATCCGTTAGTTCATAAGTAAAGAGGGGTTGTTTAATTGGGAAAATTATTTTTGGTAAGGGGCTTTTTTAATACCCTTTGAACGCACGTGATACATAGAGTTCCAAAGGGAATTTCTAACGGAAGGATGTATACAAATCCAAAATTGTCAAACTTCACCACCCTTAATCCATAACCCGCAAGCTCTTAAAATTCATAACTTCCATCCTCACCATCTCACTACTACTTCTCTAATTTTTGATGCCTCTCGGCATGCTCTGTATCCTTCCCCATAAGACTTAAAGAAGCCATGATAGTAAATTTGCACTCATAAGGGTCTCTCTCTCTCTCTCTCTCTCTCTCTCTCTCTCTCTCTCTCTTCTTCTTATCCATCATGATGGGTACTTATTGTGAGCATAAGGTTTAGGTCTAATCTTTCCACAACCAAGAATTATAGCCACCTAACACCACAGATCTCGTCAATACCTAAGAAGGAAAGCCATCACTAACATAAGTTTCCATGCTTAACAGCAAGTCATGAAAAATGATAACAAGTCCATGAGTTATCATTTGCAATAGGCTATCTTGATTTTTATAATCTTTTGGAGACATTAAACAGAACTGTTTTTTATAACTTTTGCAAAATAAGCATAGGTTCGAACTTTTTTTAAGAAATATACATATTGCTAATTTAAAGGTGAAAACATTTTCACTTTTCATATCAAATAACAAAATGGAAAAACAAGATCAATGACAAGATCTAATATTATTTAAAACTACTAATAATTCACGCATGTCTATGTAATTTATAATACATTCTTTACTTAGAATTACAAAAATGTGATTTTTCTTCTACAAGAATTTAACTAACTCCATCCCAATCATTGAATTAGAGCATCTATTTGATGTTAAAATAAGTAGGTATATGGACTCCATGCCTGTAGAAGAGGCTTATCTAAAGAAAAGATTTCTCTAGATTCAGATAGAAAACCAACGATACAAACGGTCAAATTTTAGATTATAGTAAGTACTACAATTTATCAATTTACTTTATTTTGATCTAATGGTTCAATTTAGAGTTATAGACTTTGCATGAACATAATTTTTAGTTTATAATAATTAAATTTTGAGCCATGAAAAAAGACAACAGTTGTCGTTTTGAAAACCTGATGAAACTGGGAATCCAAATTGTTGACAAAGTGCATTCTGAAATCCAAAATTCTGTGAACAGATTGACATTTCTCACAAAGTCGAATTTCTGTCTGAAAAAAGAAAATTTGAATCCATAAATAGACATAAATTTCACTTATTTGAACGAAAATTTCAGCCTGGCAATAATGGATAGAAATTTTCGTCAATGGCCTGAAATTTTCATCAATGGAAAATTCAGTCCTTCAATAGAAATTTGCACTCATAAGGGTTTTGCTCTCTCTCTCTCTCTCTCTCTCTCTCTCTCTCTCTCTCTCTCTCTCTCTGTGTGTTATCCATCATGATGGGTACTTGTGAGCATAAGGTTTAGGTGTAATCTTTCCACCACCAAGAATTACATACTACCCACCTAAAACCACAAATCCCGTCAATACCCAAGAAAAAAAGCCATCACTAAGATAAGTTTCCATGCTTAATAGAGAGTAATGAAAAATGTCAAGTCATGAGTTATCATTTACAATAGAATATCTTGATTTTTACAACCGTTTTTTCTAACTTTTGCAAAATAAGCATAGTTTCAAAGTTTTTTTTTAAAAATATACATATTGCTAATTTAAAGGTGATAAAATTTCCACTTTTCATATCAAATAACAAAATGGAAAAAACAAGCTCAATGACAAGATCTAATATTTTTTAAAAGTACTAATAATTCATGCATGTCTATGTAATTTATAATACATTCTTTACTTAGAATTACAAAAATGTGATTTTTCTTTTACAAGAATTTAACTAACTTCATCCCAATCATTGAATTAGAGCATATATTTAATGTTAAAATAAGTAAGTATATGGAGTCCATGGCCATAGAAGAGGCTTATTGAAAGAAAAGATTTCTCTAGATTCACATAGAAAACCAATGATCGAAAAGGTCAAATTTTAGATGATAGTAAGTACTACAATTTATCACTTTACTTTATTTTGATCTAACGGTTCAATTTAGAGTTATAGACTTTGCAAGAACACAATTTTTAGTTTATAACAATTAAATTTTGAGCCATGAAAGAAGATGATAGTTGTCGTTTTGAAAAATTGATGAAATTTTAGATTTTGGAATCCAAATTGTTGACAAAGTGGATTCTAAATCTTAGATGTTCTTGTGGAGAGTCTGTATGGGAGCTCTGCCCATTGGCTCCAAAGTGATTCAAAGGAATTTCACAAGTGGATGCTACCCCTGATGCAGGATTGCCTACGAAGATGGGAAACATACTTTTTGGGATTGCCTTGCTATCAGAGAAGCTTGGGTCAAAATTGGAAAATGGGTCCAGAATGGCTTAGGAGTACATAACACCATATTAGTGAATTTGGGAATTTCCCAATTCCCATTTTTTAATACTTAAAAAAGGGGGACATGGATAACATGTTTGTAAGTTTCTCAAAACCCTATCATATGACCTATCGTTGGAAAGCGCTTGAAAAATGGAATCTAAAGAGCTATAAAGCGCTCATTTTGGATTAGTGGTGTTCAAGTTATGGTTAATCCAAACTTTTGACCACGTGTCCCAAACTTATGGAAAATTCCCATATTCCCCAATATGGTGTTACATGGTCAATGGGAGAGGCTGGCTGTTTAGAAGATGGTGAACATGTGGATATAATACTTAATATCATCAGATGGTGCTACTATTTATGGAAAAATATGGAATTCTAGAAACTCCATTGTATTTCAGAAAGCTTGTGATATTGGAATGGATGTTAGTGGATTGATGCATAGATATATTTGTATATGTTGGTTTGTATGCTTGATTAACAGAATTAGTGGAGCTTAGTTATTTCAGCAGCTGATTCAGTCTCTGCAGTCTACTATTATCTAAGTTTTTCCCATGGGGGGTCATTTGCAAACATACTAGGCTATGCCTAGCTTCTAAGATATAGTTGTGCAGGGTATCAGAAGGAAAAGGGTGAAGATCAAGACAACTTGGTATGGCCCTAGAACATAGAGGTGGTATAAGAAGGTCAAATAAGCTAGTCACATTTTTGTGGCATTGATTAGCAATCCAGTGGGGTCTAGACCAACTATTAAAATATGGTTTCAAAAAGGGGAGATAAAAGGCCGAGATATTTTGGAAAAACAGACCCCTAGAGGTTACACATCTGAAGCTTTGATTGATGCATGCATCTTGCTGGAATAACACTTATCTTGGGGGGAATCCTCTTTTGTGTCAGATGATAGATGGGATTTGATGTGTAATCTGTTGAATGGTGACTCTTATGTAGATGAGGCCTAACTATGTGTTTTGAAAGTTTATGTAAGTTGTCTTTTTCTTTATATATATATATATTATTGGTCCCAACAAAAAAAATCATCTCCCTTAGCCCCCTTTTACAAGCCCATTAACACTCCCATCACCCCATTACACCCTCATTAACCCACGCCACCCTCATTTCATCTTTCAAAAAATATATATCATATATAGTGAGTTGTCCTTCTTTCGTCAATGTCTCATTTTCCCTGATAGTGAACAAAAGTGGCTACCCTTACCTTGAATTTGCCCATTACTCTCATGATTACCTCATTTTTTTATATCAAGGGGAGCCCTTGGGCAATAAGTGTATGCTCAAGAGAATGAGAGATCTAATGTGCCATCGAAGGTTCAAAGTGCAAGAGCAATAAAGGAAGGAAAGAGTAAGCTCCTTCTGTCTCAACATCGATGACTGGAAAACGACTAAGGCCGAGGTCTGAGACCTCTCACAAATACAAGCAACAATGAGAGGCTGCTAAAGCATGCCTTGAAGGTTTGAGGATATCTCACCTTAACATTGGCGGAACCAAGCACTTTCGTACATATTTCATAATCTTTCATCCCTTGTTTTTGCAATATACTTAATAATGTATATATAAATTTCTAAATATGCTAAATAATATTCCTTGAATGTGTGTAGAGGGTAGTAGGGGTCATGGCTATACTTAAGAAGTGTATGACTTTGTGTGGTTCACAAAAATACATCCTTGTTCAACAAGATGGAGCAGGAAGGAAACGTGCTCAATCCGGCCCATCGACTAGCCTTTTCCACTAACCATAGGTTTAACGCATGTACCTTGGTGGGGTAGTTTAGATTTCTAAAGGCTTCACATCATTGTTCAAACATTTGTATGAATTGAACAGGATCAGTTGTTCCATCATATTTGCCTATGATTTTGGAAATATGTATGGCCGTGTTTTTGTATGTCACTTAGGCCATGTGTGGGTGCTAATGTGGTTAGGGACTCACTTAGTCCTTGGGCAACCCCCCTTCCTAGATTAGTTAATACGTCCAAGGTGTGGGTATCTAGGGGTTGCAAAGGGTTGGTACCTAGCATGTTTAAAGGCTCAGGACTTGTGATAGTGCTAGGCAAAGGGCCAAATCCTGGAGGGATTGATGTGACAGTGGGTGTAAAACCCTATGATACGCTTGTAGGCATGAAAAATGGAATAGGGAGATGCATTTTGGGCATAGATCTCAATGGCTCGAAGATATCAACCATTGGGTTCAGTCCGGGTGTGAGCCCACGTAATCCCTATATCGTTGCCATATCTTGATGTTGTCAATAGCTCCTTAATGAGAGCAAGCATATTTTTATTTTTTTTGCTTTTTAGGTTTTCTTACAGCTCATTACAGCCTCAAGAAGCATGGCGTAGTCTTCGTTGGGTCAAACGAGTGTCTGTTTGCCCTAATTAGCTTAAGCGTTGTATGCACACGAATGACCTCTTAGAGATATTTTTTGAGGAAAAAGTGCATGCCACTAGCATCCCAGGTGGAAGAGGAGGTCTCAAAACCTATTTTCCATCACTGTCTCAAGATGATTTTTTTTAAAAAAATATTCCTTGTGTTCCAAAAGGAATTTGAAAAAACTCTGTATAAGAGAGTTGTATTTTTGGAGTACTACAACTTTGTCTTTCTGAGTTTTATGTTATTTCATCATTTGGACACTGAAACAGTTACCCGAATATGGTTCACAATCGTTTTCGGGCTATTTCAAGTAATGTTTAGTGCTGTAAGGGCCATTTTTTACCTCGATTTCTAGGTCAAATTTTGAGGCTATTGGTCGAAAGCCAAAATGATGAATTTTTCCCTCGAACACTCGGAACAATTTTGAAGAGCTTGATGCTGGCTTTTTGATGAGCACTAGAGCGCATTCATCGGATTCACGGTTTAGGAGATATGAGCCTCCAAACAGGGCTTTTTTTTGGTCGATGAATTCCCCTTCATCACGACGTGAACTACCAAGGTGTGGTTTACGATGTGAAGTGGTTCTTTTTTTGGCATGTGATGGTAAGGCATGAAACCTTAACGCATGAAATGTCTTTTTTTTTACGTGGGGACTGTTTCACGACGTGAAACAATAGATATAGTTCACGACGTGAAATGGGTGGTTCACGGATTATTTTTTTTAAAGGGTGTCAAACCTTAACGTGTGAAACGCTCGAATTTTTTTTTTGGGAGTCTAGGGAAATTCGAATTTCCTTGTTTGCAGGGAATATTTTTTTAATTTAAATTGGGGAGATATGGGCATTTTTCCAAAAAGGCAACTGCGAATCAAAAAAGTAAACACTTTTATGGCATCCCCATACACTCTTCATAAATGACCCCCAAAATGGACAATTTGACAACTCATTGGCATCTTTTCATTAAATCCTCATTAGCCTTAATGAGTTATGAAAAAAGGTTCTTAAGAATTAATCTTTCTCTCTTTTGGACTAATCAAGGAATCTAATTAACCACTAAACACTAATTAATTCACACCATTGAGCACATCGTTGGATAGAGCATGAAATTGCTAAACTATGTGCATTAACAAAAGTGTAAATTAATCTATATTTGGAGATTAATTAAACTCTTAATTTTAGTCTCTTCTCTTTATGCAAAATTAAGCAAAAGCGAGAAATTCATCCAATTGATGAAGAAATTGATTTAATTAGGTGTTTTGATGCATCTAGATGCTCTCAAAACACTATAAAACACTAATTTCAACCTCTTACATGATATATTTTCTAAACTTTTTGCCTCTTGAACTGGATTAATCACCCTTAATGACAAAAAACTAGTCAATTAAGAGAGATTAGTCAATTTCAAGGGTTTTTTAATGGGAGATTTTTTAAAAAAATTAAGCTACTCCTAATGCTTGCTAACACTCTAATGCATACAAATCAAATTAAAAACATACAAATCAACCAAAAATTAATGATTCTACTTCTATGTTTAACTCTAAAGAGAGCTAAAAATCACTAAAAAATCAAAGTATCCAGCATGTATATGTAAAATATGGTTAGCTTCATGTACATGACATAGAGGAAGAGCCACTCCACATAAATAGGGGATCTTCCCGTGCATAGGGAATAAAGAAGAGAGTTAAATTGCTACACATAGGGGTAGAAGGAACCTCTTGCACATAAAAGAACCTTGCACATAACATAAGCATAAAGAAGAAGACTTATTGAAAACCGACAACAAACAAAAAGAAGCTAGCAAGAGAGATCAAAACAGATAAGAAGTTGGTTATTGATCGATATTTATTGATGTTTTCTTTGTTATATATAACAATAAAACATGCTCATTGTATATAGCAAGTGATGGCAAAACTCACACAACGTTAATATTGTCTTGTGATTATCTCATATTGTAACATGATTCAAGTTGATCCTCTGTACCACACATAAAAATTAAAGTATAGTTGAGCATGTTATCTTCCATATATGAGAGAAAAGTTTTTTTTTTCAAGAGATTGCATTGACACTTTTGGGAGATGATGATCTAGCTACACACTCTCGCCATAGGTCCTTGTTTTTTTCATTATTGGGCTTGGACTTGGGAGTCGAGGATAGCCATCTTTTGAGCACCTTGGTCTTGGGAGTCAAGGATATCCATCATTTGAGAAGCTTGATCTTGGGAGTCGAAGATAGCCATCATTTGAGAAGCTCTCTTTGCTAGGTGTTCTTGGGCTTGGGTTTAGCTCCATAGGCTCCATAATATTTCATGCCACTCACGAAAACATTTCCAACGGCTCCAGCTACCTCAAATACATAGGCCATGATAAACCTCTTGATGTGTGTAATCGTGTAGCTCTCAGTTGAAGAAGAGGAGATGACAATTAGACTCGTGTTGCTGCTAAACAAGTAGGGGTTTAGGGTGTTGTTGGATCATAGAGCAGGCAGCATTCTGTTTTGATGAATATTGCTATGGCCACCTCTCCTAGCCCTTCGTAAGCAAAATTTACAACCATGGGGGTGTTTTTTCAATGATAACTTTGGCTAACTTGAAACTCGCTCGAGTACAAGTTTGAATGTGCCGAGCATCTACTATGATGCAGAGCGATTTGTCAAGAATTGCAAGTTTTGTGTTATGTCATTTTCGGACCCAAACATTACTTTGTATCAAGTAACCACTACCCCAAGTGGAGTTGATACATAGTCGAATTTCTAACATAAGGATGTATACAAATACAAAATTGTCAAACTTCACCACCCATAATCCATAACCCGCAAGATCTTAAGATTCATAACTCCCATCCTCACCATCTCACTACTACTTCTCTAAGTTTTGATGCCTCTCCCCATGCTCTGCATCCTTCCCCATCAGTCTTAAAGAAGCCATGATAGTAAATTTGCACTCATAAGGGTTCTCTCTCTCTCTCTCTCTCTCTCTCTCTCTCTCTCTCTCTCTCTCTCTCTCTCATCCATCATGATGGGTACTTGTGAGCATAAGGTTTAGGTCTCATCTTTCCACAACCAAGAATTGTAGCCACCTAACACCACAGATCCCGTCAATACCCAAGAAGGAAATCCATCACTAACATAAGTTTCCATGCTTAATACCGAGTCTTGAAAAATGCAAGTCCATGAGTTATCGTTTTCAATTGGCTATCTTGATTTTTACAATATTTGAGACATTAAAGAGAACAATTTTTTATAACTTTTGCAAAATAAGCATAGTTTCAAACTTTTTTTAAGAAATATACATATTACTAATTTAAAGGTGAAAAATTTTTCACTTTTCATATCAAATAAAAAAATGAAAAAAACAAGATCAATGACAAGATCTAATATTATTTAAAACTACTAATCATTAGGGGAAGGTTGAGGTCTATAGGGGCCCTTTAAGATGCCTTCATTTCCAAAACGTGGGGGGAAAGTTTTTGAAATTTCAACGTCACATATGAGCTCAAAATTTATCGAAGATTACAGATCCAAAATCTACTCGTCGAGCTCTTTCCATAGATATGTCACATGCTATAGTTTTGCTTGCTCGATTTCAAATTCAATTTGAGCGAGAAACTTTGAAATTCAAACTTCTAGCCGTTTGAAGAACAAGAAGGTATCTAAAGTCAAAGAAACTTAACGTTTTAACAAAAAGTCATTAAAATCATAATATGGCAGCTTAAAGGGCCCCTATAGACCTCAACCTTCCCCTAATGAATTCACGCATGTATATGTAATTTACAATACATTCTTTACTTAGAATTACAAAAATGATTTTTTTCTTCCACAAGAACTTAACTAACTTCATCCCAATCATTCCACTTCATCCCAATCATTACATTAGAGCACCTATTTGATGTTAAAATAAGTAGGTATATGGAGTCCATGGCCATAGAAGAGGCTTATTTAAAGAAAAGATTTCTCTAGATTTAGATAGAAAACTAGCGATCCAAACGGTCAAATTTTAGATGATACTAAGTACTACAATTTATCAATTTACTTTATTTTGATCTAATGGTTCAATTTAGAGTTATAGACTTTGCAAGAATACAATTTTTAGTTTATAACAATTAAATTTTGAGCCATGAAAAAAGACAATAGTTGTCGTTTTGAAAAACTGATGAAAATGGGAATCCAAATTGTTGACAAAGTGGATTCTGAAATCTGAAATTCTGTGAACAGATTGAAATTTCTGACAAAGTCAAATTTGTGTGTGGAAAAAGAAAAATTTCAATCCATAAATAAACATAAATTTCACTTTTTCTGAACGAAAAATTCAACCTAGCGATAATGGATAGAAATTTTTGTCGATGGCCTGAAATTTTCATCGATGGAAAATTCGATCCTTCGATAGAAATTTGCACTCATAAGTGTTTCTCTCTCTCTCTCTCTCTCTCTCTCTCTCTCTCTCTCTCTCTCTCTCTTATCCATCATGATGGGTACTTGTGAGCATAAGATGTAGCTCTAATCTTTCCACTACCAAGAATTGTACCCACCTAACACCACAAATCCTGTCAATACCCAAGAAGAAAAGCCATCACTAAGATAAGTTTCCATGCATAACAGAGAGTCATGAAAAATGGCAACAAGTCATGAGTTTTCATTTGCAAGGCTATCTTGATTTTTACAACTATTTTTTCTAACTTTTGCAAAATAAACATAGTTTCATACTTTTTTTAAAAAAATAAACATATTGTTAATTTAAAGGTGATAAAATTTCCACTTTTCATATCAAATAACAAAATGGAAAAAATAAGCAATGACAAGATCTAATATTTTTTAAAAGTACTAATAATTCACACATGTCTATGTAATTTATAATACATTCTTTGCTTAGAATAACAAAATGTGATTTTTCTTCTACAAGAATTTAACTAACTTCATCCCAATCATTGCGCTTTATCCCAATCATTGAATTAGAGCATATATTTGATGTTAAAATAAGTAAGTATATGGAGTCCATGATGACTGTAGAAGAGGCTTATTGAAAGAAAAGATTTCTCTAGATTCAGATAGAAAACCAATGATCTAAACGATCAAATTTGAGACGATAATAAGTACTACAATTTATCACTTTACTTTATTTTGATCTAACGATTCAATTTAGAGTTATAGACTTTGCAAGAACATAGTTTTTAGTTCATAACAATTAAATTTTGAGCCATGTAAAAAGACAATAGTTGTCGTTCTTCTGAAAAATTGATGAAAATTTAAATTTTGGAATCCAAATTGTTGACAAAGTGGATTTTGAAATCCAAAATTCCATGAACAGATTGACATTCTCTTAAAGTCAAATTTCTTTCCAAAGAAAGAAAAATTTCAATCCATAAATAGACATAAATTTCACTTTTGTCAAACGAAAATTTTAGCCTAATAATAATGGATAGAAATTTTTGTCGACAGCCTGAAATTTCCATCATTTTTTCAAGAGAACAATTATTCTCATTTCATGGCTCAAAATCTACGCGTTATAAACTAAAAATTGTGTTTTTGCAAAGGCTATAACTTTAAATCGAACTATTAGATCAAAATAAAGTAAACTGAAAAATTGTAGTACTCATCACTGTCTAAAATTTGATCGTTTGGATCATTGGATTTCTATCTTAATCTAGAGTTTTCAATAAACCTCTTCTATGGCCATGAACTCCATATACGTACCTGTCTTAATACCAAAGTATGCTTAAATTCAACCGTTGGATCAACTTTATATACAAAGAAAAATTATTTCTTAGACAATTCACTATCCCCATGTAAGAGAGTTTCATCAAATTATATTGGGTCTAAAAGGAACATCAATTTTACCACCTATTAGGTTGTGGATCATACGCTACGTACAACACGTAGTTTAGAAATGTGTATTGGTACAAAACTTATCCGTGCTCAAGGGAAAGTATAATCTAGAGATGCTTAAACAAACCAAGAAAGGAAATAAAAGCGAAATTCATCGACGTGTGGACATGCTTAATTTGACTGATATAGAGATTCTTGTGTATGGATTTGAGTTAAAAAATTCTTGACACTGGTGCCATAAAACAATTGATATTTTAAAGCAAAAGGTCTAATTCTCCTAGTTGATCGGAAAAGTTTCTTCTCCTTTGTAATTTATCGTGTTTTCCAAATTGAAGAATAGAACTCTTTTTTCAATTGATAATATTGGACATTTTTGGGTTTAGAGTAAAATGTAAGTAATGTTTTATGCATTCCTTTTTCACAAAAGTAATGGATTTTTTTTAATGTTTAACATGAAAGTGTGTCTTTTTTTCCCATAAATTTGAAAAAATGTACATTTTTGGGTTCCTTTCCAAAACTAGAGTTGAGTTGTAGTTTCCATGATTTTATTATTGTTTTTCATGACTCGTTGTTGCTTGTCAAGCCATCATCATAATCTATCACTCTATCCTTGTATTACTCTCAAGGCTCATCATTAGTCACCTTCCACCGCCCTTTGTCAAGGATTATGCTACATTTTCATTGTCATTTTAATCATCATCACGGTCCTCTTCTATATCTACCAAATTTTCCATCTCACAAGCTAGACCCATTGCCACAGAAAAGGGGTGTTTTCTCAAGCTATGCTTTGCTTGAGCTTTGTTTGTATAAGATGTGTTGATTTACAATGCAAGGATGGGTTGGCTACCACATATTTTCTCTCGATCACCTCCCCTCTCCTCATTCCTCTTGACCCAAGGCTGTGAAGGGGCTAAGTAATCATTCCACACGCTTGAGGAAAAAGGTCTAGTAAATTCACATAAATCATGGGTTGCATGGGTGTGTCTGCGACGTTCATTTTTTTAAAGTTGATCGGTCTATGTGTTTTTTAAATCTAAATTTACGAGCATAGTATTTGTAACTAGCTTGCTTGCCCTAAGATTTTACCTTGTCTCACCATGAATTTACATTTTGTGGGTTTAGGTAAATTTAGTAAAGACGTCACTTTGGGAAGATTTTCTTTAAGTGGGATATTTGGTTGAGTATATGCATAAATTACGATCCATGAATATTTTAAGAAAAACCCTTAAGTACTCATTCAAAGCATGAAACATGAATATTTGGAAAGTCGTTGGAGCATTCATCAAACCAAAGGGCATGACTTTATATGCAAACACCCCCCACAATGTTGATTTGCAGGGTGTATAGACACTCGCTTATATCTTGAAAAGCCATCTCAAAAGTTATACACCTCTTTACAAACCGCTCATTTGAGAACATGATCTGTAATCAAGAGAGGGTAATGGTGTCTAAGTGTAGGCTAAGTTGTATTAACCTTTTTCAAGTTGACGCAGACATGGACTTTACCACCTACATCTATGAGCTTATCATGCTCCCCTTTGATCATCCGTGCAAAGTATTGGCTATCAGCATAAGGCCTTTTTTTTGGGGTCAATTTAGTGCCTTGATTCAAATGGTGTACTGGTAGAAGACCATGCAAAAATATATCTTGAGGGTTTCCACAAGTTCTTTCTCTTCTTCTGACGTCAAATCAGTGGAAATCTAAGCCGACTTTGATTTTCTACTCTAGATCAAACTTCATTGTTTCCTTAGGTCCGTCATATGACTTGCTTGGCTATTTGTTCACGCCTAGGATTTCGCAAGCAAACATTATGGTTTTCCACTTTTTTGAAGCTCTTGAAACTAGGCAGAACACAAATTTCGTCTTGTTTTTTTGTCTTCTTTCACATCAAATTTCGAAAGACTAGTGTACTTTTAGGGATTTATTCGTCCATTGGGATTTCAATTTAGGTTCCTCATTCACTAGGGACTATTTGTTGGTTTTTTTTGTGTCAAGTTTAAGCAAGGGCTCCATTGCTCCAATAGAATAAAGATATTACTCATTATTTTGCAATACTAGGGTTTCTCTTTTACTAAACTTTATGGTTCTCTTTTTGTGTTTCCTTTTAGGATCAAGTCTGAGCTAATCCTTGCTAATTTGTAAGAGAACTTCTTCTTATATTCTTATGAGTAACATTCTCACCTTTTCTAGTTCTTTTTCTGGGAATCGTTGAGGTCATTGTTGGAATGGTTAGTTAAGATATGCACATGAACCACGTGCAACATTTCTTTCCGAAGTCTTCGACCCAGTGAGCGCACGGGAAAGATGTGTCTCAGCTAACAGTTGTGGCCGGTTCAAGTTGAAGGTAGTAGGAACAAATGAACATTGGAAAATAGTAAGGCATGTTTCTCTGCCAAATTTCACAGACAACGTGGGGCCGGTTCTTTACTGCTCTGCACGCCGCCCAGCTCCGCTATAGCTCAGTCCGCGGCGAGTGGGCTTCCAACCCACACCCCAGCTCAGTCCGCCTCTCTACTTTTTTATTTCAAATATTTGTCGTGATTCGCACCTTTAGTCTTGATACCCAGCTTTAGTCTTGCCAGTTGCCTCTAGGCTTTAGAGCTGAGAGGCCACTAGCGAATTGCAATGAGAGTGAGTCAGTAGCATCATCGGTTGGATAACCTTCATGGCCACACACTCCAGAGAGAGGTCGGTGTGCGTGTGTGAGAGAGAAAGTGTGTGGGAGAGATGCTTTTCAGCTGATGTCTATAGAGAGAGAGAGAGAGAGAGAGAGAGAGAGCAGCTGTGCAATGGCGGTGAGGGTAGGCCTATGGGCTAAGTGCAACTTGTCTTATCCCCAACAAATTCAGACCTAGTGTTATCTGCGTCCGCCCACTATATAATGGTGAGCTCAAGCGCTCACCACTACGCATGCAAGCACGCCCAATAGCTTACCTCACACCATCCTCACAGCTTATCTTGTTCAACGTGCTCAAGGAGCTGCATGGCTTCATCTTCTGCTCCCGTCTTGCTTCTGCTTCTAGTATTGGCAGCCGCAGCTTGGAGCTCCTCAGTACGAATGGTGGATGCGCAAGCCTGCTCACAGCCTTGCTGCGGAGCGCTGCCACAGGGCGGCACCGGTTTCTGCTCCACTGGCGAGTGCTGCAGCCAGTATGGCTTTTGCGGCGGGCCCAATGATAGTGCCTATTGTGGCAGCGGCTGCCAATCCCAGTACGGCCGTTGTGACGCCGCCGCCACCACTAGTACAACCACCTCCACCAACACCACCGCTGGGGGAAACAACTAGTACGCTGGCGAGGCACCCCGCCAGCTGCTTGCTGGCATTGGTGGTTCGGCTTGGGTAGCTATATATAGCGGGGCACCCCTGCTAGCTGCTTGCTAGGGTTGGAGGTAAGGTATGTCTTGAGTATGATGCTTGTACTAATAAGTAGTGACCACCACCCCCGCTAGCTAGCTAGCTGCTTGCTAGGGTTGGAGGTAATTGAGTATGGGGTTAATATGATGCTTGTACTAATAAATAATGGCCACCATGTATTGAGAACGTCAATTGATTTTTTTTCGATTTGTACTGATGCAAAATACATTGAAGGATGGTTTATTCTAACACTGGTTGACACACTTGTCGTATCAATGTTTCTCATGTCTATGATCTGATTGTACGACCTTCCAATGGCTGTGCTCGAAAAATGGTATTCTAGTGTGTTTCTATTAGCTAAAATGAAGAAAAGGTCGAAAATTTAGGGTGAAATTTAAGTAGGCTTTTTTTAAGTATCAAATGAAACTCATATATAATTGACTTATAAATTGGCGAATAGTAATACTATCGAAAACCAAACCAAATAGAAATTTCCTAAACAAAGCCAAATAGTCATTTAAACTTTGCCTTTATTTTGATATTGAAAAACAAGCTCTTTTTGACCACCAGCTACCATATCGATAATGAGCATGGTAGGGCCATCCTTACAATTGACTTGAATATCCTAATATGTAAGCAATTACAGTTGAATATTTGCAAGGGAAACAAAATTGTGTTTGTCATGTCTCAAGCTATTAAATTTGTCACTTACGATGTTCCTTCCCTTAGTGTTCCTTTCTACTTTGAACAAAATGGCCCTAGCAAATAAGATAATACTCTTGTTGGTTCATGTATCTCTATGGATTTGTTGATGTATATAACTAATGGCTTACTTTGTACTTTGGTTTTGAATGTGAAATAACAATAAAGGCTAGTATCTTCTATAGGAAGAGGAAGAGAGGAGGGAAATAGAAAGCCACACAGGTTGAGAATAATAATCTCAACCTGATCCTCACACAGGTTGGAACTAGGGGTTGGTATAGGAAGGCGATCGTCATTGTTGTGGTGGAGATGCACTTTAGTGACGAAGAGCTACTCCTAATTTGGCACATGACAAGCTCAGAAATCTTAGCATAGATATATATATAATATAAAACTAACCCCTCCCTTTCACCTTTCCACTCTTAACTTTTTAAATAAACTTCTCTTTTTAAAAGAAATCTACTAGTATTTTTTTCCCATCTTACAAATACTTTTTGTCTATATTTCTCTCTTTTTTAACAACCCCCTCAAATATTTTTTCCTTTTTTACAAAAAGAAAAAAGAAAAAGAAAAAAAAGATTCAAACGCCAAAAAGAAACAAATCTCATACATGGAAGCAACAAATGAAGTATCAAATAGATGAATGTCCAACATGTGAATTTGCATAACGAGGCAAAGGTGGATGGTTGGCCACACAATCTTCCACGGCACTGACCAAATTTTAAGCTTCTAATTCATTGTAGCTTTACTTTAAACTCACCACAGCTTTTCTAATCAGATTGTTTGATTAATTTGCATGAGAAAGATCCAAACTTCTGACCTGTGGTGCTAGATATTCCTCTTGCAACAAGAGTACATATCTGCACATTGCACGCACTGTGTAGGATAATTGAGAAACTTGTATTCCTGTACATTGGATTTTCTTACACGAAAACAAGACATGACCACAACAATGCAATGGTGGTCATCCTCTCACTAAGATTTGTCTGTATCACATTGTTGTAGTCATTCAAACGAAACATACCTTCATTCCTTCATTTATCAAAACATAAGATTTTTCATTCAAACATCTTCATTCAAACGAAACATACCTTCACACCCAAAACGACCACAACAACTGGATATGGGGTATACTTGCCGGTAGGATGACCTAGTGTCGCGTTGTGGTGGTAGTTTTGGGGGGGATGGAAAGGACTTCCCATCTTGCATTTCTCTTTGCTACAAAAACAACCACGACAATGTGATATGACACATACTTACTGGTAGAATGCCCTCCCCTCACGTTATTGTGGTAGTTTTTGTAGATAGAAGGGGCCTCACCTCTAAAACTTTATATCCACCAAAGCGACCACAACAGTGCGATACAGAGTATAATTACCAGTGAGATGACCTCCCAACACGTTGTTGTGGTTGTTTTGGTGGATACAATGTTTTTTCAGGTACCTATATTAAACGAGCACCTATTTAGAGGTTGTATCTCAGAGAAACATGAAAATGACATAGAAATCAGACAACGATCCCAATAGCAAATATCGACATAGAAATCCAAAAACTATGGAATCAGTCAAAAACCTAATGCACGTCACTGTAGTACCTATGCCATGTCATGGAATCAGCCACGGAATAACGTAGTCATGAGGACGAAGACGATGACATAGAAGCAACAACATATTCATGAAGACAAAGGCAAAGATACAGACGAAGACAACGACAAAGACACAGAAGCAACAAAGGTCGGGAGACCCATGATGACGAACATGACCGCATGCACAATTAAATATAGCATTAATTGGCATTGAATGCACAACATGGAAAATGTTTGAGGATGTCAATCAAATCATGCACTTTCCGTCAGTTTGGGTCACGTGGAAAAAGTATGTCTTTGAGCCCTTTACCCGAGCCTACCCAATGTTCCCACTCTCATTCCATTTTTTGCCATTTCCTCATCACTTGTCCTTTGTTTGAGTCTGAGTCCTTCACTAGGCCTTCATCAATCCCTGAATCCATCCATTATGGAGGTAACTCTTACCCTTTTTAGCCAAAAATAAAAAGAATAATTTCATACCACAAATGACCCAAGCCACCAAATATTCTGGGACCCTTTTTGTATTGTGTTATCCAATGCCTTGTTCATTATGTGATTGTTATTCTCTCTTTTTTCCTTTGCTTCACAACTTCACATTCATCAAGTTTGATAACAAACTTAAGCACTCCTCTAGTCTCTACCAAGGTCGTTCCAAACAATTGGACCATTGCCTTTTGTAATATTTTCAAATCAAAGAAAATATTGTTGGTCTTATCATATCTTATTTCTTCGTCATTATTAACACTAGTTCTGTAATTGGACACTAAAGTGTCCTGAGGACACTAAAGTGTCCTGAAAGTTAGCATTTTTCTTGAATTTTTGTGGGCAATCTATTAAGAGTTTTGAAATGCTTAACATCCACAAATGTTCCTCAAGACCCAAAAAAAATTTGAGATTTTTTAAATTGCACTTTTCTTAGCTTTTGCAAGGTAATATTTTAATTTTCTTAGACACATGCTGATAAAACGCATGATTTTTGCTGTTTTCAAAATAGTAGTAATTTGTACATAACTTTTAGAAGGGACATAGTTTGATCATGAAACTTGGCTTGATGGAAAGCCCATGATGTAAACTAAATCTTGGAATCATCAAACGATAATTATTGGATAAATTTTTGACTCGCTAATATTAAAATGATGTTTTTTATACAGGTGGAGGCATGAATTTTTCTCCTTCCATATGCAAGCTAATAATGTAAAACTTGAGGTGCACCCATGTTATATAGGGTAAATACTACTGTGTTTTGAATTTTCCAAAACTTTAGAGCCACTTTTTGGGCCTCTTCTCATACATGGCCTTTTGCGCAACCTGTTTTTAATACGTAAAATGTCTAATTATGAGCCTAATTTTGATTTTCATCAAAGGGGAAAGCTGTGTAAGTGCATTATTTGTTGTAACTATAGGTGTAGACTACTTGTGCAAGCATAGTTATGATTAGTTTTTGAAAAAAGATGATCAAATTTTGTATTTTTGTTTTTTACAGTTTTTTTAGAACTAGGCGATAAGAACCTACTTAAGTGGAGGCTAAGTTAGTGTCATACACATCAAATTATGGCTTATTTATCTCATCTCAAGCATGAAAACCAATAATCAACATTCTCATTGATAGGGCTACAATTTTTTTTAGTGGCATGATTGAGTTTTGATAATACGCGTTACTTTTGCTGATTTTATACAACTTTTTTGAAAAAAATTCTAGGAAAGGAAAATGATTTTTTTGGTGAACTTCTACCTCCTTGGACTGATGTATGCTATCAAAATATCTTGGGAAAAATGCTATTGATATCATTGGATTTTTTTTTTGAGAGAATGATGCTTGCATATTTGGAAAAATCCTGAAAAATCCTGAAAAATGTTCATTTTCAAGACATATGCTACTTTGTTGCTTATGTACTTCCAAATAAAAAGGCATTTTATATGTTTAGCATTTTTTACATAAGCATAGGGTTATGTTCTACATGACCAATGAAGCATTTTGGTTTTTAAAGCCTACATTAGGAGTTTGATTTTTTTTCGCAACCCCCAAAAAAGGACACTCAAGTGTCCTGTTTTGGTACCAAACTAGTGTTAAGGTAGGTGTCTTTGATGTGAAAAGGCTGACCAAGCCATGTTCCGATTTGCTCATTGAGCACCACATGTTCTCTCCTAACATGATATGGTTTTGGAAGAAGTGTAGCCCAAATTCTGTTTTCTTTGTATTTTGAGTGTATTAGCTTGAAAATCTTGGGATACCCCTTTCTCCCTATGCCAACATCATAAAGACATTTTTGTATATCAAGAGCTTGAAATACCTGACTTTTCTTTGTATACTGTTCTATGAATGTTCGTCGTACTTTCTTATACTTCTTCTCCTTGAGCATCTGGCCTACCATCTTTGAAGATAAAAACTTGGAATATTGTCTGGCTAGTAAATTCAATTCCATGTTTTCTTTATTTGGATATAGGAGACACTTGAAATGAATTCGTCTTGTTATAAATTTACAAGTTACATGCACTAAATGTTGTATCATAGAAATGTAGAAGTTTATTCCCTTGCAGCTTGTATTATTTTCTTGACTCCTCCACCACTTGGATTAAGTTGCTCTATGTTACTCAGATTCCTTTTTCTTTCTCTCATGCCAATGCTTGTTTCTTTTACATGTGCAACCTCTATTGTCACTCTCCTATATTGTTTTAGATTGAGACTCTATTTTGCACAAGAGCTATGAACTTCTTTCTTGAAGAGAGATGTACACATGTCATCACAAATGACTATACTCCAACTGTGCTACAGAATTCAAGTCTTTTAGAACTCTATTCGATTGGCTTAGTGCATTGAAATAGCCAAGTAGTCCTTGGTGACTATCACCAACACATCTAATTGATGAGGCTGTATTTGAGAATGAGGGTGTGCTTGAGGTTAAAGGATTATTTGGATACATAGATCCATCACACCACAAGTCTATATGCTTTGAGCTTGAAGTTCTCATCTCTTCCTTCTCTCTTTGATTGATTGAAAGCTGTGGTTGATTTTGTTTCTTCAAAGGTGCATATTCTTCTTCAAGATCAATATGCATATGATATGGCTTCCTCTTCTCTCCCATATCAATGTGATGCAACTAAGTCACAATGTAGCACAATGATGAGCTTGCAATAGCCCGAGCTCACGAGAAATGCACTTGAATGTCTAAAATGGGAGAGAAAAGTCACTAGAAGGAAAATCCTTTGCCAAAAAGGAAATAAACATGCTTAGAAAGTGCATTAATGAGAGCGTGTTTCCATCAATATTTATTATGCACCCATAGGATGGCGGTATATTCTCTTTGTTCTTCAGCATTTAAGGTCTAGACCACCATGTTGATTATCTCTCTCTACAAAAACAAAAAAAAGGGTAAAAAATCCTTCCTTTTTCCAAATTTTGGGCCACAAAAAATAGGGTGACGTAGATTATCTTATAGGGCTCCAAAATGAGTCCTGATTTCCCCTAATGTTAGCATGTAACCATCGCACGACATCGACTTTCAAGGGAATCTTTCCTGAGCAGTAGTAGATAATCATGCTACACAAAGAGAACAATTCAATCTAGCTCCTCACCAGCTCAGAAGACACTTTTAGACATGCCTTTTCACCTCTTGTTAATGGTTTCTGAGCCTGTGCGATCATCCTCTCACCTACTCTCTCAGGCAAGGACTTCTTTACGGTCCCTTCAGTCATTGTCATTTGCACATGCCCTCTTCATCTTTGTAAGATTCCTCCCAAGCCCTGAATGATGTATAAGCTCTCACCTCAATCCCTTGTAATCGTCCCCTATTTCAGAATACAAAAAAAATAATGTTTTCCCTTGTTTTGGCTTAGAGAGAGGAAATATTCTAGAGAGAGGTAATTCAAAATTGAGATATTTTTTAATATAAATTTTCTCCTAATATCTAAGATGAACTCCCCTAAAACATAAGTTCAAAATAAATTTTCCAATGTGTATTAATAATTAATTGAATATGTGTATTGAAGGCCTTAGCCTAAGGGTCCACATTTTCATGGATTAACGCCCAAATAAGGTTCCAATGGGCCAATAGGATTAATCCAAGTGTTGGGATGACAAAAATATAAAGAATAAAAGAAAATATCCCAAAAATAAGTAAATGCTCACATAAGATGAAGAGTTGGCTGAGTACAAGGTTTATTAGTTAAAAATTAAGGTTTATTAGTTAAAAATTAGGATTTATTAGTTAAAAATTAGGATATTTTGATAAAATGATGAATTTTTTACACCTCAATAAAGGAGGGAGAGCCCCATCAAGTAGGCACCTTTTTTATCATCATTACTTGGCTTTTTTAATTAAAAAATTTAGATATTTTTCTCTCCTCTCTCTTGATGCAAATTGGATCAAAAAGGGAGCCAAACTGATCCAAATCTTGTCCGAATTGGGTCAAACTGAAGCTCGAAGCCTCTAGAACGTAGTTGGACTTGGTTAGTGGCCTCCCTCACCTATAAATAGATCCTCATTCCTTTGTATTTTTATCTTTAAGTAATTACATGCTAGTATTATCTTCATTTTTAGTGTAATTTCTATTATCTCTCTATTTTGTCTCTTCTTTTGGGAGCTTTGGAGCTTTTCTATTCTCCTTCCTCTCTTGGAGATTACCCTCCCCCTCTTGGTGGCCAAGGACTTTCTTGAGGGCTTCACTTCTATCCAAAGAATCAAGTCAAAATCAAGGGTAACCTCTTATTTAATGGGTTTTTCTTTTCCTCTCACAATGATTTTCTTCTTCTCAACCCCTCTAAAGCTTTCAATGGAATGGTTTTCTTCTTCTCAACCCCTCTAAAGCTTGAGAAGCTTTCAATGGAATGGTTTTCTCTTGAAATCAAGTTTTCCAATGATTCATAATGTTTAATTAGATTAATGCTAGTCTTTATGCTTAATTATAATGTTTCCTTTAAGAAAATCTCTATTTTGGAAAGATTAATCATATTTATGATTAGATCATTGTTAGAAGGATGATTCTCAATGATAATCTCTTTAATTTAATCAAAACTCTAGGCTTGATAAGCTAGAGAAAGAGATTAGATATTTTCATGATTTTTAATCCAGTAAAAATGATGGTTAATTCTTTTAAGCTTCATTATGAGTAAGAAAAATTATATTAACTCATTACAAATTGAAACAGGGTTATACTAACGTTTTTAGTTCTAAATGAGGACTGGTTATTTTAGAATAATCAAGATATTTATTCATAATTATGCTTATAATTATGTTATGTATGCATAATTTAATTTTAATCTAAAAGAAGTGTTCCTATCATATTTCCATTACAAGTATTCATTTTAAAATTAAAAATAGAACATTATCATTAATTGTAACAAAGCTATGGTAAAATTTTCCCGAAAAAAGATAAATCTTATTTTTATGCATAATTTTAATAAAGCAAAAAGAGGAATTCCTATCATATTCTAGGTATAGATATTTTATGCTAAAAGAATGATTTTTATCATATTTATGAAAAATACTTTTATAGTATTTATGCATATTTATTTAATTAGAGAAAAGAGAAAATTTTGATATATTTATTTTCATGCATAAAAATTTAGATGCAAAAACAGGAATTTTTGTGATATTCAAGATTCAAACATTTAAAGGTTAAAAGAGGAATTTTGGCATATTCCAAGATATGGATATTTTTATTTATTTAAAAGAAAATTTTTTATTGTATTTTAAGTAAAAAAATGCATAAATTAATTTTGATGTTAAAAGAGAAGTTTTCACCTTGGCTCTTGCAAGGCTGAAGATAGTTGAAACAGCGAGAGTGGCCTGGAGAAACCATTGTAAGACAAACCATCTGGATCGGAATACCTAGACATGGAATGATCTCAATCAAGACTTACCTAAGGAAGAGATTCTGTGCTCCCAGCTTTTTCAAAACCAAGATGAATGAATTGGAGTTAACCCAGGGGAGCATAACTACTAAAGAGTATCACCAAGCATTCGCTCTCCTCCTCAAATACCTGCCACTGCTGGATGATGAAGAATAGCTGATGGCTAGGTTCATTCGGGGAATGAACGAACCTTTGGATACCCTAGTAAAGAATACCAAGCCAGTTTCAATCGCTGAAGCAGTAAGGATGGCGAAGGACTTCGCCAAGGCCTTTATTGTTAAGGTCCCGCCCAAGCCAGCTCCCTTGACCTTCAAAAAGTTTCAAACAACGGGAAGTTCTTCCAACCTTTCACCTCCAAAGAGACACCAAGCTCCCAATCAGAACGAGGAGACTAGAAGCTTTCAGAAATGAAGGAAGACCTTTTCCTCAAAGCTCTTTTTCAGGAACTCCAACTCTTTCTAGAATGCAGACTCCAGAGGAAAGAGCTCAAGGATTGCCCAACTCCTTCTATGGGCCAAGAAAGACAAGGTCCCAGAGTTCAGAGACCGACTCCTTCGTATCAGTCCAATTAGGATCTCCCTCGAAAAAATCAGGACAACCCCATAAGAGTGCCAGCTCAGCCCTGCAGCATCAATACAAAGTAGTCTCAGAACTCCCTCCCAGAATTAGGGAAACCAAAGAGAGAGAGTTCCATCTCAGATTGCAGCAGCTAGAGCCATCACAATAGTTGAGAAAGTGGAGGAAGAAAAAGGAAAGATCTATGCCGCCATTGAGCATCAGGGGCAAAATAATCAATTCTCAATCCTCCAAACTCCAACAAAGTACAAGGGTAAGAAATTCAAGCTTTTGATTGATTCAAGTAGTACATATTCTTTTATTTCCCTAAGGATGTCTACCTAAGTTAGTCCTAAATCAAAAATCAGGAAAACCTATGCAAGTGGAATTGGCCAGTGGAAAGATTCTTTTCACACACCTTGAGACAACCGTATTCACAGTTTAATCTAGATGGGAACGTAACAGATTGCCAGTTCAGAGTCCTACCCTTGGGAATCTATGATGGAATCCTTGGAATGGATTGGCTCCATAAGAATCAGGCGGCTGACATTCACTATCACAATGGAGCCATCTCTTTCCTTGACCTTCAAGGGAATAAAGTTTAAGGAACTGGAATTTTCGGATCCCTAGTGCTGCAATTAGTCAAAGCTTCTAAATTGTTAAAGGGACTCAGAAAGAGGCAAGCTGTTTATGTCGTTAAGATGAATCCAGTAGATAGAAAATTCAAGGCTAAGGAACCAGAGTTGTTAAGTGATTATGTTGATGTGTTCTCCTAGAAGAGCTGACTGAGGTGCCTCTGACTCGCGAAGTAGATCATGAGATAGAGTTAACCCCTGGAGCTCAGCTAGTAGCCCAACGTGCATACAAAATGCCAGTTCCAGAAGCCATAGAACTTAAGGAGCAGTTAAGACAACTGCTCCTAGAGAGCAAGGATTCGTCAGACCAATGTTTCACCTTGGGGTGCACCCGTTCTCTTTCAGAAGAAGAAAGATGGAACGTTAAGACTCTCTATTGATTACAAAGGATTGAATCAGTTCACAATTAAAAATAAGTATGAACTTCTGGATTGGTTAAGTGAAACTTAAATGTTCACAAAGATAGATCTCAAATTCGGGTTTTACCAGATCAGAATCAAGGAACAAGATATCCCAAAGATAGCTTTCAATACTTGCTATGGGCATTATGAATGCACAGTCATGCCATTTGGATTGACTAATCCAAGCAGTCGTAGAGATTGGCCGAAGCCTAAGATGGTGAAAGAAGTCAGAGGATTCTTAGGATTAATCGAGTAGTATCGAATCTTTATACCCATATATGCTCAGATAGCATCCCCTTTAACTAACCTTCTCAAGATGAGTACCCTATATTCAGTGGACTGCTATGTGTCAGAGTGCCTTTGATAAGCTAAAGACATATTTAGTAACCAACCCTGTCCTTAAGTTGCCATATTTTTCCAAACCTTTTGAGGTAGATGCCAATGTTTTTGCCTTAGGCAGTGCTCTTATGCAGGAAGGTCATGCAATACCCTTTGAATTAAGAAAGCTCATAACACACAAGAAAAATTATGATTTCTATGACTTGGAATTACTCTTAGTAGTTTATGCTATGAAGTTGTGGAGACATTATCTCTTGGGACAGAGATTCACCTTGATGACATATCATCAAAGTCTGAAGTGGATCTTCACCCAAAGGGATCTCAACATGCGCCAAAGAAGGTGGATGCAGACCCTGCAGGAATTCGATTTTGAGATTAAATACCAGCCAGGGAAAGAAAATGTGGTAGTTGATGCGCTCATCAGTAGGAAGGCCTCCTTGCTCTCGCAACCAATAACATTCAGTTGTCAAATCCATTGATCAATGAAGTAAGGGAGAAAATCATGTAGGACAAATTCTTTGCCCCTATTGCTACCCTACTGATGCGGGAAAGAAAGACTCCTCAGGAAATGAGTCAATTTCTTGGGTACAAATTGGATGAAGGATGCATGTATTATAATAATCGGCTATGCATTCCCAAGGATGAGGGAATAAAGGGAAAGATTACGAGAGAAGCCCATGATATCCTGATAGTTGGACATCCAGGGTTTATAAAAACCTACATGTCTGTAAAGAAAAGCTTCTTCTATCTAGGACTCAAAAAGGATGTACTTGATCATGTGCGGCAATGCTTAATGTGTCACAGAGTCAAGGCAGAGAGAGTCAAGATGCTAGGAAAGCTACATCCCCTAGACATTCCCAAGGATGAGGGAATGAAGGGAAAGATTATGAGAGAAGCCCATGGTATCCTGATAGTTGGACATCCAGGGTTCATAAAAACCTACATGTCTGTGAAAAGCTTCTTCTATCTAGGACTCAAAAAGGATGTACTTGATCATGTGCGGCAATGCTTAATGTGTCACAGAGTCAAGGCAGAGAGAGTCAAGATGCTAGGAAAGCTACATCCCCTAGACATTCCACAGATGAAGTGGGAATGTATCAGTATGGATTTGGTCACTGGACTACCTTCAGTGCAATCAAGTTACAAGTCCATTTTTGTGGTAGTTGACAAACTAACCAAGGTTGCCCATCTGATTCCAGTAGAAGAAACCTACACTATAGTAGATGTTGCCAGAGTTTTCCTCACATCGAGATTCTGGACTGCATTCTTCGAAGCAGTGGGAACTTTCTTAGATCTTAGTACAACCTATCACCCCGAGAAAGATGGTTAGACTAAAAGAGTGAATCAGGTAAAAGAAGATATCCTTCGATCATGCTGAGGTAGAGAACCCAAGAAGTGGTTAAGCTATTTGCACCTGGTTAAGTTTGCTTACAATGCTTCTTATCACAGAAGTATCGGGATGAGCCCTTTCAAAGCTTACAATGCTTCTTATCACAGAAGTATCAGGATGAGCCCTTTCAAAGCTCTCTGTACGGAAAAGATTGCCTTACACCATTAACTTGGTCTGACCCATTGATTAGGTTCAAAATGTTCAGACAAATGCTTGATGATATGGACCAGCAAATGCAATCAATTCGTAAAGATATTAAGGCTACCCAAGATAGACAAAAGCAGTATGCTAATAAAAAGAGATTAGAGAGAGTGTTTGAAGAATCAGATATGGTCTTCATTCGAGTACGATCCAAAAGAAGTTCTTTATCTTTAGGGAAGTACAAGAAGCTCTCCTAGATACTATGGACCATATGCTGTTATAAAGAAAGTAGGAGATTTATCTTATGAACTTCTTCTACCTTCCCATCTCAAGGTACATAATGTATTCCATGTTAGTTTACTTAAGAAGTATGTACCTAGCCTGAGTCACGTGCTTGATGATGATGAATAATTGGTTTCTCCGACTCAAGGTCAGATGGTACTCAGTCCTGAAGAAATCCTTAACGTTTGGGAGAAGGTTCTTACTAGGAGCACACAGAATTTCTGGTCAACAAGTGGAAGTTCTTCCCTTTAGAGGACGCCACTTGGGAGAAAGAAGAAGAGTTGGTAAAGGATTAGTCCCACTTTGCAAGATGAGGACATCTCACATTTTTCAAGTGGGAGAGGATGTAAGATTCCTCCTTAGCCCTGAATGATGTATAAGCTCTCACCTCAATCCCTTGTAATCATCCCCTATTTTAGAATGCAGGAAAATATTATTTTCCCTTGTTTTCACCTAGAGAGAGGTAATTCCAAATTGAGATATTTTTTATATAAAGTTTCTCCTAATATCTAAGATGAATTCCCTTGAAACAGAAGTTCAAAATAAATTTTTCAATGTGTATTAGGAATTAATTCAATGTGTGTATTAAAGGCCTAAGCCTAAGTGTCCACATTTTTAGAAATTTTTGGATTAAGGCCCAAATAAGGTTCCAATGGGCCAATAGGATTAATCCAAGTGTTGGAATGACAAAAACGCAAAGAATAAAAAAAATACCCCAAAAATGAGTAAATGCTCACATAAGATGAAGAGTTGACTGAGTACAAGGTTTATTAGTTAAAACTTAAGGTTTATTAGTTAAAAATTGAGATATTTTGATAAAATGATGAATTTTCGACACCTCAGTAAGGAGGGAGAGCCCCGTCAAGTAGGCACCTTTTTTATCATCATAACTTAGCTTTTTTAATTCAAAAAAATGAGATATTTTTATCTCTCCTCTCTCTTGATGCAAACTGGATCAAAAAGGGAGCCAAACTGAGCCAAACTGATCCAAATATGGGTCAAACTAAAGCTGGAAGCCTCTAGAATCTAGTTGGACTTGGTTAGTGGCCTCCCTCACCTATAAATAGACCCTCATTCTTTTGTATTTTTATCTTTGAGGAATTACATCCAGTATTATCTTCATTTTTAATGTAATTTCTACTATCCCTCTATTTTGCCTCTTTTTTTGGGAGCTTTGGAGCTTCTCTATTCTCCATATTCTCTTGGAGATTACCCTCCCCCTCTTGGTGGCCAAGGACTTGCTTGAGGGCTTCACTTCTATCCAAATAATCAAGCCAAAATCAAGGGTAAGCTCTAATTTAATGGCTTTTTTATTCCTTTCAATGATTTTCTTCTTCTCAACCCCTTTAAAGCTTGAGAAGCTTTCAATGGAATGGTTTTCTCTTGAAATAAGATTAATTATCTTTATGATTAGATCCTTGTTAGAAGGATGATTCTCAATGATAATCTCTTTAATTTAATCAAAACTCTAGGCTTGATAAGCTAGAGAAAGAGATTAAATATTTTCATAATTTTTAATCTAGTAAAAATGATGGTTAATTCTTTTAAGCTTCATTATGAGTAAGAAAAATCATATTAACTCATTCTAAAATGAAAGAGGGTTATGCTAACATTTTTAGGAATGAGGAATGGTTATTTTAGAGTAATCAAGATATTTATTCATAATTATGTTATGTATGCATAATTTAATTTTAGTCTAAAAGAAGAGTTCCTATCATATTTCCATTACAAGTATTCATTTTAAAATAGAAAATTGAACATTCTCAATAATTGCAGTGAAGCTATGGCAAAATTTTCTAGAAAAAAGATAAATCTTATTTTTATGCATAATTTTAATAAAGCAAAAAGAGGAATTCCTATCATATTCTAGGTATAGATATTTTATGCTAAATCAATGATTTTTATTATTTTTATGAAAAATACTTTTATAGTATTTATTAATATTTTTTAATTAGAGAAAATTATAATTTTTGATATATTTATTTTCATGCATAAAAATTTAGATGCAAAAAGAGGTATTCCCATGATATTCGAGATTCAAACATTTAAATGTTAAAAGAGGAATTTTTGGCATATTCCAAGAAATGGATATTTTTATTTATTTAAAAGAAGAATTTTCATTGTATTTTAAGTTTAAAAAATGCATAAATTAATTTTGATGTTAAAAGAGAAGTTTTTGCCATAATTTCATGTAGGAAATTTTGGTATATTAAGGTTGAGGATCAAACTGTTGAAAAGAATATTTTAGATATTTCTATGCGGATAAATCAATAAAATAATACATACTCACAATTGGATTATTGGAAGAAGAGTTATTTTCCTATTATTCTCGAATAAAACTATTTTTTTAATTCTATTGTGGCTAGGAAGGAATGAATTTTCATAAAGTTGGAATTTTCCCTAAGTCACCGGTTAATTTTCAGTTAATTAGAAGAAAAAAATCCTTAGGAATGAAAGTTCGGATTAAACCGAGTAATTTATGGTTAGACCACGACAATGAGTATGGCGGGCCAGTAAGATACTTGCCCATCTCTCGAATCTGAATCAAGCAAAACCTCGTGACCAATTCCAAATCTTTGATACGAAGAATAGACTATCGGTTGAATTAGAGAAGTTTTCCTTAGACCGAATTCATCGAGAAATGAGTTGGAACTTATTGAATTTGATGGGTAAATTATCCTCATATGAGATTCATGATTTTCATTAAGAAAGTCTGGTTTGTGAGAAAAAGGGTTTTGTGGAATCAAACTCAACGAGAAATTCTTACTTGCATAGAAACTTTGTTTTTGAAACTGCTTTACACCAGAATGCTGGAGGAAGTATTTGGTGTATGATTTAACTAAGGAGATATTCATTTGCAACAACTGGTGGTGGGGAGTCGCAAAGGACGTCGCTCGTGACAAAGCCTGCCGAGTCTTGACCAGCCTTGGTATGGTTAAAATGGTGCGCTTCTAGTGGTACGATGGGCGAGGACCGACGAAGTGGTCCCTGAGTGAAGTGCTAGGACACCTAAGTAGGATCCTAGAGGATTCTGACCAGGTGATGCACAGGCTCGCGGTTGCTAGGACACCCATGCATATGTCGAGGAAGATATGGATGGACTAGAAAGGAATTATTTATGTGAACTGGAATTTTATATTGGATCTAGTTGGTTGACTAGCTGGTCTTCAACGGAGGGTCCAGATGATATTTTTGTAAAATAATGGACTGGATATTTTAGAGGATTATGATCAGTAATACTATGGTTTCATTAAAAGATTGCTTTAAAGATAGCCAAATCTATGAAAAAGGCAATTTCATATTGGGTGTGTAAGTGGTGTGACTACCTTGAATTTTGCTTGAAGCGCCGGCTAGGGGGCTTGGGAACTCTTTTCCTTGGTACCCGGGACAAAATAGAACCAAATTTTTATATAAAGGGATCCCACCTAACCCATGGGCCAGTTCAACTGGATCGGTGGACTCCTGCGATACAGTCAGATACGTTAAGTTACGCTAGTGAGAATAAGTCCCTATAAGATTCTTGTTATGTGGGAAAGTGTTATATGTACATTATGTGTGCTATGTTATATACACATTATGTGTGCATATACTAGGAGGCTAACCCACATTAGGCTTGTGAGCATGGGAGCATGGGAACAAGCTCTAGTGGAGCATGGGTTAGGACTAACCTTAAGGTTTAAGGTTAGGGTGAGGCATCCAAGGGTCACACATGAGGAATGGAAAGTCAAGAGTCACTTGAGGGCCCTCCTATATAATAGGGGCATGGGGCACACTCAAGGGGGCTTGGAGGTTTGGGCTCCATGAGGCCAAGGCTATGTTATGCTCTCTTGTGTAGAGGTTCATATCTACTCTTCTACCATTTCACACTTTAGCTACATGCTATTGGATCGGAGTTATACCTCTTGATGGTATGGGACATCAAGGTAGAGGTATGATGTATTTCATTCATTATTCATGTGTGCATCCCTTGGGATCGGGGGTGGTTGGGTGGTTGAGTTATGCCTGATTTATGCATGTTTATGCATAACAATTATCTAGAGAGATCTTAGGGTTTTAACAGTGGTATCAGAGCAATCTCTATTTAATTGTTGATTTTTTAAGTAAATTTTAATATTTACTAATAAAATGTTATTTTTTGTTGATTTGTGTTGATGAATTGCACATGGATCATAGATTTGGTGATTGGAACATGTGTTACTACAATTCAATGGACGAATCGACGTTGCGGGGGGAATACCGTGAGTTAATGCTATTTTTCTCTATTTTTTATGGTTAAAATCGAGCATTAATGGAATTTTTTACAAAAATACCATAAAGTTTATGGTGGATATTTTTGTAGAATAGATTCTCTGAATTTCTATAATTTTTAGAAATTTTTTCTCAATTTTTTAGGAATTTTTTGAGCATTTTTATGATTAAAAATGTATTTTTATACATTTTTGCGGGTTTTTTCCGCGGAAATGCGATCAAATTTCTGTCAATTTGCTACTAAAATTCAGTAGGGGACAGCGTGTTGATGCATAAATTGCTCTCCCGTGTGCGTGGAGTCCTCTCCGCCTCTCAAATCTGATATTTCCTTCATTTTTTTGTGAAATTTCTCTTAAAAAGGAATTTTTTAAATTAAACATTAATCATAATTAATATCTAATTATGATTATGAGTTTAATTAAAAAAGCTTAATTAAAGATTAAGCTAATCTCTGATTAACAGAGAAGGGTGGAGAAAGAGAATGGAAAGGAGGTGAAGGAGAGGAAAGAGGGGAGAAGAAGGTTTTCACTCTCTCCATCTCTCTCTGTCTTACGCGCAGGCGACGGGAGGGGGGGGCTGCGCTGCAGCCGGGTGAAAAAAATCGCCCCCCCTTAAAAAAATCAAATGGGTAATAACCCAAAAAACCTTATTTTTTTCATTTTTTTTCATTTATGAGTTCTTTATTTCAAAAAAAAGGCTTTTGAATATATTTCGAAAAAAAAGCTGAGAAAAGGCCTGAAAAATTTCAGAAAAATTCTTATTGAAAAATTTTGGCTTTTCATCTTCCGGAAAACCTTTGGCTTTCCGTTTTCCCGAAACCTTTTGGCTTTCCGAATTCCAGAAAAACTTTTGACCTTCCGTATTCCGGAAACTTTTGACCTTTCACATTCCGATTTTTTTTGTCTTTTCATTTTCCCAAAACTTTTGGCTTTCCGTATTCCGGGAAAACCGTTGGAATTCCAAAATTTTTTGACCGTTCGTATTCTAAATGCGTTCGGGGTTGATTAAAAATTTTAAAAAATTCTTGAAAATTAGACAAAGGTTATTTTAAATTTCAAAAAAATGTGGGGTTGGTGTTTGGCATGTGGTGTGTCCATTCGGGCGCCCATGACCATTCAAATTCCTTTAAAAATATATTTTTTGACCCAGAAAATTAGAAAAATCCATTAAAATTAAAAATTTTCATTGGATTTGAGAATTGTCGGGCGGAATTGGAAATTTCGTGAACGATGGGATTCTCAGGAAAAATTAGGAATATTCTAGATATTATATTTAGAAATCCTAAAAATTGATATTTTTAAAATATCAATGGTATTTTGGCAAATTAAATTGCTAAAAATTTTCTGGAAAAATATAGGTTTGGAATGCCATAAGATAGGTTTCCTAGAATTCAAAATTATCATATTTGGAGGTCCTATAAATTAGGAAAAATTTGGAAAAAATCATGATATTTTCTTTTTCTCGAGAATTTAATATTTTCGAGGGTTATTTAATGTTGAAGTACGTTTTCTCGTACTGACATTAGATAGATGCGGGTTATTCGCATATTTTTAATACGATTATATCTCGTATTAATGGATATTTATGTTTGGATTAATTCTAAACGATGTATTCATGATTTTTTACCATTATTTAGCCATTCTTTTTGGACATGTTCCTTAATTTCTTTTGATGGCTATAATTTGCGTTCAAAGTGTGTTTCACCTTTGACACTTTTTCATGATAATTTATTTTGGCACTTATTAAAGTGTGGATTGTGCTTAATTTCTTAAGCCTAAGACAAATTATATCATGGGTTAGTTGATCGGTTTGTTTTGGTGGATTTTTATTGGATATTTTCCAAGTTTTATATGGACTCATCAGGTTCTGCCTAGATCACTTGTGTCTAGGGTTTTCTTATTGAGTGCTACACACATGTGTTTCACTTTCTTACTTTGGAGTTTTATTTGAACAACACAACGTTCATATACTTCGGATTGATGAGTTGGCCACCAATTTTAATGCTTCTTTTGGCATGATTAATGTCCATTAGATGGTATGCATTGATTCTTATGATCAACTATGGTTTTCATGGATTTAAGGAGCTTCTATGCTTTTATCCATGGTTTTATAAGGATCTTTTGATCTTTTAAATAATTACATGTGCTTTGAAGGTAGCATTTGCCTTCGTTTTTTGCACGTAATTTTGGAGTATATTTTTGTACATATTCCAACTCGGATACCTAGTTGCTTATATATCTAGGTGAGTTATTTTTCTACCCTAACTTTATTGTGTTTTGGGTAGTTATCATTAGAAAGGCGCCAATAATTCAATTTCTTTTCTAATGATGTACTCATAAGGAATTATTCCTTGATGTAGTCTCAAGTATATAGAGACAGGTTTAGTATGTGAAAGTCTGGATAAGGCCATCTTATTCCTTTTATATAGGATTTTATTCATATTTTTCTAGACGGCATACTAGGGAGTTTCAAATTGTTAAGGTATGTATGGGTGGTATCATGGTGGAATGGGACGCTAGGGATCCCTCACATATATTATCTTATGGGATAATTTGGGCTCAAGATTGTTGCTTTGCTTACATCACTTAGCATGTTGACCTCAACATTCAAAGACAATCTTATTTTCTAAATTCACTAGAAGTTATAGTGTGGGCATTCTCTAGATAAACTTCTTTATCTATAGCCTGCATGTTTTGATGAGGGTAATCTCATCGGCATTTTCACTTGTTGAAATCTCTTTCTTTAGAGTTCAAACAAGTTTATCTTGTTGTGTTCAGATAAGGAAATTTGGATTCTTCCTTTGCTGGCATTTCTTTCTCTAGTTCCGTACTTTAGGTGATTTACACAATCAACCTGATAGGTTTACGGATGGACATATGTGACTCATTGAGACGTTGATGACTCTATGTTGATATGGGTAACTCGAGACGTCGATTATTCCATATGCAGATGTGGGTATGTCGGGGTGCCGATGAATCCCTGGTTTTTGCTGTTATAATGCCATGCTTTCCTACTTTATTCCGAAAGGTTTACAACGAAAAAGTTACTTTAAATGTGAATTGTTCTGATCATCCGCAGTAGTCTGATGGGCAAACAGAGTGTATGAATCAGATTGTAGAGGATATGCTTCGTGCATGTCTCTAGAAAATCATCATATTGGGAAATATCTTCCAATGATGGAATTTGTCTATAACAGTTCTAAATTTACGGCTATTATTTTAGTCCGTGCATACTTATGTATGGGTATCAACTCAGGGCACCTATTGATGTCAGTCTTAAGGACATCGAGCTTGATGCATCGAGGGATTTCTTACGAGATATGCAGGAAATTCTGACCGAAGCTTAGGATTTTATCAGGAGTGCTCATGATAGGGCACGGTTTTATGCTGATAGGGAACGCTCATCTCGGTCTTTTGAACCAGGAGCGTTGGTTTATTTTAATGTTCCTAAAGATTTTCAAACTTTGTCAATGGAAAAATGCTCGAATTTATCTCCTAGATATTGTGGTCCATTTCGAGTTATATATCGGATTGGCACGGTTGCGTATGAACTAAGACTACCTCCAATTGTTAGGGTTCATCCAGTCTTTCATATCGATAGATTGAAAGGGAAACTGGGAGGTGAGGATGACACAGTTACATCTCAAGAACTCGTTAAAGTCGATGAATTATCCTATGTTCCACATGAACCTGATAAGGTACTTGAATTCAGGGAAAGGAATCTTTGTAGTTGACTAATCCCTGAGGTTAACATAAGGTGGAAAGATAGGAAAATTGAGAATTTGACTTGGGAGTCGGTTGAGATTGTTCAGCGCAGTTCTCCTTCTTTTCATTGCAAGAGTGCAATGTTTTGAGAGAGGGGAAGTATGTTATATGTACATTATGTGTGCTATGTTATATATACATTATGTGTGCATATACTAGGAGGCTAACCCACATTAGGCTTGTAAGCATGGAAGCATGGGAACAAGCTCTAGTGGAGCATGGGTTAGGACTAACCTTAAGGTTTAAGGTTAGGGTCAGGCATCCAAGGGTCACACATGAGGAATGGAAAGTCAAGAGTCACTTGAGGGCCCTCCTATATAATAGGGGCATGGGGCACACTCAAGGGGGCTTGGAGGTTTGGGCTCCATGAGGCCAAGGCTATGTTATGCTCTCTTGTGTAGAGGTTCATATCTACTCAAGGGGGCTTGGAGGTTTGGGCTCCATGAGGCCAAGGCTATGTTATGCTCTCTTGTGTAGAGGTTCATATCTACTCTTCTACCATTTCACACTTTAGCTACATGCTATTGGATTGGAGTTATACCTCTTGATGGTATGGGACATCAAGGTAGAGGTATGATGTATTTCATTCATTATTCATTTGTGCATCCCTTGGGCTCGGGGGTGGTTGGGTGGTTGAGTTATGCCTGATTTATGCATGTTTTTGCATAACAATTATCTAGAGAGATCTTAGGGTTTTAATAGAAAGAATCAGTTGTGCCTCGCTTAAGGGGAAAAAAAGCGGTGATTTCTATGAACCAAGTGCAAGTCTCTTCCTTGATTTGGCCATGTGACCTACGGGCTCAGTCGGATTAGATCGGATAGTTAATGCCTTGACCCGTTAGATGATTTTGCTGGTAGAATCGTTCGTGCCTTCCAAGCGAGGGAAGTTTTTTCGGGCTTGGTTTTGGAGGAACCGCCGAGCTAGTCTCTTGTCCAGATATTCATGGGCGAGACCCCGAGTGGGAAGCCCTGCCTTGCGCGAGAGGGTGACCCTGCTTCCGCCGCCGGTGCCCCGGAAGGGGCATCACGGAGAGGGCGGGGGTCTCACAATCTTAGCAACCCCAACATCTCCCCAATCCTCCCAGCCATTATCATTTTCATTTGATCAATTCTCCTGGAGACCCTCCATGCATGATCCTCGTCACTATATCACTAGGTATACGAGGACATGCACGAACACGTGGTGAGGTATCCCCCACTCCCCCACGATCGCCGCCACCTAAAGCTCATGTTAACTCACGTAATCAATAAAAGGTATGCACACCTAAGGCTCCCAAAGTTTCGGGTAGAGGAATATTTTGGTGTGTAAAAGGGGGATGGGGAGGTTTAATGATAATGAAAGAAGGGATGGGGTGTGGGTTAATGAGGGTATAAGAAGGGATGGATCATGGGGGCTAGTAGACCGTGGGTTAATGTGTGTGTGAGAAGGGATGAGGGGTGTTTTATGGTAATGTAAGAGAAGGGGGCAATGTGGGTGTGAGAAGGGATGAGGGGTGTTTATGGTAATGTAAGAGAGGGGGGCAGGAATGGTAGGTAAGCATGTATGATATGAGAGAAAACGGGGAAAGGACGATCATTAATACCTTTGGGGGTCATTTTGAATGTTAGAACTTACGGGGAAAGAGGATATTTTTAATTAACAAAAATAAAAAAAGGGAAAAGGATGATCATTAATACCTTGGGGAGCTTGAATGTTAGGGGAAAAGGGTATATTTTTAATTAACAAAAATTAAAAAGTAGAACTCTACACGTTCCTCCCCTGACAACCTGTCCACCATCGATTGTCACTGCCATGAGAGCTCCGCCCACGACCGCCTTCTTCGCCACCGTGCTCCACCATGATAGGTAGCTACCACCCCACTTTCTCGTTGTGCCTCCTCACGATAGGCCATGCTACCTTTGCTTAGCTCAGACGACCACATTGCTTGTGATGCTCCTACACAACCTGTGTGAGGCCTTCTGTGCGGCCTTCTATGCTAGGGTTTTTGAGCTTATCTGTGCTAGGGTTTTTGTGCGGCCTTCTGTGCTAGGGTTTTTGAGCTTATCGTGTGCCATAGCCAGGAGTATCTCTTCGTCAATGCAGTGCGTCTCCACCACAACGACGGTTGCCTTCCTGCTCCCGTTGCATAGTTGAGCCATGTTAGCTTGCTGCTTACACTGGAGCCGGCCATCTCCCTTGCTACTGAGCTGACAGCCACCTATCCACCCTTTTCGTCTTTTCTTAGCGCTGTTGAGTTATGATAACGACTGCCTCCTACTCCTGTTGGTGCAGCTGAGCCATGCCTATCTTCGGTTGTAGCGATACAAAAGCTCGTTTCCTCTCCTTGCTGCTTTGCTGGATTACCTCCTCCATGCTGACCACCATAGCTCGTCGACAGCTCTTCTGCCTTGCCCCAGCCGCCACCTCTCCGTGCTTTGCTATACATTGTGGGAGAATGCACGTGTCATCATTTTGGTCACCATTCTATGCAATCTGGAATGATCTCTCCAACTTGTTCATGCCTACCATCCTACCACTCCAATGAACTACTGGAGGCCATAGGAATAACGGCAAGAGGAATATCTTCAACAACATCCCCTAAAACAACCTTTGCCTCCATAGGATGAAGGTGAGGATCAAGTTGAGATTGTTAGGCTCAACATGTGTAGCTTTCTATTTCCCTCCTTTCTTTCTCTTCCTATAGAATATACCTTCCTTTATTGTTTTTGCACTTTCATTAGTTATATACATCAACGAATCCATAGGGATACATGAACCAACAAGAGTATTATCTTATTTTCCGGGGCCATTTTGTATAAAGTATGAAGGAACACTAGGTGAGAAGAAACACTGCAAGAGACAAATTTAATAGCTTAGAGGAACTAAATTCAATCCATTTTGCATGAAAAACACAATCTAGTTTGCATTGCAAATATTCAAAAGTAATTTCTTACATATTATGGTATTATTCAAATCAATTGTGAGGATGGCCCTACCATGCTCGTTATCAATATTGGAGCCAGTACGTGAAAAAAACATATTTTTCAACAATCAAAATAAGGACAAACTCTTAAATCTATTCGATTTTGTTCAGTTTTGTTCCTTATTTTTTAACAATCAAAATAAGGACAAACTCTTAAATCTATTCGATTTTGTTCAGGAAATCTCTATCCGATTTTGTTTCCGAAATCTCTACTATATGCCAGTTTATAACTAAATTATATAAAAAAAAATCATTTGTTAAAATAAGGCCTACTTAAAATCTCAGCCAGTTTTTTTTAGCTTTTCTTAATTCTAGCCTGTACAAATACACTAGAATGCCATTTTTTGAGCATTGACATTAGGAGGCTGCACAACCAAATGAAAAACACGAGAAGCATTAATAAGACAAGAGTGCTAACCAGTGCTAGAAAAAACTATCCTTTATGTTGGAGCTATATATAGCTATCCCTAACTCACTCTAGGTCTTGCCTATATATATGTGACTTGTGACTAATATGATTCATTCTTGTGGAGCGTATGATTCATTCAACATGGTATCAGAGTGATTCTAATCATAAGGGAAGCATCTACATCTTCTTGTCCAATTTATGATTATGATTTCATGTCTTACAAGATTGATCTTTGGTAACAGTTTTGTGTAGGGTTGATTGGTTCTTTGATTATATGTTGCCTACATGATTTTATAGCTTCACTTGTTGTAATTAGAATTGTTTCTTAATCGTGTTCTTAAAACCAAAACCTATGGTGCTGGTGCATAGATGGTACAATGCTGGTGAATCCTATCAAAAAAATGGTTTGTCAATCGGAGTTCTGAGTCAAAAGTTAGGACAGTTCAGGCAAACTGCATCTAAAATAGTAAAACAGGTTCTTTGTGAGAGAAAATAGGTAGTTGTCTCTGAGTCGTAAGCACGATTTGATTGTGAAAGCTTTTCGTGAAAGCTTGAGATGGATGCTTGCTATACAAGCTACAATTAGATAAAAAACTTGCCGTGCAAGTTGCGCCATAACACGATGCTTTTTCTTAACGTGGTGCTTTTTATTATTATTATTTTATCTTTTATGGACCTCTAAGTTTGCTTACATGCATGAGACATGGGTCTCCACTTTTAGAGTTCTAATTTTGGTTCACGTTCTATTCTTTACACACGATCACTTTATGCTCGTTGTCTGGTGCATGCCTATTTTTGGCTACATTTCTCATATCTCGTACATGGTCTGCAAGTTCTGCGATCTTATCTTGTATGTGTTCTCACAACCCGACATGGTAAACACCATACTTGTTAATGGATTTCCTTCTGGGCAGCGTTCTGTTCCTCTTTTCCAAGGCCAAGGATTTCCTGGTTGGAAATATAAGATGCTATTAATTTTGGAAGGAGACGAATTGGCAAATATTGTTCTTGATATTCTTGCATGCCCTCCTTAACCTATTGATCCACTTCAGAATAATTTAATTATTACCGAAGGTCCTATTTTTGAACAATGGAAAATTGATCATGCACACTGGATTCGTCGTGATAAGACTGCTCATCGGTATATACTTTCTGCCCTTAACGATTCACTCATGCACACTGGATTCGTCGTGATAAGGCTGCTCATCGGTATATACTTTCTGCCCTTAACGATTCACTCATGCTAGATGTTTATCCGTTATCCATGTCATATGCTATATGGGACTATCTTATCACTATGTTTGAGAAGAAAACTGTTTATAGAGATTCTGTATCTCCGGAATCTTTTGGGCAAGCTTCAATTCCATGCCTAGTCACATTAAATCATTCAAAGGTATTATGAATCAACTTTCTGCTCTGCAGGGGATCCTATTCCTCCAACTCAATTGGTTACACACCTTCTTGATACTGTGAAGGATCCTTTGTATGATAATATTATCACTATATTATCTAAGAAGGATGGAATTGACTTTGAGCATACATGTATTTCTTTGATTGAATATTCTCAACCTCATGATCGTCAGACGTCGGTAACTCATGAAACGGTCATGATTGCCCAAGAGTATGTTAGAAACATGGTGAGCTAGACTAAAGTTGGAAATTGAAGTGAGAGAAGACAAAGACACACTGAGATACTTCCATTGATGTGACCCCTTGAATATATAGGGGGCAAGTACAAGAGCTGAGCATGAGTGCATATGGGATAAATCCCTGAGTGCCACATGGCATACACTGAGATGACCAAGACTAAAAGTACTCCTAGTGAGCATTTAGTAAAAGTACTCCTAGTGTGAGCACTTAGTTCCAACACCCTCCTTAAGTGATACTAGGAGGACATGACTAACAAGATGACAGATGACAAAGATAGATAATAAGGCAAGATGAAGAGACTGATGGACTGATGACTGGACAGACAGACAAGCCAAGATAAAATGACTAAGACTGAAAGACAGAAACATAAGACAAGATCCTAAGACACCCCTCCTCAAGTGATATCCTAAGACAAGATCCTAAGACACCCCTCCTCAAGTGATATCCTCATATGGGTCCACAAGGGTAGGGAGAAAAATGGATCATAGACTTAGACATAGACAATCAGCCAGTAGATGAGGTCTCACAGACAGAGACTGTCAGATAGACATTAGAGAGTCTGGCAACTAGATGAAAGATGGGGACATAGACAAAATGCCAAAGACATGTGGGTAACTAATCCACAAAAGATAGGCATATAGACAAGAGAATGACTGATTGTTGACAGACTGAGTGACAGACTGAGAGATGGACCTCGAAGATGGGCTCAAAGACAGATAGATCCACATGGCGTACATCATCGGTGACCAGAGGTGGTTTTCAAAGATAAAGAGAGGACCATAAGATATGTGGTTGTTATAGTAATGACTTGCTCAATATCTGAGCCATCTCCAGCACTATCTCCTGAAACCTTCTTTTTATAAGATGATACTTGACTTTCATTTGCCAAGTATGAAAATTTTGCCCATTGTCAATGGATAGGAATGACTGAGTAGATGTAGCAGCCATTGGGAAGGTCTTACCACTCGTGAGATGTGGCAGTGTCTAATCCCGTACAAAGATAGAGTGTAGATTGAAGAAGATAGATGAGAGGTTAACTTAGCATAAAAAGAGAGCATATGAATGACTGAGATAAAATGAAAGCATCATTCCTCCACTTTTGAAAACGCAGGTCTGCTGGATAGCATTTGGGGCCACTTCATTTTGCGGCAGCCTTCCAAATGGTATGTCTAGCTAACCTGCAAGACTAATCGGCAAAATAGAATCATAGTAAAGATTGAAGAGTTCTTTTACAGACCAGTTTGTAGAAGAACATTTCTTGTAGAGATCAATGTTCTTGCCCTCTTCGTTCTGCATCTCGAATCCATGTCAAAATCTCCGGCTCCTTCTCCACGATGGTGTTGCTTTGGGGGCTATGAGCTTGAGGTCGGGAGATCAAGAAGCGCATAGGGTTTCAATTAGATGGCTTTCTGCAGAAAATATATGAATGCGGACACAGAATAGCAGAGATTAGGGTTTCTGCAGAAGAGAAAAAAAGGTTGTCATGGTCTTGAACCACAAATCGGATAAAGACCAGTGTAAAAGTGTCTGCGACCACAGCAAGGAATATCTTAGCCTTGGGCGACTGTCGCTTGAACCAAAGAAAGTTGGCTCGTGGAAGCCACTCTGCCGCTTATTCAGGCTCGCGAGTCACAAGACGAAGGCGCTGCTGACAGATATGACGTAAGACGAAGGCGTTGCTGGACTGATATGACGGGTTGCAGAAGTAAAATGCTGGCATGCTACTTGAGAGCTACGCAGAAGGGATGGAAGATGAGCTAGGACTGAAAGGGAAGCTAGGTCGAGACCTGCTCTGATACCATGTTAGAAACATGGTGAGCTAGACTAAAGTTGGAAACTGAAGTGAGAGAAGATAAAGACACACTGAGATACTTCCATTGATGTGACCCCTTGAATATATAGGGGGAAAGTACAAGAGCTGAGCATGAGTGCATATGGGATAAATCCCTGAGTGCCACATGGCATACACTTAGATGACCAAGACTAAAAGTACTCCTAGTGAGCATTTAGTAAAAGTACTCCTAGTTCTAACAGAGTACACAGAATCAGACACAGCCTTTGCTGTTCGGAGATGTCCATTTCAGCAACGCCCTTCTTCCTCCTCCCAATTTACATCCCGTGGCTTCCAAAGAGGAGGTAATTCTTCTCGTTTGAGATTTCCTCAAAAGCGTTGTTCTTATTGTGACAAAACTGGTCACTTGGTATCTGAATGTTGGACGCGAGAGTACGATGAAGAACACGGTATTACAAATAAGTAACCTCATTTATCAAGGGATTCTTCCTCTTCTGCAACCTGTGAATATGAAGAACATGGTATTACAAAAAAGTAACCTCATTTATCAAGGGATTCTTCCTCTTCTGCAACTTGTGAATATTGTGGGAGCACAAGGCATTCATCCAGTCGATGCTTCAAGAGGCGTTATGATGAAGCTCAAAATCAAGCTTATGCTACTCAACAAAATCCTCATGATGAAGACAATGTTCATCAAGAGGCTAATTTGTTTCATTATAATGTCTCTCCAGAAAAGGTACTGTATGTTCGTGATGGTTCTCTCTTTATTGTTGATTCTGGTGCTACTGGCAACATGACATATCAATTGCAATGGCTACACAACTATCATCCAATTCCTATCAAGAAAGTGGTTTATCTTGCTGATAATACAACTTGCCAACAAGTAATGGGTATTGGCGACTTATATTTGGGAACTTCTTCCTCAACCAAAATACTACGGGGAGTTTTATATGTTCCTGATTTACAAAGAAACTTACTTTCTGTTACGTGGCTTGTGAATCTTGGTCTATTTTTTGGATTTAATAATACAAAGTGTCGCATCGAAAAGGATGGCACCACTATTGCGGTTGCTCCTTGACGACATGGTAATCTCTTTGAACTTTCATTGAATGAGGATGTTGCAAATGTTGTTATAGCTTTAGGAGATCTGGATTGTAAGCTATGGCATCATCGGTTTTCTCACTCAAATTTCTCAAAGCTTCTTGATATTCATCGACATGATCTTGTGAGAGGTATGGACCTCAAACCTCACTTGCATATGGGGATATGTGAATATTATGCTCTAGGCAAACATCATTGTAAGCCATTTCCAATGTCTACAAATATTCATTCAAAGAATCTTTCGGATCTCATTCATACTGATATTTCTGGACCCTTTCCTCCATCCAAGTCTTGCTACTACCGTTACTTCATTACTTTTATTGATGACTATTCACGGTATACAAATGTCCTTTTGCTACGACATAAATCAAAAGCATTGGACACATTTAAGAGGTACCAAATATCTATGGAGAATCACACTAGTCGAAGAGTCAAAATTCTTTGAAATAATAATGGTGGTGAATATATTTCCAACTTATTTCATGATCATTGCATCAACCACGGCATCCACCGTGAATATAGCATTCCATATTCTCCCCAACAGAATGGAGTTGCAGAGTGAAAGAGTCGTACAATTTTGAATGCAATGAGATGCATGCTTATTCATTCTGGATTATCTCGCTCTTTTTGGGCAGAAGCAGTATTGACAGTCGTTTTTGTTCAAAATCATCTTCCAACTATAGTGCACCTTCTAGTAAGATTCCAATCACAGCTTGGATAGGCCAAACTCCTTCTGTTGCACATTTCAAAGTCTTTGGGTGTATTGCTTATATTCATGTCCCAAAAGAGACACGACACAAGCTAGAACCTTCAGGTTTAAAGGTTATTTTTATTGGTTATTCTAACAACTCAAAGGGTTACAAGTTTTACGATCCAAGTTCTCAAAAGGAAATTGTTAGTCGAGATACTGATGAGAGGTTTGTGGCCCAGAGATGATGCTGATAATACAAAAACATTACTCATTTCTTTTCCTTTTCTACTTTTGGACAATAATTTGCGTGATGACAACACTCTTTTGATGGATATTAGAGACAAGTCTATTGATGTTCATCCTACGGTTTCAAAGGAGACTGCTATAGATCTTGATATCTATGTTGATCTTCCTATTGAACTTAAACACGGTGCAAATCATGTATATGATGATATTGAAACCTATAATCACGTATTGGCTGTCTGTGAAGATCCTTCAACTTATGCAGAAGCTATGTCCTCTCCACAAAAGAAACAATGGAAGGAAGCCATGGAAGCTGAATATGAGTCTTTGATCTCGAAAGGTACATGGGTTCTACCAATCTACCTTTTGATCGTACTTCTATCAAATGTAAGTGGGTTTATAAGACTAAAACAAAGACAGATGGATCCTTTGATAAATTCAAAGCTTGTTTAGTTGCAAAGGGATACTCACAAATTGCAAGGAGGATTGACTATCATGACACTTTTTCACCCGTAGTTCGTAGTACAAGCATTCGAGTACTACTAGCTTTTGCAACTCAGTTTGATTTGGAAATACATCAAATGGATGTTAAGAAGGCTTTTCTTAATGGAAACTTAAAGGAGGAAATATATTTGGAGCAACCTGAAGGATTTACGATTCTCGGAAAGGAACATCTTGTACGCGCCAACTCCACTGTGCTTTGTATGGACTAAAACAAGCTTCACGATCATGGTACATCAAGATTGATCAATTTCTCACATCTCAGGGGTTTGTTTCTTGCTTCTCTAATCCAAATCTTTATATCAAGAACAATGTGGATAACCATTTTGTTATATTGGCCCTTTATGTTGATGATGACACTATACTTGTATCTAATAATCTATCTTTCATGCAACAAGTAAAAAAGGTTTTATCCTCAGCCTTTGATATGGTGGATCTTGGCGACATCCATTCATGCCTTGGTATTCAAGTTTAAAGGTATCATCACAATGGTATTTTGTTTCTTCGTCAAACAAAGTTTATCCAAGATATTGTTTAAAAGTTTGGATTGGCTACTGCACATTCGGCAAACACTCCGTGTCTTGCAAGCTCTACTAGGAGTGCTTCTGCAAATATTGAGGCTGAATCATTAGCTTTAAATCAACCCTATGCTAATCTTGTTGGTTCTGGGCATGAGCACTCGTCCTGATATTCTGTTTTTGTAGCAAATCTATTAGGAAAATACTTGTCCTCTCCATCTACAAGACATTGGTCTCAAGCTAAACGTGTTTTGAAGTACTTGAAGGGCACTGTAGATTTCGGACTTGTATATCGCCGTCAAGAAGACATATCTTCATCAACTTCTCTTAACCTTTTGGGTTATTCAGATGCGGATTGGGCAAGCTCTAACTTGTCCATGCGATCCACCAATGGTAATTGCTTCTTTATCAATGGTTGTTTGGTATCTTGGGCTGGCAAGAAACAACGCTATATTGCAGTTTCTACTACAGAGTCTGAATATGTCTGAATATGTAGTTGCATCTTTAGCAGCTCGTGAATTAGTTTGGCTTCGACGATTGCTTGCTGATATTGGTCATTCTCCTTCCTCAAGCACTCCTCTTAGATGTGACAACCAAAGTGTTATTAGTCTAGCCAAGGACTACGTGCAACATAGCAAGTCCAAGCATATTGCAGTTCATTATCACTATGTTTGACATGAAGTAAGGAAAGGAGGAATAATGGTAGAACATTGTCCAATTGATCAAACGATTGCAGACATTCTCACCAAAGGACTCCATGAAGCTCGGTTTACACTTTTGCGATCAGAACTTGGAGTTGCGGCAGCGGCCTCTCTTTTTGGAGATTAGCACATCTCACGTCATGTCAATTTTGTCTAGACTTGTACATAGGCTATAGACTTTAGGACACTTCACACATTACTTCACATCATGCACATTTATTCTTTGTACTTTGTATATAGAAGCACATTGCACATGTACTTTAAGGTGGCATTGTACATTTATATATAGGAGCTCGGGTTTTTCCCTTGTGCTCCCAAGGGTTTTTTTTACTCGCAACTGGAGACCTTTATTTGAGTGGGCGTGTTGGAGCTATATATAGCTAGCCCTAACTCACTCTAGGTCTTTCCCATAGTAACCATGATGTTACTCTAGATATTCATGTCACTCTAGTAACCACGATCGATGGGTGGTCGCAACACTGTAGAGAGTTACTAGCATGGGTAGAGGTTGTAAGCCCATACACAAATAAAAAGACGGATCTTTTCCACAACCAGACCTTTTACTCATCCTTACAATCGCAATAACACTCACAATGACATACTGTCAAGTCAACTCTAACTAGGTGTAGCGATCTCTTAGTGTAATAGTTATCATCACTCACCACACTTCAACAACCTCGCAGGCATTAGGGCCAAAAATGTTAAAAAAGGGCCACATTTTAATCACTTTTATCGGATTTAGATTAAGCTTTGGACCAATAGAAATGTGACATTCACCCATAAATATGACATTGGATGTCATATTCACTTTTTAGTAAAATAGCCACGTCGTATCACATTAAAGTGGTGATAACTGACTAAAATAGCCAAAACTTCACTAGTTTTGGCTATTTTAGTCGATTATCACCACTTTAATGTGATACGGCATGGCTATTTTAATGTCACTTTAGTGGGTTCCAACTTCAAGGGCATGTCCTCACGTGCCAAATGTTAGTACTTCAAAAAGTAAAAATTTAGTTTCCCCAAAATGAGTAAATTACATTTGGATTCCCTAATCTACCCGAGGCGTCTTTCTAATCATATTTTTGCATCATCCTCTCCTCTATTCATCATCTAACAATGTCACGACAATAGTCTAACCCAAGGCGCACTCTTAATGACATTTCATCATGCATTCTTCATAATGTTAAAGAAGATCACGGTGTGTGGAATGGTATAAACTTCAAATTAAACAATTGGGTGACTATGCAACCGTCATGCAAAGGTCCTCATAGGATAAAAAGGCAATGAAGAGGCTTAGTACAATACCATTGGAAGGGACATATCTTGGAATTCAAGATAGCAAAAGATGGATGGAAGGCAAAGGTACAACATGTGTACACGACAAGAGAGATGCACATGCATCTTTCTACTCTAGCATTTGCATTGCAAGCTCATTGTTGGCAAGATATTTTTTGTAATTTTACTTATGTTCTTTATGATTCTAGGTGAAAGCATGATAAGGTGGTACACTTTCTACCAGTTGCATTAGTTGCTACCACACTTGAAGACAATCAATATTCGTGGATTTAATATCATCAAAAGATGTGTTTAGCAAATTATCCCTAGTGCCTTTTAGATATAATAAATCTGAAACAAGATTAAACACTTGAGGCTTCATACCTTGGATGAGTAGCTTTGATATGGTTTTGTATCCCTTTCTGCTTATTGAAACCTTGTCACATGCCTCCACCAGCTCATCAGGATTGACCAAGTCATGAACTTCTTTGCAAACTTCCTTGACTACCTTCCTTCGAAGCCCTGCACACACTGCGAGATCTTGAGCATTTCAATCATGTCATTGTTTTTTATAGAAGATTTGATCAAAGAAAATCTATCAAGAGGATTATCCAAGCAGAAACTTCCAAAATATTCATGTAGCTTTGATCAAGACTCATCTATTTTTTCTTAACACCCCCATGTGCGGCTACGCATGTAACACTTTTAAACTGTCTAGATCTCACTCTTAACCCAAAATGAGTGCTTTTTAGTTAGGTTTTTTGGAGTGCATGTTCCTCTAATTTTTGGTTAGTTTTTCTAAGCTTTATTACCTCTTCCTGATGAGATGACTGAAGTAGCCTTTCCAACTCATTTACATGTTAAGTTTGTGAGATCATGATATCTTCTAGTCCTTTAATAGATTACTTGTACAGACTAAGCATAGTTTACTTGAGAATAGTAGCTTGATTATTCATTCTTGAGCAATATCCAAATAAGCCTTTTTACCATCCCCAATGAATCGAGCAAGATCATGCAGGGTGCTAAATGATGGAGGCTTACAAGTTGATGGATCAAGCGGGTATAGACCTCCTTGAACCCACAAATCTACATGCTTCTTTCCTTCTGCACATAGCCTTTGAGCTTCAACCTAATTATGTACAGCTTTGTGATGAATACTTCTCTAGATACACAATATGGTGTCTTTTCGTTAAGTGTGGATCAGCTCTTGGAGTTAGCATAGCAATTAAAATGATCCAAACAGAAAGCAAGAGATGGTGGGAGAGAAAAAAGACAGTAGAAAGAAAATAGAGGGAAAAACTCGCGTCATGCCCTACGGAAGAGAGAAGTATTTTATGTATTCAAATATTTAAAATTAGCTTATTTTAGAAAACGTGTAGTAGAGTAGGTAAGAGGGCTGCCAAAAGGATAGGTGAATTGAAGACTATAGATGCCTGATGGATGGCATCTTAAAGACACTCTCCTCTAAATAGAGGTAAAAGAGGTGCATTTAATATAGCTATTTGTCTCTACTATTTTAGTTAAGTCACTTTGATTAAGAAAGTTAATCCAATTCTTATATGACCCTTTTTTTTCATTTTTTGCCTTAATGTGTAAGATAGGAAGGGGGTGATGCTAATATAGTCAATGTTTTTTTTTCTGGGAAAAATATCAATCAATTAGTTAAAGAACAAATAGCCACAAAGGGCTAAGTACCTCTTACATGATCAATTTCGATCCCAAAAAACTTATTTTCTAAACTTTTTGCCTCTTGAATTGGATTAATCACCCTTAATGACAAAAACCAGTCAATTAAGAGAGATTAGTCAATTTCAAGGGTTTTTTAATGGGAGAAATTTTTAAGGAATTAAGCTACTCCTAATGCTTGCTAACACTCTAATGCATACAAATCAAATAAAAAACATACAAATCAACCAAAATTAATGATTCTACTTCTATGTTTAACTCTAAAGAGAGCTAAAAATCACAAAAAAATCAAAGTATCTAGCATGTATATGTAAAATATGGTTAGCTTCATGTATATGACATAGAGGAAGAGCCACTTCACACAAATAGGGGGTCTTCCTATGCATAGGGAATAAAGAAGAGAGTTGGATTGCTACACATAGTGGTAGAAGGAACCTCTTGCACATAAAAGAGCCTTGCACACATAACTTAAGCATAAAGAAGAAGACATATCAAAAATCAACAACAAACACAAAGAAGCTGGCAAGAGAGATCAAAAACGATAAGAAGTTGGTTATTGATCGATATTTATTGATGTTTTCTTTGTTATATATAACAAAGAAAACAATAGATGTTCTATTGTTATATATAACAATAGAACATGTTCAGTGTGTATAGCAAGTGATGGCAAAGCTCATACAGCGTTAATATTGTCTTGTGATTATCTCATATTATAACATGATTCAAGTTGATCCTCTGTACCACACATAAAAATTAAAGTATAGTTGAGCATGTTATCTTGCATATATGAGAGAAAAGGTTTCTTTTCAAGCGATTGCATTGACACTCGTGGCAGGTGATGATCTAGCTACACGCTCTCGCCATAGGTCCTTGTTTTTTTCATTATTGGGCTTGGTCTTGGGAGTCAAGGATAGCCATCTTTTGAGAACCTTGGTCTTGGGAGTCAAGGATAGCCATCTTTTGAGAACCTTGGTCTTGGGAGTCAAGAATAGCCATCATTTAAGTAGCTTAGCCTTGGGAGTCGAGGATAGCCATCATTTGAGTACCTTTCTTTGCTAGGTGTTCTTGGGCTTGGGTTTAGCTCCAGAGGCTCCATAATATTTCATACCACTCATGAAAACGTTTTCCAATGGCTCCGGCTTCCTCAAATACATAGGCCATTATAAACCTTCTTATGCATGTAATTGAGTAGCTCTCAGTTGAAGAAGAGGAGATGACAATTAGACTCATGTTGCTGCTAAACAAGTAGGGGTTTAGGGTGTTGTTGGATCGTAGAGCAGGCAACATTCTGTTTTGATGAATATTGCTATGGCCACCTATCCTAGCCCTTCGTAAGCAAAATTTACAGCCATGGGGTTGTTTTTTCAACGATAACTTTGGCTAACTTGAAACTCGCTCGAGTACAAGTTTGAATGTGCCGAGCATTTACTATGATGTAGAGCAATTTGTCCAGAACTGCAAGTTTTGTGTTAAGTCATTTCCAGACCCAAACATTACTTTGTATCAAAGTAACCAGTACCCCAAAGTAGAGTTGATATATAGTGGAATTTCCTCGGGGGGGTTCACCTAGAAAAACTTTAGTGTACCACGTGAGTTCATCAGGAGGGTTTTTTTAATTAGATACATTGAAGAAAATTACCAGGATTACATTAATAGGAGGAGTTCTTTAATTCAACTTTAGAAAGAAATCCATTAGTTCATAAGTAAACAGGGCTTGTTTGATTGGGAAAAATATTTTTGGTAAGGGGTTTTTTTAATACCCTTTGAATGCACATGATACATAGAGTTTCCTCTTAGTGCACCTCCCAAGGGAATTTCTAACGTGATACATAGAGTTTCCTCTTAGTGCACCTCCCAAGGGAATTTCTCACGGAAGGATGTATACAAATCCAAAATTGTCAAACTTCACCACCCTTAATCCATAACCCGCCAGCTCTTAAAATTCATAACTCCCATCCTCACCATCTCACTACTACTTCTCTAATTTTTGATGCCTCTCCGCATGCTCTGTATCCTTCCCCATAAGTCTTAAAGAAGTCATGATAGTAAATTTGCACTCATAAGGGTTTCTCTCTCTCTCTCTCTCTCTCTCTCTCTCTCTCTCTCTCTCTCTCTCTCTCCTTATCCATCATGATGGGTACTTATTGTGAGCATAAGGTTTAGGTCTAATCTTTCCACAACCAAGAATTATAGCCACCTAACACCACAGATCTTGTTAATACCCAAGAAGGAAAGCCATCACTAACATAAGTTTCAATGCTTCACAGCAAGTCATGAAAAATGATAACAAGTCCATGAGTTATCATTTGCAATAGGCTATCTTGATTTTTACAATCTTTTGGAGACATTAAACAGAACTGTTTTTTATAACTTTTGCAAAATAAGCATAGGCTCGAACTTTTTTTAAGAAATATACATATTGCTAACTTAAAGGTGAAAACATTTTCACTTTTCATATCAAATAACAAAATGAAAAAACAAGATCAATGACAAGATATAATATTATTTAAAACTACTAATAATTCACGCATGTCTATGTAATTTATAATACATTCTTTACTTAGAATTACAAAAATGTGATTTTTCTTCTACAAGAATTTAACTAACTCCATCCCAATCATTGAATTGGAGCATCTATTTGATGTTAAAATAAGTAGGTATATGGACTCCATGCCTGTAGAAGAGGCTTATCTAAAGAAAAGATTTCTCTAGATTCAGATAGAAAACCAACGATACAAAGGTCAAATTTTAGATTATAGTAAGTACTACAATTTATCAATTTACTTTATTTTGATCTAACGGTTCAATTTAGAGTTATAGATTTTGCAAGAACATAATTTTTAGTTTATAATAATTAAATTTTGAGCCATGAAAAAAGACAACAGTTGTCGTTTTGAAAAACTGATGAAACTGGGAATCCAAATTGTTGACAAAGTGCATTCTGAAATCCAAAATTCCGCGAACAGATTGACATTTCTCACAAAGTCAAATTTCTGTCCGAAAAAAGGAAATTTGAACCCATAAATAGACATAAATTTCACTTATTTGAACGAAAATTTCAGCCTGGCAATAATGGATAGAAATTTTCGTTAATGGCCTGAAATTTTCATCAATGGAAAATTCGGTCCTTCGATAGAAATTTGCACTCATAAGGGTTTTGCTCTCTCTCTCTCTCTCTCTCTCTCTCTCTCTCTCTCTCTCTCTCTCTCTGTTACCAAAAATTAATGATTCTACTTCTATGTTTAACTCTAAAGAGAGCTAAAAATCACTAATAAATCAAAGTATCCAGCATGTATATGTAAAATATGATTAGCTTCATGTACATGACATAGAGGAAGAGCCACTTCACACAAATAGGGGGTCTTCCCATGCATAGGGAATAAAGAAGAGAGTTGGATTGCTACACATAGGGGTAGAAGGAACCTCTTGCACATAAAAGAACCTTGCACATAACATAAGCATAAAGAAGAAGACGTATTGAAAACCGACAACGTCAAACAAAAAAAAGCTAGCAAGAGAGATCAAAACAGATAAGAAGTTGGTTATTGATCGATATTTATTGATGTTTTCTTTGTTATATATAACAATAAAACATGCTCATTGTATATAGCAAGTGATGGCAAAACTCACACAATGTTAATATTGTCTTGTGATTATCTCATATTGTAACATGATTCAAGTTGATCCTCTATACCACATAAAAATTAAAGTATAGTTGAGCATGTTATCTTCCATATATGAGAGAAAAGGTTTTTTTTTTCAAGAGATTGCATTGACACTCCTGGGAGATGATGATCTAGCTACACGCTCTCGCCATAGGTCCTTGTTTTTTTCATTATTGGGCTTGGACTTGGGAGTCGAGGATAGCCATCTTTTGAGCACCTTGGTCTTGGGAGTCAAGGATATCCATCATTTGAGAAGCTTGATCTTGGGAGTCGAAGATAGCCATCATTTGAGAAGCTCTCTTTGCTAGGTGTTCTTGGGCTTGGGTTTAGCTCCATAGGCTCCATAATATTTCATGCCACTCACGAAAACATTTCCAACGGCTCCAGCTACCTCAAATACATAGGCCATGGTAAACCTCTTGATGTGTGTAATCGTGTAGCTCTCAGTTGAAGAAGAGGAGATGACAATTAGACTCATGTTGCTGCTAAACAAGTAGGGGTTTAGGGTGTTGTTGGATCATAGATCAGGCAGCATTCCGTTTTGATGAATATTGCTATGGTCACCTGTCCTAGCCCTTCGTAAGCAAAATTTACAGCCATGGGGGTGTTTTTTCAATGATAACTTTGGCTAACTTGAAACTCGCTTGAGTACAAGTTTGAATGTGCCGATCATCTACTATGATGCAGAGCAATTTGTCAAGAATTGCAGGTTTTGTGTTAAGTCATTTCCGGACCCAAACATTACTTTGTATCAAGTAACCACTACCCCAAAGTGGAGTTGATACATAGTCAAATTTCTAACATAAGGATGTATACAAATACAAAATTTTCAAACTTCACCACCCATAATCCATAACCCGCAAGATCTTAAGATTCATAACTCCCATCATCACCATCTCACTACTACTTCTCTAAAATCCCACTTAAAGAAAATCTTCCCAAAGTGACGTCTTTACTAAATTTACCTAAACCCACAAAATGTAAATTCATGGTGAGACAAGGTAAAATCTTAGGGCAAGCAAGCTAGTTACAAATACTATGCTCGCAAATTTAGATTTAAAAAACAAATAGACCGATCAACTTTAAAAAAATGAACGTCGCAGACACACCCATGCAACCCATGATTTATGTGAATTTACTAGACCTTTTTCCTCAAGCGTGTGGAATGATTACTTAGCCCCTTCACAGCCTTGGGTCAAGAGGAATGAGGAGAGAAAATGCAACCCATGATTTATGTGAATTTACTAGACCTTTTTCCTCAAGCGTGTGGAATGATTACTTAGCCCCTTCACAGCCTTGGGTCAAGAGGAATGAGGAGAGGGGAGGTGATCGAGAGAAAATATGTGGTAGCCAACCCATCCTTGCATTGTAAATCAACACATCTTATACAAACAAAGCTCAAGCAAAGCATAGCTTGAGAAAACACCCCTTTTCTATGGCAATGGGTCTAGCTTGTGAGATGGAAAATTAGGTAGATATACAAGAGGACCATGATGATGATTAAAATGACAATGACAATGTAGCATAATCCTTGACAAAAGGGTGGTGGAAGGTCACTAATGATTAGCCTTGAGAGTAATACAAGGATATGAGTGATAGATTATGATGACGGCTTGACAAGCAACAACGAGTCATGAAAAACAACAACAAAATCATGGAAACTACAACTCAACTCCAGTTTTGGAAAGGAATCCAAAAATGTACATTTTTTCAAATTTATGGGAAAAAAAGACACACTTTCATGTTAAACATTAAAAAAAACCCACTACTTTTGTGAAAAAGGAATGCATGAAACATTACCTACAATTTACTCTAAACCCAAAACGTCCAATATTATCAATTGAAAAAAGAGTTCTATTCTTCAATTTGGAAAACACGATAAATTACAAAGGAGAAGAAACTTTTCCGATCAAGTAGGAGAATTAGACCTTTTGCTTTAAAATATCAATTGTTTTATGGCACAAGTGTCAAGAATTTTTTAACTCAAATCCATACACAAGAATTTCTATATCATTCAAACTAAGCATGTCCACACGTCGATGAATTTCACTTTTATTTCCTTTCTTGCTTTGTTTAAGCATCTCTAGATTATACTTTCCCTTGAGCACAGATAAGTTTTGTACCAATACACATTTCTAAACTACGTGTTGTACGTAGTGTACTATCCACAACCTAATAGGTGGTAAAATTGACGTTCCTTTTAGACCCAATATAATTTGATGAAACTCTCTTACACGGGGATAGTGAATTGTCTAAGAAATAATTTTTCTTTGTATATAAAGTTGATCCAACGGTTGAATTTAAGCATATTTTGGTATTAAGACAGGTATGTATCTGGAGTCCATGGCCATAGAAGAGGTTTATTGAAAGCTCTAGATTAAGATAGAAATCCAATGATCCAAATGATCAAATTTTAGACAGTGATGAGTACTACAATTTTTCAGTTTACTTTATTTTGATCTAATAGTTCGATTTAAAGTTATAGCCTTTGCAAAAACATAATTTTTAGTTTATAACGCGTAGATTTTGAGCCATGAAATGAGAATGATTGTTCTCTTCAAAAAATGATGAAAATTTTAGGCTGTCGATAAAAATTTCTATCCATTATTATCAGGCTAAAATTTTCGTTTGACAAAAGTGAAATTTATGTCTATTTATGGATTGAAATTTTTCTTTCTTTGGACAGAAATTTGACTTTGTGAGAATGTCAATCTGTTCATGGAATTTTGGATTTCAAAATCCACTTTGTCAACAATTTGGATTCCAAAATTTAAATTTTCATCAATTTTTCAAAAGAACGACAACTATTGTCTTTTTACATGGCTCAAAATTTAATTGTTAAACTAAAAACTATGTTCTTGCAAAGTCTATAACTCTAAATTGAACCGTTAGATAAAAATAAAGTAAAGTGATAAATTATAGTACTTATTATCGTCTCAAATTTGACCGTTTGGATCATTCGTTTTCTATCTGAATCTAGAGAAATCTTTTCTTTCAATAAGCCTCTTCTACAGCCATGGCTCCATATACTTACTTATTTTAACATCAAATATATGCTCTAATTCAATGATTGGGATAAAGCGCAATGATTGGGATGAAGTTAGTTAAATTCTTGTAGAAGAAAAATCACATTTTGTTATTCTAACCAAAGAATGTATTATAAATTACATAGACATGTGTGAAATATTAGTACTTTTAAAAAATATTAGATCTTGTCATTGAGCTTATTTTTTCCATTTTGTTATTTGATATGAAAAGTGGAAATTTTATCACCTTTAAATTAGCAATATGTATATTTTTTAAAAAAAGTTTGAAACTATGTTTATTATACAAAAGTTAGAAAAAATAGTTGTAAAAATCAAGATAGCCTTGCAAATGAAAACTCATGACTTGTTGTCATTTTTCATGACTCTCTGTTATGCATGGAACCTTATCTTAGTGATGGCTTTTCTTCTTGGGTATTGACGGGATTTGTGGTGTTAGGAGGGTACAATTCTTGGTAGTGGAAAGATTAGAGCTACACCTTATGCTCACAAGTACCCATCATGATGGATAAGAGAGAGAGAGAGAGAGAGAGAGAGAGAGAGAAACACTTATGAGTGCAAATTTCTATCAAAGGATCGAATTTTCCATCCATGAAAATTTCAGGCCATCGACAGAAATTTCTATCCATTATCGCTAGGTTGAAATTTTCGTTTAGAAAAAGTGAAATTTATGTTTATTTATGGATTGAAATTTTTCTTTTTCCAGACACAAATTTGACTTTGTCAGAAATTTCAATCTGTTCACATAATTTCGGATTTCAGAATCCACTTTGTCAACAATTTGGATTCCCATTTTCATCAGTTTTTCAAAAAGACAAATATTGTCTTTTTTCATGGCTCAAAATTTAATTGTTATAAACTAAAAATTGTGTTCTTGAAAAGTCTGTAACTCTAAATTGAACCACTAGATCAAAATAAAGTAAATTGATAAATTGTAGTACTTAGTATCATCTAAAATTTGACCGTTTGGATCGCTGGTTTTCTATCTAAATCTAGAGAAATCTTTTCTTTAAATAAGCCTCTTCTATGGCCATGGACTCCATATACCTACTTATTTTAACATTTAATAGGTGCTCTAGTTTAATGATTGGGATGAAGTGGAATGAATGGGATGAAGTTATTTAAATTTGTGGAAGAAAAAACACATTTTTGTAATTCTAAGTAAAGAATGTATTGTAAATTACATATACATGCATGAATTATTAGTAGTTTTAAATAATATTAGATCTTGTCATTGATCTTGTTTTTTCCATTTTTTTATTTGATATGAAAAGTGAAAATTTTTTCACCTTTAAATTAGCAATATGTATATTTCTTAAAAAAAGTTTGAAACTATGCTTATTTTGCAAAAGTTATAAAAAACAGTTCTCTTTAATGTCTCAAAATATTGTAAAAATCAAGATAGCCAATTGAAAACGATAACTCATGGACTTGTCATTTTTCAAGACATGGTATTAAGCATGGAAACTTATGTTAGTGATGGATTTCCTTCTTGGGTATTGACGGGATCTGTGGTGTTAGGTGGCTACAATTCTTGGTTGTGGAAAGATTAGACCTAAAACTTATGCTCACAAGTACCCATCATGATGGATGAGAGAGAGAGAGAGAGAGAGAGAGAGAGAGAAACCCTTATGAGTGCAAATTTACTATCATGGCTTCTTTAAGACTTATGGGGAAGGATGCAGAGCATGGGGAGAGGCAGTACTCATTCAAAGCATGAAACATGAATATTTGGAAAGTCGTTGGAGCATTCATCAGACCAAAGGGCATGACTTTATATGCAAACACCCCTTACAATGTTGATTTGCAGGGTGTATAGACACTCGCTTATATCTTGAAAAGCCATCTCAAAAGTTATACACCTCTTTACAAACCGCTCATTTGAGAACATGATCTGTGATCAAGAGAGGGTAATGGTCTCTAAGTGTAGCTGCATTAACCTTTTTCAAGTTGATGCAGACATGGACTTTACCACCTACATCTATGAGCTGATCATGCTCCCCTTTGATCATCCATGCAAAGTATTGGCTATCAGCATAAGGCCTTTTTTTTGGGGTCAATTTAGTGCCTTGATTCAAATGGTGTACTGGTAGAAGACCATGCAAAAATATATCTTGAGGGTTTCCACAAGTTCTTTCTCTTCTTCTGACGTCAAATCAGTGGAAATCTAAGCCCACTTTGATTTTCTACTCTAGATCAAACTTCATTGTTTCCTTAGGTCCGTCATATGACTTGCTTGGCTATTTGTTCACGCCTAGGATTTCGCAAGCAAACATTATGGTTTTCCACTTTTTTGAAGCTCTTGAAACTAGGCAGAACACAAATTTCGTCTTGTTTTTTTGTCTTCTTTCACATCAAATTTCGAAAGACTAGTGTGCTTTTAGGGATTTATTCATCCATTGGGATTTCAATTTAGGTTCCTCATTCACTAGGGACTATTTGTTGGTTTTTTTTTGTGTCAAGTTTAAGCAAGGGCTCCATTGCTCCAATAGAATAAAGATATTACTCATTATTTTGCAATACTAGGGTTTCTCTTTTACTAAACTTTATGGTTCTCTTTTTGTGTTTCCTTTTAGGATCAAGTCTGAGCTAATCTTTGCTAATTTGTAAGAGAACTTCTTCTTATATTCTTATGAGTAACATTCTCACCTTTTCTAGTTCTTTTTCTGGGAATCGTTGAGGTCATTGTTGGAATGGTTAGTTAAGATATGCACATGAACCACGTGCAACATTTCTTTCCGAAGTCTTCGACCCAGTGAGCGCACGGGAAAGATGTGTCTCAGCTAACAGTTGTGGCCGGTTCAAGTTGAAGGTAGTAGGAACAAATGAACATTGGAAAATAGTAAGGCATGTTTCTCTGCCAAATTTCACAGACAACGTGGGGCCGGTTCTTTACTGCTCTGCACGCCGCCCAGCTCCGCTATAGCTCAGTCCGCGGCGAGTGGGCTTCCAACCCACACCCCAGCTCAGTCCGCCTCTCTACTTTTTTATTTTAAATATTTGTCGTGATTCGCACCTTTAGTCTTGCTACCCAGCGTTAGTCTTGCCAGTTGCCTCTAGGCTTTAGAGCTGAGAGGCCACTAGCGAATTGCAATGAGAGTGAGTCAGTAGCATCATCGCTTGGATAACCTTCATGGCCACACACTCCAGAGAGAGGTCGGTGTGCGTGTGTGAGAGAGAAAGTGTGTGGGAGAGATGCTTTTCAGCTGATGTCTATAGAGAGAGAGAGAGAGAGAGAGAGAGAGCAGCTGTGCAATGGCGGTGAGGGTAGGCCTATGGGCTAAGTGCAACTTGTCTTATCCCCAACAAATTCAGACCTAGTGTTATCTGCGTCCGCCCACTATATAATGGTGAGCTCAAGCCCTCACCACTACGCATGCAAGCACGCCCAATAGCTTACCTCACACCATCCTCACAGCTTATCTTGTTCAACGTGCTCAAGGAGCTGCATGGCTTCATCTTCTGCTCCCGTCTTGCTTCTGCTTCTAGTATTGGCAGCCGCAGCTTGGAGCTCCTCAGTACGAATGGTGGATGCGCAAGCCTGCTCACAGCCTTGCTGCGGAGCGCTGCCACAGGGCGGCACCGGTTTCTGCTCCACTGGCGAGTGCTGCAGCCAGTATGGCTTTTGCGGCGGGCCCAATGATAGTGCCTATTGTGGCAGCGGCTGCCAATCCCAGTACGGCCGTTGTGACGCCGCCGCCACCACTAGCACAGCCACCTCCACCAACACCACCGCTGGGGGAAACAACTAGTAAGCTGGCGAGGCACCCCGCCAGCTGCTTGCTGGCATTGGTGGTTAGGCTTGGGTAGCTATATATAGCGGGGCACCCCTGGTAGCTGCTTGCTAGGGTTGGAGGTAGGGTATGTCTTGAGTATGATGCTTGTACTCACAAGTAGTGGCCACCACCCCCGCTAGCTAGCTGCTTGCTAGGGTTGGAGGTAATTGAGTACGGGGTTAATATGATGCTTGTACTAATAAATAATGGCCACCATGTATTGAGTACGATATAATATGATGCTTGTACTAATAAATAATGGCCACCATGTATTGAGTACGATATAATAAATAATGGCCACCATGTATTGAGAACGTCAATTGATTTTTTTTCGATTTGAACCGATGCAAAATACATTGAAGGATGGTTTATTCTAACACTGGTTGACACACTTGTCGTATCAATGTTTCTCATGTCTATGATCTGATTGTGCGACCTTCCAATGGCTGTGCTCGAAAAATGGTATTCTAGTGTGTTTCTATTGGCTAAAATGAAGAAAAGGTCGAAAAATTAGGGTGAAATTTAAGTAGGCTTTTTTTTTAATTATCAAATGAAACGTATATATAATTGACTTATAAACTGGCGAATAGTAATACTATCGAAAACCAAACCAAATAGAAATTTCCTAAACAAAGCCAATTAGTCTTTTAAACGTTGCCTTTATTTTGATATTGAAAAACAAGCTATTTTTGACCACCAGCTACCATATCGATAGGAGCATGGTAGGGTCATCCTTACAATTGACTTGAATATCCTAATATGTAAGCAATTACAGTTGAATATTTGCAAGGGAAACAAAATTGTGTTTGTCATGTCTCAAGCTATAAAATTTGTCACTTACGATGTTCCTTCCCTTAGTGTTCCTTTCTACTTTATACAAAATGGCCCTAGCAAATAAGATAATACTCTTGTTGGTTCATGCATCTCTATGGATTTGTTGATGTATATAACTAATGGCTTACTTTGTACTTTGGTTTTGAATGTGAAATAACAATAAAGGCTAGTATCTTCTATAGGAAGAGGAAGAGAGGAGGGAAATAGAAAGCCACGCAGGTTGAGAAAAATAATCTCAACCTGATCCTCACACACAGGTTGGAACTAGGGGTTGGTATAGGAAATGTTGTTGAAGATACTCCTCTTGCATTGGTCTTGTGGCCTCTAGTAGTTCGTTGGAGGGGTAGGATGGTAGGCATGAGCAAGCTGGAGAGCGCATTCCAAATTGCATAGAATGGTGACCAAAATGGTCACATGTATTTCTCCCACGGTGTATAGCCAAGCACGGAGAGGTGTGGCTTAGCTGCACCAATAGGAGTAGGAGATAGTCATAATCATAACTCAATAGCGTCAAGCAAAGAAGGAGAGGGTAGATAGCCGGATCAAGCTTACGCCGTGGCTTTGCTGCGCTAACGGGAGGAGGAAGGCGATCGTCATTGTTGTGGTGGAGATGCACTTTAGTGACGAAGAGCTACTCCTAATTTGGCACATGAAAAGCTCAGAAATCTTAGCATAGATATATATATAATATAAAACTAACCCCTCCCTTTCACCTTTCCACTCTTAACTTTTTAAATAAACTTCTCTTTCTAAAAGAAATCTACAAACTTCCCATCTTACAAATACTTCCCATCTTACAAATACTTCCCATCTTAACTTTTTAAATAAACTTCCCATCTTACAAATACTTTTTGTCTATATTTCTCTCTTTTTTAACAACCCCCTCAAATATTTTTTCCTTTTTTACAAAAAGAAAAAAGAAAAAGAAAAAAAAGATTCAAACGCCAAAAAGAAACAAATCTCATACATGGAAGCAACAAATGAAGTATCAAATAGATGAATGTCCAACATGTGAATTTGCATAACGAGGCAAAGGTGGATGGCTGGCCACACAATCTTCCACGGCACTGACCAAATTTTAAGCTTCTAATTCATTGTAGCTTTATTTTAAACTCACCACAGCTTTTCTAATCAGATTGTTTGATTAATTTTTCAAATGTATATCTTAACATATATTGTATAGCAACCACTGGAATCAATAATTAGCATCCTTGATGTTTTGCATGTGTATATTAGAGAGCAACAATAGAGAGGTCTCTCTCCAAGATCATTGACTGAGGCAGGTATATTCTTTTACGGCCACTATTTCCAAATTCATATAAGAAGAAACATAACTTTTGTCACATTGAGTAAGGCTCCTTCGCTCGAATTCACAAGTCATGAATAAGTGAAATTATCGAGCAAAATGTTTCTAGGAGGTGCAATTTAATCTCAAACCACATATCTCTACAAGACTCCTTCAAGTAGCATTCGCAATGCTGGTAACGGTATTTGTGGATTTGTTTGCAAAGTCAAGAATACGGGTTACAAAAATAATGTTAGTCTGTGAAAACATGCAATACATGGATATGCTTGAAATCCTTGACAGAGGATGTGATACAAAAGGAAGAGAGAAATGTAATTTGCTTTGTTGAAATGAAAATGTGTTGTAGGTATGTCTTTTTGCTACAGATGTATACACAGAGTACATTATAAATTAGTGCCAATGGATCGAGACATGGATGAGAATGCTCTTATTGAAATTACAATTAAACTTAATGATAGAGTGATTTCAATGGTAACTATTGGTGAAAATTATAGTCTAAAACAGTTACGACAAGATATCATAAATGAGAGCCAAACAGAATTGCAGTTTGACTTTCGTTTTAGAGTGGGCCACAAGTAGGTAAACAATCCAATGCTCTCAAAATTCATAATATGACGAATCCTAAAAATAATTTTCTTTACTATATAGGTGTCATCGAGATGTGAGCAATGCATATATTGTAAAGACCTACAAGACAAACACTTTGACACTAACGTGTACGTGACCTTGATTGTTATTATTTTGCAGAGTTTTGACTTTGACTGCATTTCAAACTAGAAGATCGAAGAGGGGAACGAGACAAAATTGCAAGACACACTTTAAACAAAGAAGACAACAACAACGCGATATTGGTCGTTAGGAGTTGGGTTCTATGTCATATCATGTTGTTGTGGTCGTTTGTTGAATGATGTTTAAACAAATTGGAACATACACTTCCAGAGCTAAATGACCACAACAATGTGATACTAGGTCATTCTACCGACATGTATACCCCCCACTACAAGACACTGCTGCCATACACGCGTTCCATATACGCGATAAGTTACGGGCGCGTGTATGGTCGCGCATGTATTTGAATAGTATCGGGCGCGTGTATATTGGCATCTAAATTTGCGCGTATTTTACTTTAGGTAACGCGTCTAACAACGCGTGCATATTGGCATCTAAATTCGCGTGTATACTGGTTTCAGAAACGCGTGTATAAGTGCGTGTATATACACGCAATTATACACGCTTTATTAAAAAAAACTAAATTTCTTTACAAAATTAAAAACTATTTTCTTTAAACCATCTCATAGTACATTACAGTATATATCATTACACAATCCCACTACATGCATTTATAACAATGAAATATATTCAAAAATAAATCATGAGATAGTTAAAAGACAACGTATACAATAGAAATGTCATCAATTTAGAACGATACAGTGATGGATTGGTTAGGGTTCGATCTCATCTTCAATAAGATCCATCCTTGCCAAACGATCAACATCAATATCCATTTGATCAATTTGTAAGGCTACGATTAAATTTATTCCACTATCAATATTCTGTCCATTGATAATGGTATCGATGTCCTGGTCATCCTTATCAACATCACCATCATCCTCAATGGTAGGGTCATTCTCATGATCATGAGAAATGGCACGCTCATCCTCATTATCATGATCATCTCTTATTTCTTGATCATCGATCACAACATCTTCATTGGCATGTTCGACATCATCTTCATTGCGGCTTGTTACATCCTCCATATGCTCCATATCACCCAGTGAATGTATTATACATCACTTTAGAACGTGGTGCAATAGGGATGACGTACCATCATTTAATGTCATGCACCATTGGCAGATAGATAACCTACTCAAATACACATACTGCAGTAATTAATTAGCATATCAAAAGTCAAGGGGTACGCGAGCTTAGATATATATGTACATGAAACACATTAGTAAAAAAATGCATACCTGCTCACATTGTTGTGGCAATACGAGCCTATCTTTCTTTGTTTGCCAAAACTTTGTAGAGTCAATAGTTACATAGCCACTTGCATGGTGTTTTATCGTTGCATTAGGCCCTTTTTCCACCACGTTCATTTGCCATTTGATATCCAAAACATACACAAAGAAGCGACGAAAGTCAAGCCTAAATATGTCTTAGATTGTGCCACAATAATCATCCATTTTTCCATTAGCTCCCTCAAAGCTACTAATGACACCGCAATCTTGTGTATTCCTCTTTTCGTCAATTCTTTGTGTTCGAAAATGCTTGCCTTCACACCATATAGCATTGAACATAGTGCATTGGACTAAATAGAAGCAATATTTGTGTAAGCAATGTGAATAAATATTAAAAGCAAATCACTTACATGCATCCTCGTGCATACTCCCATTCTTCCGCCGTGATATGCAGCACACTCAAGTGAATGTAAAGGCTGGAAATGTAAAGTGCCCCTACCTATATTGCATGGAACATGCAAGTACGATGGACAAAAGAAACTGGTCACAGTCTCATAAACAAGCATGAGAAAGATCCAAACTTCTGACCTGTGGTGCTAGATATTCCTCTTGCAACAAGAGTACATATCTGCACTTTGCACGCACTGTGTAGGATAATTGAGAAACTTGTATTCCTGTACATTGGATTTGCTTAGAAGATCTTGCCTATATGCAGGAGAAAAAGGGCTATGAGAGCCTCGAAAAAAGTTCTATCTGGCATTGTCTTACATGGGGAAAACGTCAAGATAACAATCAATTAAAAGAGGTCAACAAAGAGCATGCAAGTACCATCAAAGGCATCAATTGGTGGAGTGAAAGAAAGGCACTTTCTTTCCAACAATAGACATAATGTAGAAACAAGGAGGAGGAGCACTACAGTGTCATATGAGAAACGGAAGGCATTGCATAATGTAGTAAAGGATCATGGGCATGATGGCAGTGCAAGAACGAAGAAGGAAGATATGTGGAAATCCATAGAGACAAGATCTTCCATTTCTACGAGAAGAAACGTTGGGACAAGAATGAACTTAACATCTTCAAAGCCACCATCGAGAATTTTGGAAATCGATGAAAGATACATGGAGCAAACTAAAAAGCATGCATTATATGGCTAAATTCATTTCATTCATCTAGCAAAAAAAGGACTCGAGTTTCATTCATCACACATTATAAGGTAAGAGCTCATTTCATTCATAATTGTCTTTCTACATCACATAATATACAACCATCTACCATGGTTTGTGAAAGAGTATGGAACTCCATCAATATGGTCAACACAAGGAATGGAGAAGTCTCACTATCAAGCAAGCAACGTATACTTTCCCCACACCAGATATGCAGGAGGGAAAGTGAGAGCACACAGTCTACATGAAGTATTCTAATGGTTCTACTGGAGGATTTTGTAAAAATTACGAATAAGAAGCAAATTGGAGTGCATGAGGCCTTACAGAGCACATTGAGCAGCACAAAAAGCAAAAAGGCAACAAGCATATAGAGGATCACATGCTGCACAAAAACACTCAGAGTGGCGATGATAGAAAGTGTGCATCAATCAATGCTAGGTAGACCGCACATAATGAAGCTACTCTTTTTAAAAAAAATTGTATATTAAAATAGCAAGAGGAAGTATGTATAAGCCTTTTTGTATCTGGACCGAGATAATACCAAGGAAGTTCATCATCATCTTTTTCCTTATCTATAACATGATTCTATTAACAAGACATGTTTATTTACAAAAGACCATAACAACGCGACAGGGGGTAGTCCCGTGTTGAAAGAGAACCCGTATCGCGTTGTTGTGATCGTTCACAAAAATCATGTTTACCGCATAATGATACGAGAAAATCATGTTTAGTACCTCATGTTTGCATTCACTTTTACAACTAAGGAAGTTGATCATCATTTTTTCCTTGTTTTTAAGACGGTGCTATTAAAAAGATATGTTTATTACAAAAGACCACAACAACACGACAAAGGGTAATCTTGTATTGAAAGATGAACCGTATCACGTTGTTATGGTTATTCACAAAAATCGTGTTTAGTGTATGATGATGCAAAATAATCATGTTTAGTACCTCATTTTTTCCTTGTCTACTATAACCCGGTGCTATTAACAAGATATGTTTATTACAAATACACACACACACACACACAAAACACACACACACACTTTATTTTGTCATTGTCTCTCTCTCTCTCTCTCTCTCTCTCTCTCTCTCTCTCTCTCTCTCTCTCTCTCTCTCTCTCTCTCTATTCTATTAACAAACCATGTTTATTACAAAAGACCATAAAAACACAAAAGGGGGGTAGTCCTGGGTCGAAAGAGAACCCATACGGGTTGTTGTGGTCACTCACAAAAATTGTGTTTATCGCATAATGATATGAAAAAATCATGTTTAGTACCTCATGTTTGCATTCACTTTTGTAAAAAAGGAAGTTGATCATAATTTTATACTTTTCTATAAGACAATGCTATTAAAAAGACATGTTTATTACAAAAGACCACAACAATGCGACAAAGGAGCAGACTAACTTTATAAAAAAAACTACTTCATAGCCAATTTGTGCGATAGAAATGCTACAAGTGAAACCAAAAGATGTATGCACACCAAATGGCTATCATTGCACAGAGAGAGAGAGAGAGAGAGAGAGAGAGAGAGAGAGAGAGAGAGAGAGTCTAAGGCAAAGATATGAGAGAATTGGACATTTGATTAAAGTATTTTCCCACCAACTAAAATTTTGTTGTGTCGACTTCTTTTGCATAAGATAGAGAGTGAAACTCAAGCAAAGAGTTGAGAAATAAGGGCATCTGTATGGAGCATTTTACCACCAATTTTAATTTTTTCTCAAAGAGAGAGAGAGAGAGAGAGAGAGAGAGAGAGAGACTCAAGAAAAGAGCTCAGGGAGTTTCAACAAGATCATTTTTTTGTATACATTATAGTGAGAAGGACATAAGGGCACATATTTATATTATTAGCATAAAAAGAGAGAGATATTACAAAATAGATTTTTTTAAAAGAATCCTAACTTAAAAAGATATTACAAAATGGCTATCCCTTAAAAAGAGTCTTTCAGGGCTACAACTTTCCTAAGTTAAGCAAAAATTTTAGCATCTTTTTTGAAGCACCCATTGTACTCAAGTCCCTCCTTTCTATATATTCTATGATACACCAGTTTTACATCCATGACCTCGTACTCTAGCCACTCTTCAGCTTGGGCTATCCTCTGGTCACACTCAAATTTTGCCTCAGTAACTTTCTACAGGGCCTCCTTGTTGGCTTCTGCAACCTCTCTTTTCTTCTGCAAAGAGAAAGCACTGAGTTATGCTTACCTATGGAACCACTGAGTTAAGGACTTAGTTAGGCTTTCCTATGGAACCACTGATTAAAACACTGAGTAAACGCCTGAGTTATGCAGCAAGGAGAAAACAGAAGGAGAAAGGATTACCTCCAGAAGGGCCAACTCCAAACCTTACAGAATTTTGAGCACTTTTATTCTATTCAGTCTCTATCCCAATGATTGAGGGAGCACCAGGTATTGGAGGGACTCGAAAAGCTCCATAAAGTCTAATACCTCCTCCGTTACATAGGAAAGGAGATTTTTTTGTAGTTTTTACACTACCTCACTATTAGCAAAGGATGGTGTGTTGATAAGGTGGTTGTGTTGACAAAAGAGTGTTTGTAATGTTTACAAAGGCTCAAGTGTGTTTGCCCATGTAATGTGTAAGTTTGTCTTTTAAACAAATTTGGCTTAAGTGTGTGTGCTCGTGTGAATTTATGATGAATACAACTGGGGGATGCATGTAAGTATTATTTGCTGATGTCATCATGATGATTACTATTTTATTGATGTCATCATGATGATTACTATTTATTAATGTCACCATGATGATTGAGAGAGAGAGAGAGAGAGAGAGAGAGATGTTCTTAATCTTTTTTTTTGTAGTTATAATTCTTTATTTCTCTCTCTCTCTCTCTTTGTCTCTCTCTATCCCTCTCTCTCTTTCTAGTTAAATTTTGAGTGAGATGAAGGTGATGTCTATTAGAACAAAGCCTTCAACCTTATTTGGAAGCTTTGGTCTGTGCCATATATAGAAAACTCTTCATATGTATGTACAAGCCTTTTTGTATTTGGACGGAGATAATACCAAGGAAGTTCATCATCATCTTTTTCCTTGTCTATAACAAGACATGTTTATTACAAAAGACCATAACAACACGACAGGGGATAGTCCTGTGTTGAAAGAGAACTGGTATCGCGTTGTTGTGGTCACTCACAAAATCGTATAAGCATTAACTTTTACAACTAAGGAAGTTGATCATCATTTTTTCCTTGTCTATAACATGGTGCTATTAACAAGAGATGTTTATTATAAAAAGACCACAATAACATGACTTGGGGTAGTCCTGTCTTGAAAATGATCCATACAGAGAATGTATATTTCATTGATAAATTTCGTACAGAGGTAAACATTACAAACCCCCTATAAGGTATGGGGTGGTGGAGGATCGGAACAATCAGGTGGGGACTCCACACAACCGGGAGGAGGATGATCGGGACTATTGATGTGAATAGTTCCCTCAGCATCACGTTGAGGGGGAGCGGGGTGCACCGTCGTGGGGCCAATGGTGTGAAAGGATAGGGGGCATTCCAGGGCCTAATACTAATTTGGTTGATTATCTGTTCGATAAGCTCACTCTTGAAAATGTCGTAGTCCTCCTCATAAGCATTTACTGGGCGGTTCTACAAAAAACAAAAAGAAAGGTCAAGGATGAATAACATACATTAAGCAAAAGAAAGGTATTTAGAATATGATGTGCAAAATTGTACCTCTGATGGTATTTTAAGAAGAGAGTGCAACAACAAGAAGGCATGGAATGCAACATGCCAACCACAAGAGCAGGTGTAGAACTAGTTGCAGATATTGATCATGTTGGTGACCTTGGATGCAAGGACCATTGAGACCAGAGAATTCACCATATACACCAACCACTGGTGATTTTCTGGTAGTCTTGAAATGAGGACACTGTAAACACAAGACGAACATGAAATTGGAGAAAATTACAATGGACCCCACAAGCAAAAAGATACATTAGAATGGCACCAACCTAAGAATGAGGGACATCAAATCATCTTTAACCTCCCTATAAGAGTCAAACATAATATTCACTTTGTCGGCACTGACAATGAAAAAGAAGTCAGCATTGCGAATCGAGACTCAGACTTCGAAGTACGGCCTCAGATATTCGAGGGCTTGCGAGTTTATCACAAAAAGCTCGAAAGCCAACTCCTGTTTCTCCCTTTGTTCTCGATCTCTTCTTTCCTACACTCTTCTCCTTTCGGCTTTAGCCCTACTCTCCTCCTCTAGCTGTTGTAGGGTCTCTTGTACCTGCTTAGCCACATTCTCTTCATCTCCTCCTTCTTGTGCATTCTCGATGTCTAGTTGTCCTAGGGTTTCAGTCCTCCTCTTCGAGTGAGTGTCTTGATTATGGGTGATTGGCACCTCCTTAATCCTGACCCTTTGCCTCCAAGATCTCCCTCATCCTCCAATTAGGAATAACGACAAGCTTAAGAGTCTTGTCGTACCTGAAACGGAGAGGCCACCGCAGAGAAGCCATATCCTTGGGCCTGATGGTTGAGCGTGTGCCGCAAGTACATAGCTATCCTGAAAGAACTCCACAAGAAAGTCTTCCACGAACTCTTGGAGGCATCCCAGGGCAAAAGCTTGCCAGTGCACATCCAAACCATAATCCGCACAAATACCCCTAACCAACCCTTGGAAGTCTTGGTATGGCAATAGACATGTGCTTCTGCACCTTGCAAATCTCTCTCAGCATGCTGGCACAGTTCCTCACTCGGGTCCTCCGAACTTGATTCATAATATCTATGTTCTTGCCCTTTCCTATTCGTCTCGTTATGCCAGGATCGCTTGGTGAGGTACGACGAGTTGTGGACTTCGCCTAGCCATGACAACTAAAACCACGAAAACACATCACAACCTATTATAAATGGCAACAATAACAATATGATGACTAGCAAGTTGAGAAAATGACATAGAAGAACCGATACTCAAAAAAAAGGCATGACCACAACAATGCGATGGTGGTCATTCTCTAACTAAGATTGGTCTATATCACGTTGTTGTGGTCATTTACCGAAACATAAGATTTTGCATTCAAACATCTTCATTCAAACAAAACATACCTTCACACCTAGAACGACCACAACAATGCAATATGGGGTATACTTACTGGTAGGATGACCTAGCATCTTGTTGTGGTGTGGTGGTAGTTCTGGGGGATGGAAAGGACTTCCCATCTTGCATTTCTCTTTGCTACAAAAATGACCACAACAATGCGATACAACACATACTTACTGGTAGAATGCCCTCCCCTCACGTTATTGTGGTAGTTTTTATAGATATAAGGGGCCTCATCTCTAAAACTTTCTATCCCCAAAGCGACCACAACAGCATGATACATAGTATAATTGCCGGTGGGATGACCTCCCAATGTGTTGTTGTGGTCGTTTTGGTGGATACAAATTTTTTTTGAGCTACCTACATTAGACGAGCACCTATGCTAAGTTTGTATCTCAGAGAAACACGAAAACAAGACACGACCACAACAATGCGATGGTGGTCATCCTCTCACTAAGATTTGTCTGTATCACATTGTTGTGGTCATTCAAACGAAACATACCTTCATACCTTCATTCCTTCATTTATCAAAACATAAGATTTTTCATTCAAACATCTTCATTCAAACGAAACATACCTTCACACCCAAAACGACCACAACAACAGGATATGGGGTATACTTGCCGGCAGGATGACCTAGTGTCGCGTTGTGGTGGTAGTTTTGGGGGGGATGGAAAGGACTTCCTATCTTGCATTTCTCTTTGCTACAAAAACAACCACGACAATGTGATATGACACATACTTACTGGTAGAATGCCCTCCCCTCACGTTATTGTGGTAGTTTTTGTAGATAGAAGGGGCCTCACCTCTAAAACTTTATATCCACCAAAGCGACCACAACAGTGTGATACAGAGTATAATTACCAGTGAGATGACCTCCCAACACGTTGTTGTGGTTGTTTTGGTGGATACAATGTTTTTTCAGGTACCTACATTAAACGAGCACCTATTTAGAGGTTGTATCTCAGAGAAACATGAAAACGACATAGAAATCAAACGACGACCCCAATAGCAAATATCGACATAGAAATCCAAAAACTATGGAATCAGTCAAAAACCTAATGCACGTCACTGTAGTACCTATGCCATGTCATGGAATCAGCCACGGAATAACGTAGTCATGAGGACAAAGACGATGACATAGAAGCAACAACATATTCATGAAGACAAAGGCAAAGATACAGACGAAGACAACGACAAAGACACAGAAGCAACAAAGGTCGGGAGACCCATGATGACGAACATGACAGCATGCACAATTAAATATAGCATTAATTGGCATTGAATGCACAACATGGAAAATGTTTGAGGATATCAATCACATCATGCACTTTCTGTTAGTTTGGGTCACGTGGAAAAAGTATGTCTTTGAGCCCTTTACCCGAGCCTACCCAATGTTCCCACTCTCATTCCATTTTTTGCCGTTTCCTCATCACTTGTCCTTTGTTTGAGTCTGAGTCCTTCACTAGGCCTTCGTCAATCCCTGAATCCATCCATTATGGAGGTAACTCTTACCCTTTTTAGCCAAAAATAAAAAGAATAATTTCATACCACAAATGACCCAAGCCACCAAATATTCTGGGACCTTTTTTTTGTATTGTGTTATCCAATGCCTTGTTCATTATGTGATTGTTATTCTCTCTTTTTTCCTTTGCTTCACAACTTCACATTCATCAAGTTTGATAACAAACTTAAGCACTCCTCTAGTCTCTACCAAGGTCGTTCCAAACAATTGGACCATTGCCTTTTGTAATATTTTCAAATCAAAGAAAATATTGTTGGTCTTATCATATCTTATTTCTTCGTCATTATTAAGGTAGGTGTCTTTGATGTGAAAAGGCTGACCAAGCCATGTTCCGATTTGCTCATTGAGCACCACATGTTCTCTCCTAACATGATATGGTTTTGGAAGAAGTGTAGCCCAAATTCTGTTTTCTTTGTATTTTGAGTGTATTAGCTTGAAAATCTCGGGATACCCCTTTCTCCCTATGCCAACATCATAAAGACATTTTTGTATATCAAGAGCTTGAAATACCTGACTTTTCTTTGTATACTGTTCTATGAATGTTCGTCGTACTTTCTTATACTTCTTCTCCTTGAGCATCTGGCCTACCATCTTTGAAGATAAAAACTTGGAATATTGTCTGGCTAGTAAATTCAATTCCATGTTTTCTTTATTTGGATATAGGAGACACTTGAAATGAATTCGTGTTGTTATAAATTTACAAGTTACATGCACTAAATGTTGTATCATAGAAATGTAGAAGTTTATTACCTTGCAGCTTGTATTATTTTCTTGACTCCTCCACCACTTGGATTAAGTTGCTCTATGTTACTCAGATTCCTTTTTCTTTCTCTCATGCCAATGCTTGTTTCTTTTACATGTGCAACCTCTAATTTCTTGTCACTCTCCTATATTGTTTTAGATTGAGACTCTATTTTGCACAAGAGCTATGAACTTCTTTCTTGAAGAGAGATGTACACTTGTCGTCACAAATGACTATACTCCAACTGTGCTACAGAATTCAAGTCTTTTAGAACTCTATTCGATTGGCTTAGTGCATTGAAATAGCCAAGTAGTCCTTGGTGACTATCACCAACACATCTAATTGATGAGGCTGGATTTGAGAATGAGGGTGTGCTTGAGGTTAAAGGATTATTTGGATACATAGATCCATCACACCATAAGTCTATATGCTTTGAGCTTGAAGTTCTCATCTCTTCCTTCTCTCTTCGATTGATTGAAATCTGTGGTTGATTTTGTTTCTTCAAAGGTGCATATTCTTCTTCAAGATCAATATGCATATGATATGGCTTCCTCTTCTCTCCCATATCAATGTGATGCAACTAAGTCACAATGTAGCACAATGATGAGCTTGCAATAGCCCGAGTTCACGAGAAATGCACTTGAATGTCTAAAATGGGAGAGAAAAGTCACTAGAAGGAAAATCCTTTGCCAAAAAGGAAATAAACATGCTTAGAAAGTGCATTAATGAGCGCGTGTTTCCATCAATATTTATTATGCACCCATAGGATGGCGGTATATTCTCTTTGTTCTTCAGCATTTAAGGTCTAGACCACCATGTTGATTATCTCTCTCTACAAAAACAAAAAAAGGGTAAAAAATCCTTCCTTTTTTCAAATTTTGGGCCACAAAAAATAGGGTGACGTAGATTATCTTATAGGGCTCCAAAATGAGTCCTGATTTCCCCTAATGTTAGCATGTAACCATCGCACTACATCGACTTTCAAGGGAATCTTTCCTGAGCAGTAGTAGATAATCATGCTACACAAAGAGAACAATTCAATCTAGCTCCTCACCAGCTCAGAAGACACTTTTAGACATGCCTTTTCACCTCTTGTTAATGGTTTTTGAGCCTGCGCGATCATCCTCTCACCTACTCTCTCAGGCAAGGACTTCTTTACGGTCCCTTCCGTCATTGTCGTTTGCGCATGCCCTCTTCATCTTTGTAAGATTCCTCCCAAGACCTGAATGATGTATAAGCTCTCACCTCAATCCCCTGTAATCGTCCCCTATTTCAGAATGCAAAAAAATAATGTTTTTCCTTGTTTTGGCTTAGAGAGAGGAAATATTCTAGAGAGAGGTAATTCAAAATTGAGATATTTTTTGATATAAAGTTTCTCCTAATATCTAAGATGAACTCCCCTAAAACATAAGTTCAAAATAAATTTTCCAATGTGCATTAATAATTAATTGAATATGTGTATTAAAGGCCTTAGCCTAAGGGTCCACATTTTCATGGATTAACGCCCAAATAAGGTTCCAATGGGCCAATAGGATCAATCCAAGTGTTGGGATGACAAAAATTCAAAGAATAAAAGAAAATACCCCAAAAATAAGTAAATTCTCACATAAGATGAAGAGTTGACTGAGTACAAGGTTTATTAGTTAAAAATTAAGGTTTATTAGTTAAAAATTAGGATTTATTAGTTAAAAATTGGGATATTTTGGTAAAATGATGAATTTTTGACACCTTAGTAAAGGATGGAGAGCCCCATCAAGTAGGCACCTTTTTTATCATCATTACTTAGCTTTTTTAATTAAAAAAAATAGATATTTTTCTCTCCTCTCTCTTGATGCAAATTGGATCAAAAAGGGAGCCAAACTGATCCAAATCTTGTTCGAATTGGGTCAAACTGAAGCTCGAAGCCTCTAGAACCTAGTTGGACTTGGTTATAGTGGCCTCCCTCACCTATAAATAGATCCTCATTCCTTTGTATTTTTATCTTTGAGTAATTACATGCTAGTATTATCTTCATTTTTAGTGTAATTTCTATTATCCCTCTATTTTGCCTCTTCTTTTGGAAGCTTTGGAGCTTCTCTATTCTCCATCCTCTCTTGGAGATTACCCTCCCCCTCTTGGTGGCCAAGGACTTTCTTGAGGGCTTCACTTCTATCCAAAGAATCAAGCCAAAATCAAGGGTAACCTCTTATTTTAATGGGTTTTTCTATTCCTCTCACAATGATTTTCTTCTTCTCAACCCCTCTAAAGCTTTCAATGGAATGGTTTTCTTCTTCTCAACCCCTCTAAAGCTTGAGAAGCTTTCAATGGAATGGTTTTCTCTTGAAATCAAGTTTTCCAATGATTCATAATGTTTAATTAGATTAATGCTAGTCTTTATGCTTAATTATAATGTTTCCTTTAAGAAAATCTCTATTTTGGAAAGATTAATCATCTTTATGATTAGATCATTGTTAGAAGGATGATTCTCAATGATAATCTCTTTAATTTAATCAAAACTCTAGGCTTGATAAGCTAGAGAAAGAGATTAGATATTTTCATGATTTTTAATCTAGTAAAAATGATGGTTAATTCTTTTAAGCTTCATTATGAGTAAGAAAAATTATATTAACTCATTATAAATTGAAACAAGGTTATACTAACATTTTTAGTTCTAAATGAGGACTGGTTATTTTAGAATAATCAAGATATTTATTCATAATTATGCTTATAATTATGTTATGTATGCATAACTTAATTTCAATCTAAAAGAAGTGTTCCTATCATATTTCCATTACAAGTATTCATTTTAAAATTAAAAATAGAACATTCTCATTAATTGTAACAAAGCTATGGTAAAATTTTCTAGAAAAAAGATAAATCTTATTTTTATGCATAATTTTAATAAAGCAAAAAGAGGAATTCCTATCATATTCTAGGTATAGATATTTTATGCTAAAAGAATGATTTTTATCATATTTATGAAAAATACTTTTATAGTATTTATGCATATTTATTTAATTAGAGAAAAGAGAAAATTTTGATATATTTATTTTCATGCATAAAAATTTAGATGCAAAAACAGGAATTTTTGTGATATTCGAGATTCAAACATTTAAAGGTTAAAAGAGGAATTTTGGCATATTCCAAGATATGGATATTTTTATTTATTTAAAAGAAGAATTTTCATTGTATTTTAAGTAAAAAAATGCATAAATTAATTTTGATGTTAAAAGAGAAGTTTTCACCTTGGCTCTTGCAAGGCTGAAGACAGTTGAAACAACCAGAGTGGCCTGGAGAAACCATTGCAAGACAAACCATCTGGATCCGAATACCCAGACATGGAATGATCTCAATCAAGACTTACCTAAGGAAGAGATTCTGTGCTCCCAGCTTTTTCAAAACCAAGATGAATGAATTGGAGTTAACCCAGGGGAGCATAACTACTGAAGAGTATCACCAAGCATTCGCTCTCCTCCTCAAATACTTGCCACCGCTGGATGATGAAGAACAGCTGATGGCTAGGTTCATTCGGGGAATGAACGAACCTTTGGATACCCTAGTAAAGAATACCAAGCCAGTTTCAATCGCTGAAGCAGTAAGGATGGCGAAGGACTTCGCCAAGGCCTTTATTGTTAAGGTCCCGCCCAAGCCAGCTCCCTTGACCTTCAAAAAGTTTCAAACAACGGGAAGTTCTTCCAACCTTTCACCTCCAAAGAGACACCAAGCTCCCAATCAGAACGAGGAGACCGGAAGCTTTCAGAAATGAAGGAAGACCTTTTCCTCAAAGCTCTTTTTCAGGAACTCCAACTCTTTCTAGAATGCAGACTCCAGAGGAAAGAGCTCAAGGATTGCCCAACTCCTTCTATGGGCCAAGGAAGACAAGGTCCCAGAGTTCAGAGACCGACTCCTTCGTATCAGTCCAATTAGGATCTCCCTCGCCAAAATCAGGGCAACCCCAGAAGAGTGCCAGCTCAGCCCTGCAGCATCAATACAAAGTAGTCTCAGAACTCCCTCCCAGAATTAGGGAAACCAAAGAGAGAGAGTTCCATCTCAGATTGCAGCAGCTAGAGCCATCACAATAGTTGAGAAAGTGGAGGAAGAAAAAGGAAAGATCTATGCCGCCATTGAGCATCAGGGGCAGAATAATCCATTCTCAATCCTCCAAACTCCAGCAGAGTACAAGGGTAAGAAATTCAAGCTTTTGATTGATTCAAGCAGTACATATTCTTTTATTTCCCTAAGGATGTCTACCTAAGTTAGTCCTAAATCAAAAATCAGGAAAACCTATGCAAGTGGAATTGGCCAGTGGAAAGATTCTTTTCACACACCTTGAGACAACCGTATTCAGTTTAATCTAGATGGGAACGTAACAGATTGCCAGTTCAGAGTCCTACCCTTGGGAATCTATGATGGAATCCTTGGAATGGATTGGCTCCATAAGAATCAGGCGGCTGACATTCACTATCACAATGGAGCCATCTCTTTCCTTGACCTTCAAGGGAATAAAGTTCAAGGAACTGGAATTTTCGGATCCCCAGTGCTGTAATTAGTCAAAGCTTCTAAATTGTTAAAGGGACTCAGAAAGAGGCAAGCTGTTTATGTCGTTAAGATGAATCCAGTAGATAGAAAATTCAAGGCTAAGGAACCAGAGTTGTTAAGTGAGTATGCTGATGTGTTCTCCCAGAAGAGCTGAGTGAGATGCCTCTGACTCGCGAAGTAGATCATGAGATAGAGTTAATCCCCGGAGCTCAGCTAGTAGCCCAACGTGCATACAAAATGCCAGTTCCAGAAGCCATAGAACTTAAGGAGCAGTTAAGACAACTGCTCCTAGAGAGCAAGGATTCGTCAGACCAATGTTTCACCTTGGGGTGCACCCGTTCTCTTTCAGAAGAAGAAAGATGGAACGTTAAGACTCTGTATTGATTACAAAGGATTGAATCAGTTCACAATTAAAAATAAGTATGAACTTCTGGATTGGTTAAGTGAAACTTAAATGTTCACAAAGATAGATCTCAAATTCGGGTTTTACCAGATCAGAATCAAGGAACAAGATATCCCAAAGACAGCTTTCAATACTTGCTATGGGCATTATGAATGCACAGTCATGCCATTTGGATTGACTAATCCAAGCAGTCATAGAGATTGGCCGGAGCCTAAGATGGTGAAAGAAGTCAGAGGATTCTTAGGATTAACCGGGTAGTATCGAATCTTTATACCCATATATGCTCAGATAGCATCCCCTTTAACTAACCTTCTCAAGATGAGTACCCTATATTCAGTGGACTGCTATGTGTCAGAGTGCCTTTGATAAGCTAAAGACATCTTTAGTAACCAACCCTGTCCTTAAGTTGCCATATTTTTCCAAACCTTTTGAGGTAGATGCCAGTGTTTTTGCCTTAGGCAGTGCTCTTATGCAGGAAGGTCATGCAATACCCTTTGAATTAAGAAAGCTCATAACACACGAGAAAAATTATGATGTCTATGACTTGGAATTACTCTTAGTAGTTTATGCTATGAAGTTGTGGAGACATTATCTCTTGGGACAGAGATTCACCTTGATGACATATCATCAAAGTCTGAAGTGGATCTTCACCCAAAGGGATCTCAACATGCGCCAAAGAAGGTGGATGCAGACCCTGCAGGAATTCGATTTTGAGATTAAATACCAGCCAGGGAAAGAAAATGTGGTAGTCGATGCGCTCATCAGTAGGAAGGCCTCCTTGCTCTTGCAACCAATAACATTGAACACTATATTGGGGAATATGGGAATTTCTCACAAGTTTGGGACACATGGTCAAAACTTTGGATTTGCCATAACTTGAACACCAATACTCCAAATTGAGCACACTATAGCTCACTAGATCCCATTTTTCAAGCGCTTTCCAATGATAGGTCACATGATAGGATTTTGAGAAACTTATAGGCATATTCACCCGGTTCTACTTTTTTAGTATTCAAAAATGGGAATTGGAAGATTCCCAAATTCAGTAATATGGTATTATTGGTGTCAAATCCATTGATCAATGAAGTAAGGGAGAAAATCATGTAGGACAAATTCTTTGCCCCTATTGCTACCCTACTGATGCGAGAAAGAAAGACTCCTCAGGAAATGAGTCAATTTCTTGGGTACAAATTGGATGAAGGATGCATGTATTATAATAATCGGCTATGCATTCCCAAGGATGAGGGAATAAAGGGAAAGATTATGAGAGAAGCCCATGATATCCTGATAGTTGGACATCCAGGGTTCATAAAAACCTACATGTCTGTGAAGAAAAGCTTCTTCTATCTAGGACTCAAAAAGGATGTACTTGATCATGTGCGGCAATGCTTAATGTGTCATAGAGTCAAGGCAGAGAGAGTCAAGATGCTAGGAAAGCTACATCCCCTAGATATTCCCAAGGATGAGGGAATAAAGGGAAAGATTATGAGAGAAGACCATGATATCCTGATAGTTGGACATCCAGGGTTCATAAAAACCTACATGTCTGTGAAGAAAAGCTTCTTCTATCTAGGACTCAAAAAGAATGTACTTGATCATGTGCGGCAATGCTTAATGTGTCACAGAGTCAAGGCAGAGAGAGTCAAGATGCTAGGAAAGCTACATCCCCTAGACATTCCACAGATGAAGTGGGAATGTATCAGTATGGATTTGGTCACTGGACTACCTTCAGTGCAATCAAGTTACAAGTCCATTTTTGTGGTAGTTGACAAACTAACCAAGGTTGCCCATCTGATTCCAGTAGAAGAAACCTACACTATAGTAGATGTTGCCAGAGTTTTCCTCACATCGAGATTCTGGACTGCATTCTTCGAAGCAGTGGGAACTTTCTTAGATCTTAGTACAACCTATCACCCCGAGAAAGATGGTCAGACTAAAAGAGTGAATTAGGTAAAAGAAGATATCCTTCGATCATGCTGAGGCAAAGAACCTAAGAAGTGGTTAAGCTATTTGCACCTGGTTGAGTTTGCTTACAATGCTTCTTATCACAGAAGTATCGGGATGAGCCCTTTCAAAGCTTACAATGCTTCTTATCACAGAAGTATCGAGATGAGCCCTTTCAAAGCTCTCTGTACGGAAAAGATTGCCTTACACCATTAACTTGGACTGACCCATTGATTAGGTTCAAAATGTTCAGACAAATGCTTGATGATATGGACCAGCAAATGCAATCAATCCGTAAAGATATTAAGGCTACCCAAGATAGACAAAAGCAGTATGCTAATAAAAAGAGATTAGAGAGAGTGTTTGAAGAATCAGATATGGTCTTCATTCGAGTACGATCCAAAAGAAGTTCTTTATCTTTAGGGAAGTACAAGAAGCTCTCCTAGATACTATGGACCATATGCTGTTATAAAGAAAGTAGGAGATTTATCTTATGAACTTCTTCTACCTTCCCATCTCAAGGTACATAATGTATTCCATGTTAGTTTACTTAAGAAGTATGTACCTAGCCCGAGTCACGTGCTTGATGATGATGAACAATTGGTTTCTCCGACTCAAGGTCAGATGGTACTCAGTCCTAAAGAAATCCTTAACGTTTGGGAGAAGGTTCTTACTAGGAGCACATAGAATTTCTGGTCAAGTGGGAGAAAGAAGAAGAGTTGGTAAAGGATTAGTCCCACTTTGCAAGATGAGGACATCTCGCATTTTTCAAGTGGGAGAGGATATAAGATTCCTCCTCAGCCCTGAATGATGTATAAGCTCTCACCTCAATCCCTTGTAATCATCCCCTATTTTAGAATGCAGGAAAATATTATTTTCCCTTGTTTTTGCCTAGAGAGAGGTAATTCCAAATTGAGATATTTTTTATATAAAGTTTCTCCTAATATCTAAGATGAATTCCCCTGAAACAGAAGTTCAAAATAAATTTTTCAATGTGTATTAGGAATTAATTCAATATGTGTATTAAAGGCCTAAGCCTAAGTGTCCACATTTTTAGAAATTTTTGGATTAAGGCCCAAATAAGGTTCCAATGGGCCAATAGGATTAATCCAAGTGTTGGAATGACAAAAACGCAAAGAATAAAAAAAATACCCCAAAAATGAGTAAATGCTCACATAAGATGAAGAGTTGACTGAGTACAAGGTTTATTATTTAAAACTTAAGGTTTATTAGTTAAAAATTGAGATATTTTGGTAAAATGATGAATTTTCGACACCTCAGTAAGGAGGGAGAGCCCCGTCAAGCAGGCACCTTTTTTATCATCATTACTTAGCTTTTTTAATTCAAAAAAATGAGATATTTTTATCTCTCCTCTCTCTTGATGCAAAGTGGATCAAAAAGGGAGCCAAGCTGATCCAAATATGGGTCAAACTAAAGCTGGAAGCCTCTAGAATCTAGTTGGACTTGGTTAGTGGCCTCCCTCACCTATAAATAGACCCTCATTCTTTTGTATTTTATCTTTGAGTAATTACATCGAGTATTATCTTCATTTTTAATGTAATTTCTACTATCCCTCTATTTTGCCTCTTCTTTTGGGAGCTTTGGAGCTTCTCTATTCTCCATATTCTCTTGGAGATTACCCTCCCCCTCTTGGTGGCCAAGGACTTGCTTGAGGGCTTCACTTCTATCCAAAGAATCAAGCCAAAATCAAGGGTAAGCTCTAATTTAATGGCTTTTTTTATTCCTTTCAATGATTTTCTTCTTCTCAACCCCTTTAAAGCTTGAGAAGCTTTCAATGGAATGGTTTTCTCTTGAAATAAGATTAATTATCTTTATGATTAGATCCTTGTTAGAAGGATGATTCTCAATGATAATCTCTTTAATTTAATCAAAACTCTAGGCTTGATAAGCTAGAGAAAGAGATTAAATATTTTCATAATTTTTAATCTAGTAAAAATGATGGTTAATTCTTTTAAGCTTGATTATGAGTAAGAAAAATCATATTAACTCATTCTAAAATGAAAGAGGGTTATGCTAACATTCGATTTTGTTCAAGAAATCTCTATTCGATTTTGTTTCCGAAATCTCTACTATATGCCAGTTTGTAACTAAATTGTATAAAAAAATCATTTGTTAAAATAAGGCCTACTTAAAATCTCAGCCAGTTTTTTTTAGCTTTTCTTAATTCTAGCCTGTACAAATACACTAGAATGCCATTTTTCGAGCATTGACATTAGGAGGCTGCACAACCAAATGAAAGACACGAGAAGCATTAATAAGACAAGAGTGCTAGAAAAAACTGTCCTTTATGTTGGAGCTATATATAGCTAGCCCTAACTCACTCTAGGTCTTGCCTATATATATGTGACTTGTGACTAATATGATTCATTCTTGTGGAGCGTATGATTCATTCAACATGGTATCAGAGTGATTCTAATCATAAGGGAAGCATCTACATCTTCTTGTCCAATTTATGATTATGATTTCATGTCTTACAAGATTGATCTTTGGTAACAGTTTTGTGTAGGGTTGATTGGTTCTTTGATTATATGTTGCCTACATGATTTTATAGCTTCACTTGTTGTAATTAGAATTGTTTCTTAATCGTGTTCTTAAAACCAAAACCTATGGTGCTGGTGCATAGATGGTACAGTGCTGGTGAATCCTATCAAAAAAATGGTTTGTCAATCGGAGTTCTGAGTCAAAAGTTAGGACAGTTCAGGTAAACTGCATCTAAAACAGTAAAACAGGTTCTTTGTGAGAGCAAATAGGTAGTTGTCTCTGAGTCGTAAGCACGATTTGATTGTGAAAGCTTGAGATGGATGCTTGCTGTACAAGCTACAATTAGATAAAAAACTTGCCGTGCAAGTTGCGCCATAACACAATGCTTTTTCTTAACGTGGTGCTTTTTATTATTATTATTTTATCTTTTATGGACCTCTAAGTTTGCTTACGTGCATGAGACACAGGTCTCCACTTTTAGAGTTCTAATTTTGGTTCACGTTCTATTCTTTACACACGATCACTTTATGCTCGTTGTCTGGTGCATGCCTATTTTTGGCTATATTTCTCATATCTCGTACATGGTCTGCAAGTTCTGCGATCTTATCTTGTATGTGTTCTCACAACCCGACATGGTAAACACCATACTTGTTAACGGATTTCCTTCTGGGCAATGTTCTGTTCCTCTTTTCCAAGGCCAAGGATTTCCTGGTTGGAAATACAAGATGCTATTAATTTTGGAAGGAGACGAATTGGCAGATATTGTTCTTGATATTCTTGCATGCCCTCCTTAACCTATTGATCCACTTCAGAATAATTTAATTATTACTGAAGGTCCTATTTTTGAACAATGGAAAATTGATCATGCACACTGGATTCGTCGTGATAAGACTGCTCATCGGTATATACTTTCTGCCCTTAACGATTCACTCATGCACACTGGATTCGTCATGATAAGGCTGCTCATCGGTATATACTTTCTGCCCTTAACAATTCACTCATGCTAGATGTTTATCTGTTATCCACGTCATATGCTATATGGGACTATCTTATCACTATGTTTGAGAAGAAAACTGTTTATAGAGATTCTGTATCTCTGTAATCTTTTGGGCAAGCTTCAATTCCATGTCTAGTCACATTAAATCATTCAAAGGTATTATGAATCAACTTTCTGCTCTGCAGGGGATCCTATTCCTCCAACTCCATTGGTTACACACCTTCTTGATACGGTGAAGGATCCTTTGTATGATAATATTATCACTATATTATCTAAGAAGGATGGAATTGACTTTGAGCATACATGTATTTCTTTGATTGAATATTCTAAACGTCATGATCGTCAGACGTCGGTAACTCATGAAATGGTCATGATTGCCCAAGAGTATGTTAGAAACATGGTGAGCTAGACTAAAGTTGGAAATTGAAGTGAGAGAAGACAAAGACACACTGAGATACTTCCATTGATGTGACCCCTTGAATATATAGGGGGCAAGTACAAGAGCTGAGCATGAGTGCATATGGGATAAATCCCTGAGTGCCACATGGCATACACTGAGATGACCAAGACTAAAAGTACTGCTAGTGAGCATTTAGTAAAAGTACTGCTAGTGTGAGCACTTAGTTCCAACACCCTCCTTAAGTGATACTAGGAGGACATGACTAACAAGATGACAGATGACAAAGATAGATAATAAGGCAAGATGAAGAGACTGATGGACTGGTGACTGGACAGACAGACAAGCCAAGATAAAATGACTAAGACTGAAAGACAGAAACATAAGACAAGATCCTAAGACACCCCTCCTCAAGTGATATCCTAAGACAAGATCCTAAGACACCCCTCCTCAAGTGATATCCTCATATGGGTCCACAAGGGTAGGGACAAAAATGGATCATAGACTTAGACATAGCCAGTAGATGAGGTCTCACAGACAGAGACTGTCAGATAGACATTAGAGAGTCTGGCAACTAGATGAAAGATGGGGACATAGACAAAATGCCAAAGACATGTGGGTAACTAATCCACAAAAGATAGGCATATAGACAAGAGAATGACTGATTGTTGACAGACTGAGTGACAGACTGAGAGATGGACCTCGAAGATGGGCTCAAAGACAGATAGATCCACATGGCCTACATCATCGGTGACCAGAGGTGGTTTTCAAAGATAGAGAGAGGACCATAAGATATGTGGTTGTTATAGTAATGACTTGCTCAATATCTGAGCCATCTCCAGCACTATCTCCTAAAACCTTCTTTTTATAAGATGATACTTGACTTTCATTTGCCAAGTATGAAAATTTTGCCCATTGAACTTATCAATGGATAGGAATGACTGAGTAGATGTAGTAGCCATTGGGAAGGTCTTACCACTCGTGAGATGTGGCAGTGTCTAATCCCGTACAAAGATAGAGTGTAGATTGAAGAAGATAGATGAGAGGTTAACTTAGCATAAAAAGAGAGCATATGAATGACTGAGATAAAATGAAAGCATCATTCCTCCACTTTTGAAAACGCAGGTCTGCTGGACAGCATTTGGGGCCACTTCATTTTGCGGCAGCCTTCCAAATGGTATGTCTAGCTAACCCGCAAGACTAATCGGCAAAATAGAATCATAGTAAAGATTGAAGAGTTCTTTTACAGACCGGTTTGTAGAAGAACATTTCTTGTAGAGATCAATGTTCTCGCCCTCTTGGTTCTGCATCTCGAATCCATGTCAAAATCTCCGGCTCCTTCTCCACGATGGTGTTGCTTTGGGGGCTATGAGCTTGAGGCCGGGAGATCAAGAAGCGCATAGGGTTTCAATTAGATGGCTTTCTGCAGAAAATATATGAATGCGGACACAGAATAGCAGAGATTACGGTTTCTGCAGAAGAGAAAAAAAGGTTGTCATGGTCTTGAACCACAAATCGGATAAAGACCAGTGTAAAAGTGCCTGCGACCACAGCAAGGAATATCTTAGCCTCGCTTATTCAGGCTCGTGAGTCACAAGACGAAGGCGCTGCTGACAGATATGACGTAAGACGAAGGCGCTGCTGACTGATATGATGGGTTGCAGAAGTAAAATGCTGGCATGCTACTTGAGAGCTACGCAGAAGGGATGGAAGATGAGCTAGGACTGAAAGGGAAGCTAGGTGGAGACCTGCTCTAATACCATGTTAGAAACATGGTGAGCTAGACTAAAGTTGGAAACGGAAGTGAGAGAAGACAAAGACACACTGAGATACTTCCATTGATGTGACCCCTTGAATATACAGAGGGAAAGTACAAGAGCTGAGCATGAGTGCATATGGGATAAATCCCTGAGTGCCACATGGCATACACTTAGATGACCAAGACTAAAAGTACTCCTAGTGAGCATTTAGTAAAAGTACTCCTAGTGAGCACTTAGTTCCAACAGAGTACACAGAATCAGAGACAGCCTTTGCTGTTCGAAGATGTCCATTTCAGCAACGCCCTTCTTCCTCCTCCCAATTTACATCCCGTGGCTTCCAAAGAGGAGGTAATTCTTCTCGTTTGAGATTTCCTCAAAAGCATTGTTCTTATTGTGACAAAACTGGTCACTTGGTATCTGAATGTTGGACGCGAGAGTACGATGAAGGACACGGTATTACAAATAAGTAACCTCATTTATCAAGGGATTCTTCCTCTTCTGCAACCTGTGAATATGAAGAACACGGTATTACAAAAAAGTAACCTCATTTATCAAGGGATTCTTCCTCTTCTGCAACCTGTGAATATGAAGAACACGGTATTACAAAAAAGTAACCTCATTTATCAAGGGATTCTTCCTCTTCTGCAACCTGTGAATATTGTGGGAGCACAAGGCATTCATCCAGTCGATGCTTCAAGAGACGTTATGATGAAGCTCAAAATCAAGCTTATGCTACTCAACAAAATCCTCATGATGAAGACAATGTTCATCAAGAGGCTAATTTGGTTCATTATAATGTCTCTCCAGAAAAGGTACTGTATGTTCGTGATGGTTCTCTCTTTATTGTTGATTCTGGTGCTACTGGCAACATGACATATCAATTGCAATGGTTACACAACTATCATCCAATTCCTATCAAGAAAGTGGTTTATCTTGCTGATAATACAACTTGCCAACAAGTAATGGGTATTGGCGACTTATATTTGGGAACTTCTTCCTCAACCAAAATACTACGGGGAGTTTTATATGTTCCTGATTTACAAAGAAACTTACTTTCTATTACGTGGCTTGTGAATCTTGGTCTATTTTTTGGATTTAATAATACAAAGTGTCGCATCGAAAAGGATGGCACCACTATTGTGGTTGCTCCTTGACGACATGGTAATCTCTTTGAACTTTCATTGAATGAGGATGTTGCAAATGTTGTTACAGCTTTAGGAGATCTGGATTGTAAGCTATGGCATCATCGGTTTGCTCACTCAAATTTCTCAAAGCTTCTTGATATTCATCGACATGATCTTGTGAGAGGTATGGACCTCAAACCTCACCTGCATATGGGGATATGTGAATATTATGCTCTAGGCAAACATCATTGTAAGCCATTTCCAATGTCTACAAATATTCATTCAAAGAATCTTTCGGATCTCATTCATACTGATATTTCTGGACCCTTTCCTCCATGCAAGTCTTGCTACTACCGTTACTTCACTACTTTTATTGATGACTATTCACGGTATACAAATGTCTTTTTGCTACGACATAAATCAAAAGCATTGGACACATTTAAGAGGTACCAAATATCTATGGAGAATCACACTGGTCGAAGAGTCAAAATTCTTCGAAATAATAATGGTGGTGAATATATTTCCAACTTATTTCATGATCATTGCATCAACCACGGCATCCACCGTGAATATAGCATTCCATATTCTCCCCAACAGAATGGAGTTGCAGAGTGAAAGAGTCGCACAATTTTGAATGCAATGAGATTCATGCTTATTCATTCTGGATTATCTCGCTCTTTTTGGGCAGAAGCAGTATTGACAGCCGTTTTTGTTCAAAATCATCTTCCAACTATACTGCACCTTCTAGTAAGATTCCAATCACAGCTTGGACAGGCCAAACTCCTTCTGTTGCACATTTCAAAGTCTTTGGGTGTATTGCTTATATTCATGTCCCAAAAGAGACACGACACAAGCTAGAACCTTCAGGTTTAAAGGTTATTTTTATTGGTTATTCTGACAACTCAAAGGGTTACAAGTTTTACGATCCAAGTTCTCAAAAGGAAATTGTTAGTCGAGATGCTATATTCAATGAGCAATTGATGAGAGGTTTGTGGCCCACAGATGATGCTGATGATACAAAAACATTACTCACTTCTTTTCCTTTTCTACTTTTGGACAATAATTTGCGTGATGACAACACTCTTTTGATGGATATTGGAGACAAGTCTATTGATGTTCATCCTACGGTTTCAAAGGAGACTACTACAGATCTTGATATCTATGTTGATCTTCCTATTGAACTTAAACACGGTGCAAATCATGTATATGATGATATTGAAACCTGTAATCACGTATTGGCTGTCTGTGAAGATCCTTCAACTTATGCAGAAGCTATGTCCTCTCCACAAAAGAAACAATGGAAGGAAGCCATGGAAGCTGAATATGAGTCTTTGATCTTGAAAGGTACATGGGTTCTACCAATCTACCTTCTGATCGTACTTCTATCAAATGTAAGTGGGTTTATAAGACTAAAACAAAGACAGATGGATCCTTTGATAAATTCAAAGCTCGTTTAGTTGCAAAGGGATACTCACAAATTGCAGGGAGGATTGACTATCATGACACTTTTTCACCCGTAGTTCGTAGTACAAGCATTCGAGTACTACTAGCTTTTGCAACTCAGTTTGATTTGGAAATACATCAAATGGATGTTAAGAAGGCTTTTCTTAATGGAAACTTAAAGGAGGAAATATATTTTTTTCAACCTGAAGGATTTACGATTCTTGGAAAGGAACATCTTGTACGCGCCAACTCCACTGTGCTTTGTATGGACTAAAACAAGCTTCACGATCATGGTACATCAAGATTGATCAATTTCTCACATCTCAAGGGTTTGTTTCTTGCTTCTCTAATCCAAATCTTTATATCAAGAACAATGTGGATAACCATTTTGTTATATTGGCCCTTTATGTTGATGATGACACTATACTTGTATCTAATAATCTATCTTTCATGCAACAAGTAAAAAAGGTTTTATCCTCAGCCTTTGATATGGTGGATCTTGGCGACATCCATTCATGCCTTGGTATTCAAGTTCAAAGGTATCATCACAATAGTATTTTGTTTCTTCGTCAAACAAAGTTTATCCAAGATATTGTTTAAAAGTTTGGATTGGCTACTGCACATTCGGCAAACACTCCCTGTCTTGCAAGGTCTACTAGGAGTGCTTCTGCAAATATTGAGGCTGAATCATTAGCTTTAAATCAACCCTATGCTAATCTTGTTGGTTGTCTTCAATTTGTGGGCATGAGCACTCGTCCTGATATTCTGTTTTTGTAGCAAATCTATTAGGACAATACTTGTCCTCTCCATCTACAAGACATTGGTCTCAAGCTAAACGTGTTTTGAAGTACTTGAAGGGCACTGTAGATTTCGGACTTGTATATCGCCGTCAAGAAGACATATCTGCATCAACTTCTCTTAACCTTTTGGGTTATTCAGATGCTGATTGGGCAAGCTCTAACTTGTCCATGCGATCCACCAATGGTAATTGCTTCTTTATCAATGGTTGTTTGGTATCTTGGGCTGGCAAGAAACAACGCTATATTGCAGTTTCTACTACAGAGTCTGAATATGTCTGAATATGTAGTTGCATCTTTAGCAGCTCGTGAATTAGTTTGGCTTCGACGATTGCTTGCTGATATTGGTCATTCTCCTTCCTCAAGCACTCCTCTTAGATAAGACAACCAAAGTGCTATTAGTCTAGCCAAGGACTACGCGCAACATAGCAAGTCCAAGCATATTGCAGTTCATTATCACTATGTTTGACATGAAGTAACGAAAGGAGGAATAATGGTAGAACATTGTCCAATTGATCAAATGATTGCAGACATTCTCACCAAAGGACTCCATGAAGCTCGGTTTACACTTTTGCGATCAGAACTTGGAGTTGCGGCAGCGGCCTCTCTTTTTGGAGATTAGCACATCTCACGTCATGTCAATTTTGTCTAGACTTGTACATAGGCTATAGACTTTAGGACACTTCACACATTACTTCACATTAATTATGCACATTTATTCTTTGTACTTTGTATATAGAAGCACATTGCACATGTACTTTAAGGTGGCATTGTACATTTATATGTAGGAGCTCGGGTTTTTCCCTTGTGCTCTCCCAAGGGTTTTTTTTACTCGCAACTGGAGACCTTTATTTGAGTGGGGGTGCTGGAGCTATATATAGCTAGCCCTAACTCACTCTAGGTCTTTCCTATAGTAACCATGATGTTACTCTAGATATTCATGTCACTCTAGTAACCACGATCGATGGGTGGTCGCAACACTGTAGAGAGTTACTAGCATGGGTAGAGGTTGTAAGCCCATACACAAATAAAAAGATGGATCTTTTCCACAACTAGACCTTTTACTCATCCTTACAATTGCAATAACACTCACAATGACATACTGTCAAGTCAACTCTAACTAGGTGTAGCGATCTCTTAGTGTAATAGTTATCATCACTCACCACACTTCAACAACCTCGCAGGCATTAGGGCCAAAAATGTTAAAAAAGGGCCACATTTTAATCACTTTTATCGGATTTAGATTAAGCTTTGGACCAATAGAAATGTGACATTCAACCATAAATATGACATTGGATGTCATATTCACTTTTTAGTAAAATAGCCACGTCGTATCACATTAAAGTGGTGATAACTGACTAAAATAGCCAAAACTTCACTAGTTTTGGCTATTTTAGTCGATTATCACCACTTTAATGTGATACGGCATGGCTATTTCAATGTCACTTTAGTGGGTTCCAACTTCAAGGGCATGTCCTCACGTGCCAAATGTTAGTACTTCAAAAAGTAAAAATTTAGTTTCCCCCAAAATGAGTAAATACATTTGGATTCCCTAATCTACCCGAGGCGTCTTTCTAATCATATTTTTGCATCATCCTCTCCTCTATTCATCATCTAACAATGTCACGACAATAGTCTAACCCAAGGCGCACTCTTAATGACATTTCATCATGCATTCTTCATAATGTTAAAGAAGATCACGGTGTGTGGAATGGTATAAACTTCAAATTAAACAATTGGGTGACTATGCAACCGTCATGCAAAGGTCCTCATAGGATAAAAAGGCAATGAAGAGGCTTAGTACAATACCATTGGAAGGGACATATCTTGGAATTCAAGAAAGCAAAAGATGGATGGAAGGCAAAGGTACAACATGTGTACATGACAAGAGAGATGCACATGCATCTTTCTACTCTAGCATTTGCATTGCAAGCTCATTGTTGGCAAGATATTTTTTGTAATTTTACTTATGTTCTTTATGATTCTAGGTGAAAGCATGATAAGGTGGTACACTTTCTACCAGTTGCATTAGTTGCTACCACACTTGAAGACAACCAATATTCGTGGATTTAATATCATCAAAAGATGTGTTTAGCAAATTATCCCTAGTGCCTTTTAGATATAATAAATCTGAAACAAGATTAAACACTTGAGGCTTCATACCTTGGATGAGTAGCTTTGATATGGCTTTGTATCCCTTTCTGCTTATTGAAACCTTGTCACATGCCTCCACCAGCTCATCAGGATTGACCAAGTCATGAACTTCTTTGCAAACTTCCTTGACTACCTTCCTTCGAAGCCCTGCACACACTGCGAGATCTTGAGCATTTCAATCATGTCATTGTTTTTTATAGAAGATTTGATCATAGAAAATCTATCAAGAGGATTATCCAAGCAGAAACTTCCAAAATATTCATGTAGCTTTGATCAAGCCTCATCTATTTTTTCTTAACACCCCCATGTGCGGCTAGGCATGTAACACTTTTAAACTGTCTAGATCTCACTCTTAACCCAAAATGAGTGCTTTTTAGTTAGGTTTTTTGGAGTGCATGTTCCTCTAATTTTTGGTTAGTTTTTCTAAGCTTTATTACCTCTTCCTGCTGAGATGACTGAAGTAGCCTTTCCAACTCATTTACATGTTAAGTTTGTGAGATCATGATATCTTCTAGTCCTTTAATAGATTGCTTGTACAGACTAAGCATAGTTTACTTGAGAATAGTAGCTTGATTATTCATTCTTGAGCAATATCCAAATAAGCCTTTTTACCATCCCCAATGAATCGAGCAAGATCATGCAGGGTGCTAAATGATGGAGGCTTACAAGTTGATGGATCAAGCGGGTATAGACCTCCTTGAACCCACAAATCTACATGCTTCTTTCCTTCTGCACATAGCCTTTGAGCTTCAACCTAATTATGTACAGCTTTGTGATGAATACTTCTCTAGGTACACAATATGGTGTCTTTTCGTTAAGTGTGGATCAGCTCTTGGAGTCAGCATAGCAATTAAAATGATCCAAACAGAAAGCAAGAGATGGTGGGAGAGAAAAAAGACAGTAGAAAGAAAATAGAGGGAAAAACTCGCATCATGCCCTATGGAAGAGAGAAGTATTTTATGTATTCAAATATTTAAAATTAGCTTATTTTAGAAAACGTGTAGTAGAGTAGGTAAGAGGGCTGCCAAAAGGATAGGTGAATTGAAGACTATAGATGCCTGATGGATGGCATCTTAAAGACACTCTCCTCTAAATAGAGGTAAAAGAGGTGCATTTAATATAGCTATTTGTCTCTACTATTTTAGTTGTCACTTTGATTAAGAAAGTTAATCCAATTCTTATATGACCCTTTCTTTTCATTTTTTGCCTTAATGTGTAAGATAGGAAGGGGGTGATGCTAATATAGTCAATGTTTTTTTTCTGGGAAAAATATCAATCAATTAGTTAAAGAACAAATAGCCACAAAGGGCTACATGATCAATTTCGATCCCAAAAAACTTATTTTCTAAACTTTTTGCCTCTTGAATTGGATTAATCACCCTTAATGACAAAAACCAGTCAATTAAGAGAGATTAGTCAATTTCAAGGGTTTTTTAATGGGAGAAATTTTTAAGGAATTAAGCTACTCATAATGCTTGCTAACACTCTAATGCATACAAATAAAATGAAAAACATACAAATCAACCAAAAATTAATGATTCTACTTCTATGTTTAACTCTAAAGAGAGCTAAAAATCACAAAAAAATCAAAGTATCTAGCATGTATTTATAAAATATGGTTAGCTTCATGTATATGACATAGAGGAAGAGCCACTTCACACAAATAGGGGGTCTTCCTATGCATAGGGAATAAAGAAGAGAGTTGGATTGCTACACATAGTGGTAGAAGGAACAAAGAAGAGAGTTGATACGAAGAATAGACTACCGGTTGAATTAGAGAAGTTTTCCTTAAACCGAATTCATCGAGAAATGAGTTGGAACTTCATTGAATTTGATGGGTAAATTATCCTCATATGAGATTCATGATTTTCATTAAGAAAGTCTGGTTTGTGAGAAAAAGGGTTTTGTGGAATCAAACTCAACGAGAAATTCTTACTTGAATAGAAACTTTGTTTTTGAAAAGGACTGTTTTACGCCAGAATGCTGGAGGAAGTATTTGGTGTATGATTTAACTAAGAAGATATTCATTTGCAACAACTGGTGGTGGGGAGTCGTCAAAGGACGTCGCTTGTGACAAAGCCTGCCGAGTCTTGACCAGCCTTGGTATGGTTAAAATGATGCGCTTCTGGTGGTACGATGGGCGAGGACCGACGAAGTGGTCCCTGAGTGAAGTGCTAGGACACCTAAGTAGGATCCTAGAGGATTCTGACCAGGTGATGCACAGGCTCGCGGTTGCTAGGACACCCATGCGTATGTCGAGGAAGATATGGATGGACTAGAAAGGAATTATTTATGTGAACTGGAATTTTATATTGGATCTAGTTGGTTGACTAGCTGGTCTTCAACGGAGGGTCCAGATGATATTTTTGTAAAATAATGGACTGGATATTTTGGAGGATTATGATCAGTAATACTATGGTTTCATTAAAAGATTGCTTTAAAGATAGCCAAATATGTGAAAAAGGCAATTTCATATTGGGTGTGTAAGTGGTGTGACTACCTTGAATTTTGCTTGAAGCGCCGGCTAGGGGGCTTGGGAACTCTTTTCCTTGGTACCCGGGACAAAATAGAACCAAATTTTTATATAAAGGGATCCCACCTAACCCATGGGCCGGTTCAGCTGGATCGGTGGACTCCTGCAATACAGTCAGATACGTCAAGTTACGCTAGTGAGAATAAGTCCCTAGAAGATTCTTGTTATGTGGGAAAGAATCAGTTGTGCCTCGCTTAAGGGGAAAAAAGCGGTGATTTCTATGAACCAAGTGCAAGTCTCTTCCTTGATTTGGCCATGCGACCTACGAGTTCGGTCGGATTAGATCGGATAGTTAACGCCTTGAACCGTTAGATGATTTTCCTGGTAGAATCGTTCGTGCCTTCCAAGCGAGGGAAGTTTTTTCGGGCTTGGTTTCGGAGGAACCGCCGGGCTAGTCTCTTGTCCAGATATTCGTGGGCGAGACCCCGAGTGGGAAGCCCTGCCTTGCGCGAGAGGGTGACCCTGCTTTCGCCGCCAGTGCCCCGGAAGGGGCATCACGGAGAGGGCGGGGGTCTCACAATCTTAGCAACCCCAACATCCCCCCAATCCTCCCAGCCATTATCATTTTCATTTGATCAATTCTCCTGGAGACCCTGCATGCATGCGCCTCGTCACTATATCACTAGGTATACGAGGACATGCACGAACACGTGGTGAGGTATCCCCCACTCCCCCACGATCGCCGCCACCTAAAGCTCATGTTAACTCACGTAATCAATAAAAGGTATGCACACCTAAGGCTCCCAAAGTTTCGGGTAGAGGAATATTTTGGTGTGTAAAAGGGGGATGGGGAGGTTTAATGATAATGAAAGAAGGGATGGGGTGTGGGTTAATGAGGGTATAAGAAGGGATGGATCATGGGGGCTAGACCTTGGGTTAATGTGTGTGTGAGAAGGGATGAGGGGTGTTTTATGGTAATGTAAGAGAAGGGGGCAATGTGGGTGTGAGAAGGGACGAGGGGCGTTTATGGTAATGTAAGAGAGGGGGGCAGGAGTGGTAGGTAAGCATGTATGATATGAGAGAAAACGGGGAAAGGACGATCATTAATACCTTTGGGGGTTAGAACTTACGGGGAAAGAGGATATTTTTAATTAACAAAAATAAAAAAAGGGGAAAGGATGATCATTAATACCTTGGGGAGCTTGAATGTTAGGGGAAAAGGGTATATTTTTAATTAACAAAAATTGAAAAGTAGAACTCTACACGTTCGCCTTCCTCCCCCGACAACCTTTCCACCATCGATTGTCACCGCCATGAGAGCTCCGCCCACGACCGCCTTCTTCGCCACCGCGCTCCACCATGATAGGTAGCTACCACCCCACGATAGGCCGTGCTACCTTTGCTTAACTCACGATAGGCCGTGCTACCTTTGCTTAACTCAGACGACCACATTGCTTGTGATGCTCCTACACAACCTGTGTGAGGCCTTCTGTGCGGCCTTCTATGCTAGGGTTTTTGTGCGGCCTTCTGTGCTAGGGTTTTTGAGCTTATCGTGCGCCATAGCCAGGAGTATCTCTTCGTCACTGCAGTGCGTCTCCACCACGACGACGGTTGCCTTCCTGCTCCCGTTGCGCAGTTGAGCCACGTTAGCTTGCTGCTTACACTGGAGCCGGCCATCTCCCTTGCTACTGAGCTGACAGCCACCTATCCACCCTTTTCGTCTTTTCTTAGCGCTGTTGAGTTATGATAACGGCTGCCTCCTACTCCTGTTGGTGCAGCTGAGCCATGCCTATCTTCGGTTGTAGCGATACAAAAGCTTGTTTCCTCTCCTTGCTGCTTTGCTGGATTGCCTCCTCCACGCTGACCGCCATAGCCCGTCGACAGCTCTTCTGCCTTGCCCCAGCCGCCACCTCTCCGTGCTTCGCTATACATTGTGGGAGAATGCACGTGTGATCATTTTGGTCACCATTCTATGCAATCTGGAATGATCTCTCCAACTTGTTCATGCCTACCATCCTACCACTCCAATGAACTACTTGAGGCCATAGGAATAACGGCAAGAGGAATATCTTCAACAACATTCCCTAAAACAACCTTTGCCTCCATAGGATGAAGGTGAGGATCAAGTTGAGATTGTTAGGCTCAACATGTGTAGCTTTCTATTTCTCTTCCTATAGAAGATACCTTCCTTTATTGTTTTTGCACATTCATTAGTTATATACATCAACGAATCCATAGGGATACATGAACCAACAAGAGTATTATCTTATTTGCCGGGGCCATTTTGTATAAAGTATGAAGGAACACTAGGTGAGAAGAAACACTGCAAGAGACAAATTTAATAGCTTAGAGGAACTAAATTCAATCCATTTTGCATGAAAAACACAATCTAGTTTGCATTGCAAATATTCAAAAGTAATTTCTTACATATTATGGTATTATTCAAATCAATTGTGAGGATGACCCTACCATGCTGGTTATCAATATTGGAGCCAGTACTTGAAAAAAACATATTTTTCAACAATCAAAATAAGGACAAACTCTTAAATCTATTCGGTTTTGTTCGGTTTTGTTCCTTATTTTTCAACAATCAAAATAAGGACAAACTCTTAAATCTATTCGATTTTGTTCAGGAAATCTCTATCCGATTTTGTTTCCGAAATCTCTACTATATGCCAGTTTATAACTAAATTATATAAAAAAATCATTTGTTAAAATAAGGCCTACTTAAAATCTCAGCCAGTTTTTTTTAGCTTTTCTTAATTCTAGCTTGTACAAATACACTAGAATGCCATTTTTCGAGCATTGACATTAGGAGGCTGCACAACCAAATGAAAGACACGAGAAACATTAATAAGACAAGAGTGCTAACCAGTGCTAGAAAAAATTGTCCTTTATGTTGGAGCTATATATAGCTAGCTCTAACTCACTCTAGGTCTTGCCTATATATATGTGACTTGTGACTAATATGATTCATTCTTGTGGAGCGTATGATTCATTCAACATGGTATCAGAGTGATTCTAATCATAAGAGAAGCATCTACATCTTCGTGTCCAATTTATGATTATGATTTCATGTCTTACAAGATTGATCTTTGGTAACAGTTTTGTGTAGGGTTGAGTGGTTCTTTGATTATATGTTGCCTATATGATTTTATAGCTTCACTTGTTGTAATTAGAATTGTTTCTTAATCGTGTTCTTAAAACCAAAACCTATGGTGCTGGTGCATAGATGGTACAGTGCTGGTGAATCCTATCAAAAAAATGGTTTGTCAATCGGAGTTCTGAGTCAAAAGTTAGGACAGTTCACGCAAACTGCATCTAAAACAGTAAAACAGGTTCTTTGTGAGAGCAAATAGGTAGTTGTCTCTGAGTCGTAAGTACGATTTGATTGTGAAAGCTTTTCGTGAAAGCTTGAGATGGATGCTTGCTGTACAAGCTACAATTAGATAAAAAACTTGTCGTGCAAGTTGCGCCATAACACGATGCTTTTTCTTAACGTGGTGCTTTTTATTATTATTATTTTATCTTTTATGGACCTCTAAGTTTGCTTACATGCATGAGACATGGGTCTCCACTTTTAGAGTTCTAATTTTGGTTCACGTTCTATTCTTTACACACGATCACTTTATGCTCGTTGTCTGGTGCATGCCTATTTTTGGCTATATTTCTCATATCTCATACATGGTCTGCAAGTTCTGCGATCTTATCTTGTATGTGTTCTCACAACCCGACATGGCAAACACCATACTTGTTAACGGATTTCCTTCTATGCAGCATTTTGTTCCTCTTTTCCAAGGCCAAGGATTTCCTGGTTAGAAATACAAGATGCTATTAATTTTGGAAGGAGACGAATTGGCAGATATTGTTCTTGATATTCTTGCATGCCCTCCTTAACCTATTGATCCACTTCAGAATAATTTAATTATTACCGAAGGTCCTATTTTTGAACAATGGAAAATTGATCATGCACACTGGATTCGTCGTGATAAGAATGCTCATCGGTATATACTTTCTGCCCTTAACCAGGGATTTCATTAACGTCTTCACAATTTCGTGATCACGTTAACAAAACCTATTGTTAACATAAAAATTCTTGTGATCACAATGTATATTCACGGGCATTTTTTATGACCTGCAAAAACCTTCTCTGCCAGTAATCCCGCCGGGAAAATGTGTTCCCCGGCGGGCCCGCCGGGAAAACCCATTTTCCCGGCGGGAAAATTAAAAAAATAAAAAAAATAAAAAAAATAAAAAAAATAAAAAAATAAAAAAATTCATGTTCACAGTCATTCTTACCATTTTTGGGCCTTCTGGACTCATTTATGATGTCAAAAGTTCAAAATTATTGGCACAAAAAAAGTTTTGTATAATTTGTTGGCCTTAAGTTCAATTGACACACCAATTAAATCTAACTATACTTACATCAATTGACTCAATTGTCCATGACATCATTGCACTCAATTGAGCCCAATTGGACTCAATTACACTTGATTTACACTCAATTGATATCAATTGGGTGTCAATTGATGTCAATTGTGCCTAATTCGACGCAATTGAGCCCAATTTACACCAAATTTACAAAAATTGGGTGTAAACTAAGTATCAATTGAGTCGAATTGGACTCAATTGATAATAATTGGATGTTAATTGATATTAATTAAGCCCAATTGACTTCAATTGGGTGTTAATTTATTACAATTAATGTCAATTAAGCTCAATTGAGCTCAGTTGACATCAATTGGGTGTCAATTGAGCTCAGTTGACATCAATTGGGTGTCAATTGATATCAATTAAGCTCAATTGAGCTCAGTTGACATCAATTGGGTGTCAATTGGTATCAATTGGGCTCAATTGCACTCAATTGACACTCAATTGGGTGTTAATTGCATCCTATTGTGCTCAATTGAGCCCAATAAGGTGCAATTAACATCAATCGGGTGTCAATTGATCACAATTGATATCAATTGGGCTCAATTGCACTCAATTGTGTGATCGATTGTGTGTCAATTAATGTCAATTGAGCCTAATATGATACAATTGAGCTCAATTCACGCCCAATTGGATGTAAATTGAGTGTTAATTGAGCCGAATTAGACTCAATTGATAGCAATTGGATGTTAATTGATATCAATTAATATCCAATTAACACAATTGAAGTCAATTAAGTCTAATTGACTTCAATTAGATAATTTGGGTGTCAATTGAGCTCAATTGGACGTAAATGACATCAATTGGGGGTCAATTAACATCAATTGAACCTTATTGACATCAATTGGGTGCCAATTAACATCAATTGGACTCAATTGACATCAGTTAGGTTTCAATTGAGCCAAATTGGATGCAACTGACATCAATTGGGTTTCAATTGATTACAACTGAGCTGAATTGGGCTCAATTGCACTCAATTGATATTAATTGGGTGTCAGTTAAACCTAATTCCATGCAATTGAGCTCAATTGACATCAATTCACATCAATTGCTCTCAATTGATATTAATTGGGTATCAATCGATGTCAATTGAGCCTAATTCGATGCAATTGAGCTCAATTCACATCAGTTCATATCAATTGGGTGTCAATTGATGTCAATTGAGTAAAACTGAGTCTAATTGGGTGTCAATTGAGTCAAATTGAGTATAATTGGGTGTCAATTGATGTCAATTGAGCCAAATTGAGTTTAATTGAGTCTAATTAGACTTAATTAAGCCAAATTGAGTCTAATTGGGTGTCAATTGATGTCAATTGAGCCAAATTGAGTCTAATTGGGTGTCAATGGAGCCTAATTGACATCAATTGGGTGTCAATTGATGTCAATTGAGCCCAATTGAAGCTAATTGTGTATCAATTGACACACAATTGATGTCAATTGGGCTCAATTGACATCAATTGGATTCAATTGACACACAATTGATGTCACATGGGCTCAATTGACATCAATTAACACCTAATTGATGTCAATTAATATCAATTGGGTGTCAATTGATTATAATTGATGCTAAATTGAATGAATTGAGTCCAATTGACATCAATTAAGTCTAATTGGGTATTAATTGATCAATTGGACTCAATTGATATCAATTGACACCTAATTGGACTCAATTGACATCAATTGGACTCAAAAGGGTGTTAACTGATGTTAATTGAGCCCAATTGACATCAATTGGGTGTTAATTGAGCTCAATTGGATATAATTAACAATAATTGGGTATGAATTGAACTCAATTGACATCAATTAGGTGTCAATTGAGCCTAATTGCATCCAATTGAGCTCAATTGACATCAATTGGACAAATTGCATCCAATTTAATTCAATTGACATCAATTAAGCCTAATTGCATCCAATTTAACCCAATTAGACTCAATTGAATCCAATTGGACTCAATTGACATCAGTTAGGTGTCAATTGAGCCTAATTATATCTATTTGGACTTAATTGACATCAATTGGGTGTCAATTAAACCCAATTGGAGTCAATTGATATCAATTGGGTGTTTATTGATATTAATTGAGTTTAATTGACATCAATTGGGTGTTTATTGATGTCAATCGAGTCCAATTAGATACAATTGGACTCAATTGGGTGTGAATTAGACTCAATTAATATCAATTGGGCTCAATTGATATCAATTAGGTATGAATTGATGACAATTGAGCCCAATTCGATGCAATTGATATCACTTGGGTGTCAATTAGACTCAATTGGCACCCAATTGATGTCAATTGAGTCCAAGTGGATGTCAATTGATATCAATTGAGCCCAATTGATCAATTGATACCCAATTAGACTTAATTGATATCAATTTGACTTAATTAGGTGTTAATTGATATCAATTAGACTCAATTGGATACTAATTGATGTTAATTGAGCTCAATTAGACTCAATTGACATCAATTAGGTGTTAATTGAGTGTAATTGATGTCCATTAAGCTCAATTTGGCTTAATTGACATCAATTGGGTATCAATTGACTACAATTGATGTCAATTGAGCTCAATTGACATCAATTGGATGTTAATTAATGCCAATCGAGTCCAATTAATATCAATTAGGTATCAATTAAGCCAAATTGATATCAATTGGGTGTCAATTGAGCCCAATTGGGTGTAAATTGAACCTAATTGGACTCAATTAACATCAATTAGGTGTGAATTGATGTCAATTGACCCCACTTGGATGCAATTGATATCAATTTGGTGTCAATTGGACTCAATTGGCACCCAATTGATGTCAATTGAGTCCACTTGGATGTCAATTGATATCAATTGAGCCCAATTGATCAATTGACACCCAATTAGACTTAATTGATATCAATTTGACTCAATTGGGTATTAATTGATGTCAATTGAACTCAATTGGATGTTAATTGATGTTAATTGAGTCTCAATTGACATCAATTGGGTGCCAATTGAGTGCAATTGATGTCAATTAAGCCCAATTTGGCTCAATTGGGTATTAATTGATGTCAATTGAACTCAATTGGATGTTAATTGATGTTAATTGAGTCTCAATTGATATCAATTGGGTGCCAATTGAGTACAATTGATGTCAATTAAGCCCAATTTGGCTCAATTAACATCAATTGGGTGTCAATTAGACTCAATTGGGTTTGAATTAGACTCAATTGATATCAATTAACTACGATTGATGTCAATTGAGCTGAATTGATATCAATTGGGTGTTTGAGCTGAATTGATATCAATTGGGTGTTAATTGATGTTAATCAATTAGATGTAATTAGACTCAATTGGGTTTGAATTAGACTCAATTGATATCAATTAACTACGATTGATGTCAATTGAACTGAATTGATATCAATTGGGTGTTAATTGATGTTAATTGAGTTTAATTGACATCAATTGGGTGTTAATTGATGTCACTTGAGTCCAATTAGATGTAATTAGACTCAATTGGGTTTGAATTAGACTCAATTGATATCAATTGGGCTGAGTTAATTGGGTGTCAATTGAGCCCAATTGACATCAATTGGGTGTGAATTGAACGTGATTGGACTTAATTGACATTAATTAGGTGTGAATTGATGTCAATTGAGCCCAATTGGATGCAATGGATATCAATAGGGTGTCACTTGGACTCAATTGGCACCCAATTGATGTCAATTGAGTCCAATTGGATGTCAATTGGTACCAATTGAGCCCAATTGATCAATTGACATCTAATTAGACTTAATTGATATCAATTTGACTCAATTAGATATTAATTGATATCAATTAGACTTAATTAGGTGTTAATTAATATTAATTGAGTCTAATTGAACTCAATTGATATCAACTGGGTGCCAATTGAGTGTAATTAATATCAATTAAGCTCAATTCGGCTCAATTGGCATCAATTGGGTGTCAATTGACTACGATTGATGTCAATTGAGCTCAATTGACATCAATTGGGTGTTAATTGATGTCAATTGAGTCCAATTAACATCAATTGGATGTCAATTGAGCCCAATTGACATCAATTGGGTGTGAATTGAATTGGATTAGACTCAATTGACATCAATTAGGTGTAAATTGATGTCAATTAAGCCCAATTGGATGCAATTGATATCAATTGGGTGTCACTTGGACTCAATTGGCACCCAATTGATGTCAATTAAGTCCAATTGGATGCAATTGATATCAATTGGGTGTCACTTGGACTCAATTGGCATCCAATTGATGTCAATTGAGTCCAATTGGATATCAATTGATATCAGTTGAGTCGAATTGATTAATTGACACCCAATTATACTTAATTGATATCAATTTGACTCAATTGGGTATTAGTTGATGTCAATTGGACTCAATTGGGTGTTAACTGATGTTAATTGAGGACTCAATTGACATCAATTGGGTACCAATTGAGTGCAATTGGTGTCAATTCGGCTCAATTGGCATCAATTGGATATCAATTGACTAGGATTGATGTCAATTGAGCTCAATTGACATCAATTGGGTGTTAATCGATGTCAATTGAGTCCAATTAAGCCCAGTTGTGTCCAATTGGGTGTCAATTGATTGAATCCAATTAAGTTCAATTAAGCCCAATTGAGTCCAATGGGGTGTCAATTGATGTCAATTGAGCCCAATCGATCAATTGACACCCAATTAGACTTAATTGATACCAATTGGACTCAATTGGATATTAATTGATGTCAATTAGACTCAATTGGAAGTATAATAAGATCTAATTGATGGTAATTGAGCTTAAGGTGATAAATTTAGAGATAACTTTTTTTGTACAAAGAATTTTGAACTTTTGACATCATAAATGAGTCCAGAAGGCCCAAAAATGGTAGGAATGACTGTGAACATGAATATATTTTGACCATTTTTTTAACTTTTTTTCCCGCCGGAAAAATGGATTTTCCCGGCGGGCCCGCCGGGAAAACAAAAAGCCCGGCGGGCTTCGGCAGGTTACCAGGTCACTGGTAACCTGCTATTTTGAGAACATGAGAACATGTGAACATGTTAATAACATGTTCACAAGTGTTATTAACAAAAAAAATCTTGTGATCACGTGAATATAAAATCCCTGCCCTTAACGATTCACTCATGCACACTGGATTCGCCGTGATAAGGCTGCTCATCAGTATATACTTTCTGCCCTTAACGATTCACTCATGCTAGATGTTTATCCGTTATCCACGTCATATGCTATATGGGACTATCTTATCACTATGTTTGAGAAGAAAACTGTTTATAGAGATTCTGTATCTCCGTAATCTTTTGGGCAAGCTTCAATTCCATGTCTAGTCACATTAAATCATTCAAAGGTATTATGAATCAACTTTCTGCTTTGCAGGGGATCCTATTCCTCCAACTCAATTGGTTACACACCTTCTTGATACGGTGAAGGATCCTTTGTATGATAATATTATCACTATATTATCTAAGAAGGATGGAATTGACTTTGAGCATACATGTATTTCTTTGATTGAATATTCTCAACGTCATGATCGTCAGACGTCGGTAACTCATGAAACGGTCATGATTGCCCAAGAGTATGTTAGAAACATGGTGAGCTAGACTAAAGTTGGAAATTGAAGTGAGAGAAGACAAAGACACACTGAGATACTTCCATTGATGTGACCCCTTGAATATATAGGGGGCAAGTACAAGAGCTGAGCATGAGTGCATATGGGATAAATCCCTGAGTGCCACATGGCATACACTTAGATGACCAAGACTAAAAGTACTCCTAGTGAGCATTTAGTAAAAGTACTCCTAGTGTGAGCACTTAGTTCCAACACCCTCCTTAAGTGATACTAGGAGGACATGACTGACAAGATGACAGATGACAAAGATAGATAATAAGGCAAGATGAAGAGACTGATGGACTGATGATTGGACAGACAGAAAGCCAAGATAAAATGACTAAGACTGAAAGACAAAAACATAAGACAAGATCCTAAGACACCCCTCCTCAAGTGATATCCTCATATGGGTCCACAAGGGTAGGGACAAAAATGGATCATAGACTTAGACATAGACAATCAGCCAGTAGATGAGGTCTCATAGACAGAGACTGTCAGATAGACATTAGAGAGTCTGGCAACTAGATGAAAGATGGGGACATAGACAAAATGCCAAAGACATGTGGGTAACTAATCCACAAAAGATAGGCATATAGACAAGAGAATGACTGATTGTTGACAGACTGAGTGACAGACTGAGAGATGGACCTCGAAGATGGGCTCAAAGACAGATAGATCCACATGGCCTACATCATCGGTGACCAGAGGTGGTTTTCAAAGATAGAGAGAGGACCATAAGATATGTGGTTGTTATAGTAATGACTTGCTCAAAATCTGAGCCATCTCCAGCACTATCTCCTGAAACCTTCTTTTTATAAGATGATACTTGACTTTCATTTGCCAAGTATGAAAATTTTGCCCATTGAACTTATCAATGGATAGGAATGACTGAGTAGATGTAGCAGCCATTGGGAAGGTCTTACCACTTGTGAGATGTGGCAGTGTCTAATCCCGTACAAAGATAGAGTGTAGACTGAAGAAGATAGATGAGAGGTTAACTTAGCATAAAAAGAGAGCATATGAATGACTGAGATAAAATAAAAGCATCATTCCTCCACTTTTGAAAACGCAGGTCTGCTGGACAGCATTTGGGGCCACTTCATTTTGCGGCAGCCTTCCAAATGGTATGTCTAGCTAACCCGCAAGACTAATCGGCAAAATAGAATCATAGTAAAGATTGAAGAGTTCTTTTACAGACCGGTTTGTAGAAGAACATTTCTTGTAGAGATCAATGTTCTCGTCCTCTTCGTTCTGCATCTCGAATCCATGTCAAAATCTCCGGCTCCTTCTCCACGATGGTGTTGCTTTGGGGGCTATGAGCTTGAGGCCGAGAGATCAAGAAGCGCATAGGGTTTCAATTAGATGGCTTTCTGCAAAAAATATATGAATGCGGACACAGAATAACAGAGATTAGGGTTTTTGCAGAAGAGAAAAAAAGGTTGTCATGGTCTTGAACCACAAATCGGATAAAGACCAGTGTAAAAGTGCCTGCGAGACGACCACAGCAAGGAATATCTTAGCCTTGGGCGACTATCGCTTGAACCAAAGAAAGTTGGCTCGTGGAAGCCACTCTACCGCTTATTCAGGCTCGCGAGTCACAAGACGAAGGCACTGCTGACAGATATGACGTAAGACGAAGGTGCTGCTGACTGATATGACGGGTTGCAGAAGTAAAATGCTGGCATGCTACTTTGAGAGCTACGCAGAAGGGATGGAAGATGAGCTAGGACTGAAAGGGAAGCTAAACACCATATTGGGGAATATGGGAATTTCCCATAAGTTTGGGACACATGGTCAAATCTTTGGATTAATCATAACTTGAACACTGTTACTCCAAATTGAGCGCTCTATAGCTCACTAGATTCCATTTTCCAAGCGCTTTCCAACAATAGGTCACATGATATGGTTTTGAAAAACTTATAGGCATGTTATCCAGGTCCCACCTTTTTAGTATTCAAAAAATGGGAGTTGGGAAATTCCCAAACTCACGAATATAGTGTTGCTAGGTGGAGACCTGCTCTGATACCATGTTAGAAACATGGTGAGCTAGACTAAAGTTGGAAACTGAAGTGAGAGAAGACAAAGACACACTGAGATACTTCCATTGATGTGACCCCTTGAATATATAGGGGGAAAGTACAAGAGCTGAGCATGAGTGCATATGGGATAAATCCTTGAGTGCCACATGGCATACACTTAGATGACCAAGACTAAAAGTACTCCTAGTGAGCATTTAGTAAAAGTACTCCTAGTGAGCACTTAGTTCCAACAGAGTACACAGAATCAGAGACAGCCTTTGCTGTTCGAAGATGTCCATTTCAGCAACGCCCTTCTTCCTCCTCCCAATTTACATCCCGTGGCTTCCAAAGAGGAGGTAATTCTTCTCGTTTGAGATTTCCTCAAAAGCGTTGTTCTTATTGTGACAAAACTGGTCACTTGGTATCTGAATGTTGGACGCGAGAGTACGATGAAGAACACGGTATTACAAATAAGTAACCTTATTTATCAAGGGATTCTTCCTCTTCTGCAACCTGTGAATATGAAGAACACGGTATTACAAAAAAGTAACCTCATTTATCAAGGGATTCTTCCTCTTCTGCAACCTGTGAATATTGTGGGAGCACAAGGCATTCATCCAGTCGATGCTTCAAGAGGCGTTATGATGAAGCTCAAAATCAAGCTTATGCTACTCAACAAAATCCCCATGATGAAGACAATGTTCATCAAGAGGCTAATTTGGTTCATTATAATGTCTCTCCAGAAAAGGTACTGTATGTTCGTGATGGTTCTCTCTTTATTGTTGATTTTGGTGCTACTGGCAACATGACATATCAATTGCAATGGTTACACAACTATCATCCAATTCCTATCAAGAAAGTGGTTTATCTTGCTGATAATACAACTTGCCAACAAGTAATGGGTATTGGCGACTTATATTTGGGAACTTCTTCCTCAACCAAAATACTACGGGGAGTTTTATATGTTCCTGATTTACAAAGAAACTTACTTTCTGTTACGCGGCTTGTGAATCTTGGTCTATTTTTTGGATTTAATAATACAAAGTGTCGCATCGACACCACTATTGCCGTTGCTCCTTGACGACATGGTAATCTCTTTGAACTTTCATTGAATGAGGATGTTGCAAATGTTGTTACAACTTTAGGAGATCTGGATTGTAAGCTATGGCATCATCGGTTTGCTCACTCAAATTTCTCAAAGCTTCTTGATATTCATCGACATGATCTTGTGAGAGGTATGGACCTCAAATCTCACCTGCATATGGGGATATGTGAATATTATGCTCTAGGCAAACATCATTGTAAGCCATTTCCAATGTCTACAAATATTCATTCAAAGAATCTTTCGGATCTCATTCATACTGATATTTCTGGACCCTTTTGTCACATAGGCTGTAATGCCTGTGTGACCGACGGCAGACCGGATGGCCATATCCGAGGTTCAGTGGGAGAGGACGCCCATGCGGAGTCATGGGCGGCCAGGCTAGTGTGGACGGCAGGCCACACACTATATAGCCTGGGGGATGAGGGGCAATCCTCATTCTTCCTCTATGGCTGGGTGGTGAGCCAGAGGCCGTCCCCTCTTGTGGTAGTGCCCATAGCGCCTGCTAGTAGGCTTGATCACATGACCCCAGTAACAACGTACTCTCTAGACATGACTAGTGTTAGACTCTGGGAGCGTAGCCTCGCCAGATTTCAATTTCCACTTTTGCGAGCGTCGTCTTGCTAGAGTTAAAGTTTTGTTCGGACAAATTTGTGTTTGTTTTGTAGTGACAAAACAATAGTCTTGAGATGTAATGCTCAATGCCCTTATACAATTTGATCGAAGAGAACTGTTCTTAAACTTACTAGCATGGTTTTCTCTTCTTTTTATTGCCATGCGTTGACATCCCACTGCTCGAGAGTTTGTGGTGATCTTTCGAGGGGGGAAAGAGCCTTTTTATATGTCACATCAATTGGTTTGGTGGTAATTTGATGGTATGGGACATCAAGTTCTCACGGAATCGATTGTAGTCTTGGTGGAATGGGACGCCAAGGCTTGTGCATGTAACTTGACTCTTTGGCAGGTCTGTATGTACACTTGTCTGTAGTGATAAAGTGTGCAAGATAAAATTTGAACTTTGAAAATTACCAAATATAGCCATAAGTTGGGATAAAACCCAGTTACAAAGTTCGGAGAAGCTCTAGGTAGCAAGACCATGATGGTGTGCTAGTGCTAACAGAGTGATTTAGTTCCGGAGTGATCTAAATCTAGAGGTTAGCAGTAAGACTAGTTGGTTGGACAATTTCATGCATGGGGGATGCCCTATAGCATTTTGCAAGCGTAGTCTTGCCTATGTTCAACATAAGTGTGCGATTGTGAGCACATTTTAGTTGCTACCATATGAATTTGGGAAATATATTACTTTCCTACATAAGCAATTGTAATATTGCATGACAGGCTATTTTGCTAACGGATTTCCTTCTGGGCAATGTTCTGTTCCTCTTTTCCAAGGCCAAGGATTTCCTGGTTGGAAATACAAGATGCTATTAATTTTGGAAGGAGACGAATTGGCAGATATTGTTCTTGATATTCTTGCATGCCCTCCTTAACCTATTGATCCACTTCAGAATAATTTAATTATTACTGAAGGTCCTATTTTTGAACAATGGAAAATTGATCATGCACACTGGATTCGTCGTGATAAGACTGCTCATCGGTATATACTTTCTGCCCTTAACGATTCACTCATGCACACTGGATTCGTCATGATAAGGCTGCTCATCGGTATATACTTTCTGCCCTTAACAATTCACTCATGCTAGATGTTTATCTGTTATCCACGTCATATGCTATATGGGACTATCTTATCACTATGTTTGAGAAGAAAACTGTTTATAGAGATTCTGTATCTCTGTAATCTTTTGGGCAAGCTTCAATTCCATGTCTAGTCACATTAAATCATTCAAAGGTATTATGAATCAACTTTCTGCTCTGCAGGGGATCCTATTCCTCCAACTCCATTGGTTACACACCTTCTTGATACGGTGAAGGATCCTTTGTATGATAATATTATCACTATATTATCTAAGAAGGATGGAACTGACTTTGAGCATACATGTATTTCTTTGATTGAATATTCTAAACGTCATGATCGTCAGACGTCGGTAACTCATGAAATGGTCATGATTGCCCAAGAGTATGTTAGAAACATGGTGAGCTAGACTAAAGTTGGAAATTGAAGTGAGAGAAGACAAAGACACACTGAGATACTTCCATTGATGTGACCCCTTGAATATATAGGGGGCAAGTACAAGAGCTGAGCATGAGTGCATATGGGATAAATCCCTGAGTGCCACATGGCATACACTGAGATGACCAAGACTAAAAGTACTGCTAGTGAGCATTTAGTAAAAGTACTGCTAGTGTGAGCACTTAGTTCCAACACCCTCCTTAAGTGATACTAGGAGGACATGACTAACAAGATGACAGATGACAAAGATAGATAATAAGGCAAGATGAAGAGACTGATGGACTGGTGACTGGACAGACAGACAAGCCAAGATAAAATGACTAAGACTGAAAGACAGAAACATAAGACAAGATCCTAAGACACCCCTCCTCAAGTGATATCCTAAGACAAGATCCTAAGACACCCCTCCTCAAGTGATATCCTCATATGGGTCCACAAGGGTAGGGACAAAAATGGATCATAGACTTAGACATAGCCAGTAGATGAGGTCTCACAGACAGAGACTGTCAGATAGACATTAGAGAGTCTGGCAACTAGATGAAAGATGGGGACATAGACAAAATGCCAAAGACATGTGGGTAACTAATCCACAAAAGATAGGCATATAGACAAGAGAATGACTGATTGTTGACAGACTGAGTGACAGACTGAGAGATGGACCTCGAAGATGGGCTCAAAGACAGATAGATCCACATGGCCTACATCATCGGTGACCAGAGGTGGTTTTCAAAGATAGAGAGAGGACCATAAGATATGTGGTTGTTATAGTAATGACTTGCTCAATATCTGAGCCATCTCCAGCACTATCTCCTAAAACCTTCTTTTTATAAGATGATACTTGACTTTCATTTGCCAAGTATGAAAATTTTGCCCATTGAACTTATCAATGGATAGGAATGACTGAGTAGATGTAGTAGCCATTGGGAAGGTCTTACCACTCGTGAGATGTGGCAGTGTCTAATCCCGTACAAAGATAGAGTGTAGATTGAAGAAGATAGATGAGAGGTTAACTTAGCATAAAAAGAGAGCATATGAATGACTGAGATAAAATGAAAGCATCATTCCTCCACTTTTGAAAACGCAGGTCTGCTGGACAGCATTTGGGGCCACTTCATTTTGCGGCAGCCTTCCAAATGGTATGTCTAGCTAACCCGCAAGACTAATCGGCAAAATAGAATCATAGTAAAGATTGAAGAGTTCTTTTACAGACCGGTTTGTAGAAGAACATTTCTTGTAGAGATCAATGTTCTCGCCCTCTTGGTTCTGCATCTCGAATCCATGTCAAAATCTCCGGCTCCTTCTCCACGATGGTGTTGCTTTGGGGGCTATGAGCTTGAGGCCGGGAGATCAAGAAGCGCATAGGGTTTCAATTAGATGGCTTTCTGCAGAAAATATATGAATGCGGACACAGAATAGCAGAGATTACGGTTTCTGCAGAAGAGAAAAAAAGGTTGTCATGGTCTTGAACCACAAATCGGATAAAGACCAGTGTAAAAGTGCCTGCGACCACAGCAAGGAATATCTTAGCCTCGCTTATTCAGGCTCGTGAGTCACAAGACGAAGGCGCTGCTGACAGATATGACGTAAGACGAAGGCGCTGCTGACTGATATGATGGGTTGCAGAAGTAAAATGCTGGCATGCTACTTGAGAGCTACGCAGAAGGGATGGAAGATGAGCTAGGACTGAAAGGGAAGCTAGGTGGAGACCTGCTCTAATACCATGTTAGAAACATGGTGAGCTAGACTAAAGTTGGAAACGGAAGTGAGAGAAGACAAAGACACACTGAGATACTTCCATTGATGTGACCCCTTGAATATACAGAGGGAAAGTACAAGAGCTGAGCATGAGTGCATATGGGATAAATCCCTGAGTGCCACATGGCATACACTTAGATGACCAAGACTAAAAGTACTCCTAGTGAGCATTTAGTAAAAGTACTCCTAGTGAGCACTTAGTTCCAACAGAGTACACAGAATCAGAGACAGCCTTTGCTGTTCGAAGATGTCCATTTCAGCAACGCCCTTCTTCCTCCTCCCAATTTACATCCCGTGGCTTCCAAAGAGGAGGTAATTCTTCTCGTTTGAGATTTCCTCAAAAGCATTGTTCTTATTGTGACAAAACTGGTCACTTGGTATCTGAATGTTGGACGCGAGAGTACGATGAAGGACACGGTATTACAAATAAGTAACCTCATTTATCAAGGGATTCTTCCTCTTCTGCAACCTGTGAATATGAAGAACACGGTATTACAAAAAAGTAACCTCATTTATCAAGGGATTCTTCCTCTTCTGCAACCTGTGAATATGAAGAACACGGTATTACAAAAAAGTAACCTCATTTATCAAGGGATTCTTCCTCTTCTGCAACCTGTGAATATTGTGGGAGCACAAGGCATTCATCCAGTCGATGCTTCAAGAGACGTTATGATGAAGCTCAAAATCAAGCTTATGCTACTCAACAAAATCCTCATGATGAAGACAATGTTCATCAAGAGGCTAATTTGGTTCATTATAATGTCTCTCCAGAAAAGGTACTGTATGTTCGTGATGGTTCTCTCTTTATTGTTGATTCTGGTGCTACTGGCAACATGACATATCAATTGCAATGGTTACACAACTATCATCCAATTCCTATCAAGAAAGTGGTTTATCTTGCTGATAATACAACTTGCCAACAAGTAATGGGTATTGGCGACTTATATTTGGGAACTTCTTCCTCAACCAAAATACTACGGGGAGTTTTATATGTTCCTGATTTACAAAGAAACTTACTTTCTGTTACGCGGCTTGTGAATCTTGGTCTATTTTTTGGATTTAATAATACAAAGTGTCGCATCGACACCACTATTGCCGTTGCTCCTTGACGACATGGTAATCTCTTTGAACTTTCATTGAATGAGGATGTTGCAAATGTTGTTACAGCTTTAGGAGATCTGGATTGTAAGCTATGGCATCATCGGTTTGCTCACTCAAATTTCTCAAAGCTTCTTGATATTCATCGACATGATCTTGTGAGAGGTATGGACCTCAAATCTCACCTGCATATGGGGATATGTGAATATTATGCTCTAGGCAAACATCATTGTAAGCCATTTCCAATGTCTACAAATATTCATTCAAAGAATCTTTCGGATCTCATTCATACTGATATTTCTGGACCCTTTTGTCACATAGGCTGTAATGCCTGTGTGACCGACGGCAGACCGGATGGCCATATCCGAGGTTCAGTGGGAGAGGACGCCCATGCGGAGTCATGGGCGGCCAGGCTAGTGTGGACGGCAGGCCACACACTATATAGCCTGGGGGATGAGGGGCAATCCTCATTCTTCCTCTATGGCTGGGTGGTGAGCCAGAGGCCGTCCCCTCTTGTGGTAGTGCCCATAGCGCCTGCTAGTAGGCTTGATCACATGACCCCATTAACAACGTACTCTCTAGACATGACTAGTGTTAGACTCTGGGAGCGTAGCCTCGCCAGATTTCAATTTCCACTTTTGCGAGCGTCGTCTTGCTAGAGTTAAAGTTTTGTTCGGACAAATTTGTGTTTGTTTTGTAGTGACAAAACAATAGTCTTGAGATGTAATGCTCAATGCCCTTATACAATTTGATCGAAGAGAACTGTTCTTAAACTTACTAGCATGGTTTTCTCTTCTTTTTATTGCCATGCGTTGACATCCCACTGCTCGAGAGTTTGTGGTGATCTTTCGAGGGGGGAAAGAGCCTTTTTATATGTCACATCAATTGGTTTGGTGGTAATTTGATGGTATGGGACATCAAGTTCTCACGGAATCGATTGTAGTCTTGGTGGAATGGGACGCCAAGGCTTGTGCATGTAACTTGACTCTTTGGCAGGTCTGTATGTACACTTGTCTGTAGTGATAAAGTGTGCAAGATAAAATTTGAACTTTGAAAATTACCAAATATAGCCATAAGTTGGGATAAAACCCAGTTACAAAGTTCGGAGAAGCTCTAGGTAGCAAGACCATGATGGTGTGCTAGTGCTAACAGAGTGATTTAGTTCCGGAGTGATCTAAATCTAGAGGTTAGCAGTAAGACTAGTTGGTTGGACAATTTCATGCATGGGGGATGCCCTATAGCATTTTGCAAGCGTAGTCTTGCCTATGTTCAACATAAGTGTGCGATTGTGAGCACATTTTAGTTGCTACCATATGAATTTGGGAAATATATTACTTTCCTACATAAGCAATTGTAATATTGCATGACAGGCTATTTTGCTTACAAAGTTCATGTGCGTGTAAACCCTATAAGTCGTATGACCCCTGGGAAATGAGTGGAGCATTTCTAGGATTTAATAAGGTTTTACATGGCAATAGTGAGTAGTATCTCACTCCAGATGAGCCTGGTTGTTGTTAGTATCGGATCCGACATATGAAGTGTACATAACTCGGGCTGTGTTAGGATAGGAGGCTAAGCCGGAGAGCTTAGCCGTAAATCCTGCTGTATCTGGTGAGTTTTGACTTAATCGGAGTGTTAAGACGTAAACTCAAAGTTTGGGGCTGAACCGGAGTGTTCGGAGGCAGACATATCTTTTGTTAAATCGGAGAATTTAGCAAAAGATGAGCTTGGGGTGAACCATGGTACCCAGGAAAAAAGCTCTTCACACTAAAATAGTGCACAATAATTTTAGGGTGATAAAAATCCATCGCAGGAATCTTTTACAACTTTCCATAGATGATAGATGAAGACCATGTACTTTACGGAGTTAAAGTACATAGGTGGTGACTTCGGCGCCACATTTTTTGTAGGAAGTCACCAGTGGTGTGGTTAGGTCAGCCCGAGACTCCACAAGACCTATGCACTAGTTTTTAAGTTGACCTCTATGACAAGGACGTCCAAAAATTCGTGTTGTAATACCAGAAATTGTACTGCAATGTGCAATGGAGGGGTCAATTTGTGTAGTCACTTCTTAGCAGCAAGTGACTTAAGCATCTTGTTATAGATGGTTGTATATGGTACTCCCACTCGGGGGAGGTACGCCATTGGGTACGGAGTTACTCACAGACTAGTATGGAGCTACTAGTGTGATGGTAGTGGGTACGTAGTTACTCACTACTAATACATAGCTGCTAATAAAATTAAGATCCTCGAGTGAAAGATACTCTAGATCAACATTTTAAATTACCGAACCACAATCCATGAGTATCGAGGTACTCATAGAAAAGCAAGGAGAGTGGAGTAAATTAAAAGTTACACATCACTAGTCCTAGTGAGTTGTCGAGGTCATCCGTAGTTTGATGATCCCCTCTACCTATCAGATAACATTCAATTTTGCAAGCCCTGGTATTTCATCCGTAGTGATTATGAGTTGGGTGTGAGATATGGTTATGAAGTTCTTACAAGAGTACTCGTTTATTTGCTAGTCATTGGTTATAGCTTGGCAGAGATTGCCACCTGTGATGGGTAGGTAGCTTTGCCACTATGATGAGGAGGCAGCAAATAATGTTCTCATAGTTATACTTCATACCAACACCAAACAGGGATAGGATGAAATTCCTAAGGTCATCATCACGAAGTACTGTGATGTTTGCATTTATATTGAATGTATGATATAATGAGACATTGGGCTTGTGTAATTACCATCAATTATCTAGCAACCTATGGCTTCGAAGCAAGCTCAGTCATTATCTGTGGATTGATAATGTGGTTATTAGTAGTTTGGAATTTTTCTTGATAGATGGTACAACCCACCCAAATAATTCATAAGTGTGTAACCACTTATGAAGGGTAATAATATGCAACAATGAAGCACTTTGTTACAAGTGTGAAACCACTGATCTGTTGCAATACAGTTTATCAATAGTACCACCATATGTGCGTAGACACTATACCACATCTTCGTTGCAAGATGTTTAAAAGTTTCTTGGAAGGACTCAAGAATATAACATATGATATTAAACACGGTCTAGATTTGTTCTTGGACCTATGACACTAGTGCGTAGTCCGCTTGAGAGTACAGTTTTTGAGGACAAAAAAAACTTTCTTAAGGGAAAGGAGGGATATCCTCAAATATCACATCAACTCGAATGCAGACAATACTTGAAGGGATATGTCTAGCAACAAAGAGTTGTAAGTGAATGGATGTAATTCCAGACACCCGTAGTAGTGCAAGAATCTTTATCAAACATCTCCACATACTATATGGTCTGTCCGCATATATAGTATGGCATAAGAGATAGGAAGTTTGATTGTTATATTTGAAGGGAAATCTTCAAAAAAGTTACATTTACTCTGAGTTAGACTGGAGTTTAACCATCCGTAGATTGATGGTAGTTAGAAACTCAACAAGATTCTAGAGCATATGCTTGTGCAAAGATGTTACTCTGAGAGAAGTATCTCTCAGCTTTGGAACTAATCCTTGTGATGCATGATTAGATTGGCTCTAGTTTATTTCTCCTATGGCTGTAGAGCTTTCCAAGGAGAAGTTTTAAAAAGTTGGTGAAGCAACATGGTAGCGTAGTCTACAAATATCTAGTAGCATAGTCTAAGAACTTGCGCTACTAGAGTGCTCTCCAGTACATTAGCTTCTGTGCTAATGACATGATGCAAAATCAAGGCATGAAATTTGCCTTAAGGTTTTGGTTGAAATACCAAATCATGGCTTGTGTGAGCATGATCCTGTCTTTACAGAGGTCTGGCGTGCTGTACGCGTACGTACTTTGTCACAGCCACGCCCACCTTCCTCGCTAACACGTAATGCTAGTCCGGAGAGATTGGCCGTAGATGCGACGGATAGCGAAGAGAGAGTTAGTCCGGAGAGGCTAGCCGAGTCTTCGGGGTATAGTTTTAATAGTCCAAGTGCGGGTCACCCTGGGATTCAGAAGACCTATGCACTAGTAAAAAGACAGTTTTATTGGCCTAGTTTGTTTAAGAACGTCCAGACTTATGTGCTGAAACGCAGTAAGTGCCAGGTCAATAAACATGAACGTCTTAAGGTTGGAGGACTACTCCATCCGCTGGAGATTCCTCAAGGGAAATGGGAAATCATTTCCATGGATTTCATTACCGGTTTACCCAAGACGAGTCGAGGGAATGACTTGGTGTAAGTGGTAGTGGACAAATTAACTAAACTGGCAAAGTTTATTACCACGAAGAAAAACTATAAAAACGCCAGAGTTGGCAAAACTCTTTATTGAACATCTCTACAAGCTATATGGCCTGCCCGCAGATATAGTGTCGGATAGAGATAGAAAGTTCAACAGTCATTTTTGGAGGAAAATCTTCAAAAAGTTGGATACTACTCTGAGTATGAGTACGGTAGATCATCCGGAGTCTGATGGTCAAACAGAAAGGGTTAACCAAATACTCGAGGATATGTTGCGTTCTTATGTCAGTAAGAAGCAATCTAATTGTTGGGAAGAGTACTTGCCCTTATTGGAGTTTGCCTATAACAGCTCCAAAAACTCAGCGGCGACTGGATTTACACCATTCATGTTAATGTATGGATTCCAGCCGAGATCTCCGATGGCTGTAGGCCTAGAAAAGGAGAAGATTCAATCTGTTAAGGATTCCCTTGAAGATATGAATGATATGCTCAAAGCTGCACGCGACAGCATTCGTAGCGCACAGGATCGCGCTAAAACATTTGCCGATAAAGGACGCAGACAAGTGACCTTTGCAGAAGGTGACTTTGTATTTTTTAAAGGTTCCTGCGCAGTCAACAACCATGCAAACGGGAAAGTGTGATAAACTTTCTCCTAGATATTGCGGTCCTTTTAAGGTCCTTAAGAAGATTGGGGACGTAGCCTACAAACTTGAGTTACCGGAGAATTCTCAAGTTCATCCTGTCTTCCATGTTAGTAAACTGAAGAAATCAGTTCACGGGTTAGAGAACGTAGTTGCTCTAGATATTTTGGTGGAATTGATCACTCCACCAAAGATACCACATGAACTGGAAAGGATTCTTGAGTATCGTGAGTGACAGACAAACCCGACATAAAGTGTACCAGGAGGTACTTGTTAAATGGATAGATAGGGATGAGGAGTAGCAACCTGGGAACGCCGTAGTGCAATTTCCAAAAGGTTTCCCCAGTTTGTTTTCGAGGACGAAAACTCTTCTTAAGGGGGGGGTAATGTCACGTAGGCTGTAATGCCTGTGACCGACGGCAGACCGGATGGCCATATCCGGGGTTCAGTGGGAGAGGACGCCCATGCGGAGTCATGGGCGGCCAGGCTAGTGTGGACGGCAAGCCACACACTATATAGCCTGGGGGATGAGGGGCAATCCTCATTCTTCCTCTATGGCTGGGTGGTGAGCCAGAGGCCGTCCCCTCTTGTGGTAGTGCCCGTAGTGGCGTTACGGGAATGTAACACCTTTCCTCCATCCAAGTCTTGCTACTACCATTACTTCATTACTTTTATTGATGACTATTCACGGTATACAAATGTCTTTTTGCTACGACATAAATCAAAAGCATTGGACACATTTAAGAGGTACCAAATATCTATGGAGAATCACACTGGTCGAAGAGTCAAAATTCTTCGAAATAATAATGGTGGTGAATATATTTCCAACTTATTTCATGATCATTGCATCAACCACGGCATCCACCGTGAATATAGCATTCCATATTCTCCCCAACAGAATGGAGTTGCAGAGTGAAAGAGTCGTACAATTTTGAATGCAATCAGATGCATGCTTATTCATTCTGGATTATCTCGCTTTTTTTGGGCAGAAGCAGTATTGACAGCCGTTTTTGTTCAAAATCATCTTCCAACTATACTGCACCTTCTAGTAAGATTCCAATCACAGCTTGGACAGGCCAAACTCCTTCTGTTGCACATTTTAAAGTCTTTGGGTGTATTGCTTATATTCATGTCCCAAAAGAGACACGACACAAGCTAGAACCTTCAGGTTTAAAGGTTATTTTTATTGGTTATTCTGACAACTCAAAGGGTTACAAGTTTTACGATCCAAGTTCTCAAAAGGAAATTGTTAGTCGAGATGCTATATTCAATGAGCAATTGATGAGAGGTTTGTGGCCCACAGATGATGCTGATGATACAAAAACATTACTCACTTCTTTTCCTTTTCTACTTTTGGACAATAATTTGCATGATGACAACACTCTTTTAATGGATATTGGAGACAAGTCTATTGATGTTCATCCTACGGTTTCAAAGGAGACTGCTACAGATCTTGATATCTATGTTGATCCTCCTATTGAACTTAAACACGGTGCAAATCATGTATACGATGATATTGAAACCTGTAAGATTTCACGTATTGGCTGTCTGTGAAGATCCTTCAACTTATGCAGAAGCTATGTCCTCTCCACAAAAGAAATAATGGAAGGAAGCCATGGAAGCTGAATATGAGTCTTTGATCTCGAAAGGTACATGGGTTCTACCAATCTACCTTTTGATCGTACTTCTATCAAATGTAAGTGGGTTTATAAGACTAAAACAAAGACAGATGGATCCTTTGATAAATTCAAAGCTCGTTTAGTTGCAAAGGGATACTCACAAATTGCAGGGAGGATTGACTATCATGACACTTTTTCACCCGTAGTTCGTAGTACAAGCATTCGAGTACTACTAGCTTTTGCAACTCAGTTTGATTTGGAAATACATCAAATGGATGTTAAGAAGGCTTTTCTTAATGGAAACTTAAAGGAGGAAATATATTTGGAGCAACCTGAAGGATTTACGATTCTCGAAAAGGAACATCTTGTACGCGCCAACTCCACTGTGCTTTGTATGGACTAAAACAAGCTTCACGATCATGGTACATCAAGATTGATCAATTTCTCACATCTCAGGGGTTTGTTTCTTGCTTCTCTAATCCAAATCTTTATATCAAGAACAATGTGGATAACCATTTTGTTATATTGGCCCTTTATGTTGATGATGACACTATACTTGTATCTAATAATCTATCTTTCATGCAACAAGTAAAAAAGGTTTTATCCTCAGCCTTTGATATGGTGGATCTTGGCGACATCCATTCATGCCTTGGTATTCAAGTTCAAAGGTATCATCACAATGGTATTTTGTTTCTTCGTCAAACAAAGTTTATCCAAGATATTGTTTAAAAGTTTGGATTGGCTACTGCACATTCGGCAAACAGTCCCTGTCTTGCAAGCTCTACTAGGAGTGCTTCTGTAAATATTGAGGCTGAATCATTAGCTTTAAATCAACCCTATGCTAATCTTGTTGGTTGTCTTCAATTTGTGGGCATGAGCACTCGTCTCCTGATATTCTGTTTTTGTAGCAAATCTATTAGGACAATACTTGTCCTCTCCATCTACAAGACATTGGTCTCAAGCTAAACGTGTTTTGAAGTACTTGAAGGGCACTGTAGATTTCGGACTTGTATATCGCCGTCAAGAAGACATATCTTCATCAACTTCTCTTAACCTTTTGGGTTATTCAGATGCTGATTGGGCAAGCTCTAACTTGTCCATGCGATCCACCAATGGTAATTGCTTCTTTATCAATGGTTGTTTGGTATCTTGGGCTGGCAAGAAACAACGCTATATTGCAGTTTCTACTACAGAGTCTGAATATGTCTGAATATGTAGTTGCATCTTTAGCAGCTCGTGAATTAGTTTGGCTTCGACGATTGCTTGCTGATATTGGTCATTCTCCTTCCTCAAGCACTCCTCTTAGATGTGACAACCAAAGTGCTATTAGTCTAGCCAAGGACTACGCGTAACATAGCAAGTCCAAGCATATTGCAGTTCATTATCACTATGTTTGACATGAAGTAAGGAAAGGAGGAATAATGGTAGAACATTGTCCAATTGATCAAATGATTGCAGACATTCTCACCAAAGGACTCCATGAAGCTCGGTTTACACTTTTGCGATCAGAACTTGGAGTTGCGGCGGTGGCCTCTCTTTTTGGAGATTAGCACATCTCACGTCATGTCAATTTTGTCTAGACTTGTACATAGCCTATAGACTTTAGGACACTTCACACATTACTTCACATCATGCACATTTATTCTTTGTACTTTGTATATAGAAGCACATTGCACATGTACTTTAAGGTGGCATTGTACATTTATATGTAGGAGCTCGGGTTTTTCCCTTGTGCTCCCAAGGGTTTTTTTTACTCAACTGGAGACCTTTATTTGAGTGGGGGTGTTGGAGCTATATATAGCTAGCCCTAACTCACTCTAGGTCTTTCCTATAGTAACCATGATGTTACTCTAGATATTCATGTCACTTTAGTAACCATGATGTTACTCTAGGTATTCATGTCACTCTAGTAACCACGGTCAACGGGTGGTCGCAACACTGTAGAGAGTTACTAGCATGGGTAGAGGTTGTAAGCCCATACACAAATAAAAAGACGGATCTTTTCCACAACCAGACCTTTTACTCATCCTTACAATCGCAATAACACTCACAATGACATACTGTCAAGTCAACTCTAACTAGGTGTAGCGATCTCTTAGTGTAATAGTTATCATCACTCACCACACTTCAACAACCTCGCAGGCATTAGGGCCAAAAATGTTAAAAAAGGGCCACATTTTAATCACTTTTATCGGATTTAGATTAAGCTTTGGACCAATAGAAATGTGACATTCAACCATAAATATGACATTGGATGTCATATTCACTTTTTAGTAAAATAGCCACGTCGTATCACATTAAAGTGGTGATAACTGACTAAAATAGCCAAAACTTCACTAGTTTTGGCTATTTTAGTCGATTATCACCACTTTAATGTGATACGGCATGGCTATTTCAATGTCACTTTAGTGGGTTCCAACTTTAAGGGCATGTCCTCACGTGCCAAATGTTAGTACTTCAAAAAGTAAAAATTTAGTTTCCCCCAAAATGAGTAAATACATTTGGATTCCCTAATCTACTCGAGGCGTCTTTCTAATCATATTTTTGCATCATCCTCTCCTCTATTCATCATCTAACAATGTCACGACAATAGTCTAACCTGAGGCGCACTCTTAATGACATTTCATCATGCATTCTTCATAATGTTAAAGAAGATCACGGTGTGTGGAATGGTATAAACTTCAAATTAAACAATTGGGTGACTATGCAACCGTCATGCAAAGGTCCTCATAGGATAAAAAGGCAATGAAGAGGCTTAGTACAATACCATTGGAAGGGACATATCTTGGAATGCAAGATAGCAAAAGATGGATGAAAGGCAAAGGTACAACATGTGTACACGACAAGAGAGATGCACATGCATCTTTCTACTCTAGCATTTGCATTGCAAGCTCATTGTTGGCAAGATATTTTTTGTAATTTTACTTATGTTCTTTATGATTCTAGGTGAAAGCATGATAAGGTGGTACACTTTCTACCAGTTGCATTAGTTGCTACCACACTTGAAGACAACCAATATTCGTGGATTTAATATCATCAAAAGATGTGTTTAGCAAATTATCCCTAGTGCCTTTTAGATATAATAAATCTGAAACAAGATTAAACACTTGAGGCTTCATACCTTGGATGAGTAGCTTTGATATGGTTTTGTATCCCTTTCTGCTTATTGAAACCTTGTCACATGCCTCCACCAGCTCATCAGGATTGACCAAGTCATGAACTTCTTTGCAGACTTCCTTGACTACCTTCCTTCGAAGCCCTGCACACACTGCGAGATCTTGAGCATTTCAATCATGTCATTGTTTTTTATAGAAGATTTGATCATAGAAAATCTATCAAGAGGATTATCCAAGAAGAAACTTCCAAAATATTAATGTAGCTTTGATCAAGCCTCATCTATTTTTTCTTAACACCCCCATGTGCGGCTAGGCATGTAACACTTTTAAACTGTCTAGATCTCACTCTTAACCCAAAATGAGTGCTTTTTAGTTAGGTTTTTTGGAGTGCATGTTCCTCTAATTTTTGGTTAGTTTTTCTAAGCTTTATTACCTCTCCTGATGAGATGACTGAAGTAGCCTTTCCAACTCATTTACATGTTAAGTTTGTGAGATCATGATATCTTCTAGTCCTTTAACAGATTGCTTGTACTACAGACTAAGCATAGTTTACTTGAGAATAGTAGCTTGATTATTCATTCTTGAGCAATATCCAAATAAGCCTTTTTACCATCCCCAATGAATCGAGCAAGATCATGCAGGGTGCTAAATGATGGAGGCTTACAAGTTGATGGATCAAGCGGGTATAGACCTCCTTGAACCCACAAATCTACATGCTTCTTTTCTTCTACACATAGCCTTTGAGCTTCAACCTAATTATGTACAGCTTTGTGATGAATACTTCTCTAGGTACACAATATGGTGTCTTTTTGTTAAGTGTGGATCAGCTCTTGGAGTCAGCATAGCAATTAAAATGATCCAAACAGAAAGCAAGAGATGGTGGGAGAGAGAAAAGACAGTAGAAAGAAAATAGAGGGAAAAACTCGCGTCATGCCCTATGGAAGAGAGAAGTATTTTATGTATTCAAATATTTAAAATTAGCTTATTTTAGAAAACATGTAGTAGAGTAGGTAAGAGGGCTGCCAAAAGGATAGGTGAATTGAAGACTATAGATGCCTGATGGATGGCATCTTAAAGACACTCTCCTCTAAATAGAGGTAAAAGAGGTGCATTTAATATAGCTATTTGTCTCTACTATTTTAGTTAAGTCACTTTGATTAAGAAAGTTAATCCAATTCTTATATGACCCTTTTTTTTCATTTTTTGCCTTAATGTGTAAGATAGGAAGGGGGTGATGCTAATATAGTCAATGTTTTTTTTCTGGGAAAAATATCAATCAATTAGCTAAAGAACAAATAGCCACAAAGGGCTAAGTACCTCTTACATGATCAATTTCGATCCCAAAAAACTTATTTTCTAAACTTTTTGCCTCTTGAATTGGATTAATCACCCTTAATGACAAAAACCAGTCAATTAAGAGAGATTAGTCAATTTCAAGGGTTTTTTAATGGGAGAACTTTTTAAGGAATTAAGCTACTCCTAATGCTTGCTAACACTCTAATGCATACAAATAAAATGAAAAACATACAAATCAACCAAAAATTAATGATTCTACTTCTATGTTTAACTCTAAAGAGAGCTAAAAATCACAAAAAAATCAAAGTATCTAGCATGTATTTGTAAAATATGGTTAGCTTCATGTATATGACATAGAGGAAGAGCCACTTCACACAAATAGGGGGTCTTCCTATGCATAGGGAATAAAGAAGAGAGTTGGATTGCTACACATAGTGGTAGAAGGAACCTCTTGCACATAAAAGAACCTTGCACACATAACTTAAGCATAAAGAAGAAGACATATCGAAAATCAACAACAAACACAAAGAAGCTGGCAAGAGAGATCAAAAAAGATAAGAAGTTGGTTATTGATCGATATTTATTGATATTTTCTTTGTTATATATAACAATAGAACATGTTCAGTGTGTATAGCAAGTGATGGCAAAGATCATACAACGTTAATATTGTCTTGTGATTATCTCATATTGTAACATGATTCAAGTTGATCCTCTGTACCACACATAAAAATTAAAGTATAGTTGAGCATGTTATCTTGCATATATGAGAGAAAAGGTTTTTTTTTCAAGCGATTGCATTGACACTCCTAGCAGGTGATGATCTAGCTACACGCTCTCGCCATAGGTCCTTGTTTTTTTCATTATTGGGCTTGGTCTTGGGAGTCAAGGATAGCCATCTTTTGAGAACCTTGGTCTTGGGAGTCAAGAATAGCCATCATTTAAGTAGCTTAGCCTTGGGAGTCGAGGATAGCCATCATTTGAGTAGCTTTCTTTGCTAGGTGTTCTTGGGCTTGGGTTTAGCTCCAGAGGCTCCATAATATTTCATACCACTCATGAAAACGTTTTCCAATGGCTCCGGCTGCCTCAAATACATAGGCCACTATAAACCTTCTTATGCATGTAATTGAGTAGCTCTCAGTTGAAGAAGAGGAGATGACAATTAGACTCGTGTTGCTGCTAAACAAGTAGGGGTTTAGGGTGTTGTTGGATCGTAGAGCAGGCAACATTCTGTTTTGATGAATATTGCTATGGCCACCTGTCCTAGCCCTTCGTAAGCAAAATTTACAGCCATGGGGTTGTTTTTTCAACGATAACTTTGGCTAACTTGAAACTCGCTCGAGTACAAGTTTGAATGTGCCGAGCATCTACTATGATGTAGAGCAATTTGTCTAGAACTGCAAGTTTTGTGTTAAGTCATTTCTAGACCCAAACATTACTTTGTATCAAAGTAACCAGTACCCCAAAGTAGAGTTGATATATAGTGGAATTTCCTCGGGGGGGTTCACCTAGAAAAACTTTAGTGTACCACGTGAGCTCATCAGGAGGGTTTTTTTAATTAGATACATTGAAGAAAATTACCAGGATTACATTAATAGGAGGAGTTCTTTAATTCAACTTTAGAAAGAAATCCGTTAGTTCATAAGTAAAGAGGGGTTGTTTAATTGGGAAAAATATTTTTGGTAAGGGGTTTTTTTAATACCCTTTGAATGCACGTGATACATAGAGTTTCCTCTTAGTGCACCTCCCAAGGGAATTTCTAATGTGATACATAGAGTTTCCTCTTAGTGCACCTCCCAAGGGAATTTCTAACGGAAGGATGTATACAAATCCAAAATTGTCAAACTTCACCACCCTTAATCCATAACCCGCCAGCTCTTAAAATTCATAACTCCCATCCTCACCATCTCACTACTACTTCTCTAATTTTTGATGCCTCTCCGCATGCTCTGTATCCTTCCCCATAAGTCTTAAAGAAGTCATGATAGTAAATTTGCACTCATAAGGGTTTCTCTCTCTCTCTCTCTCTCTCTCTCTCTCTCTCTCTCTCTCTCTCTCTCTCTCTCTCTCCTTCTTATCCATCATGATGGGTACTTATTGTGAGCATAAGGTTTAGGTCTAATCTTTCCACAACCAAGAATTATAGCCACCTAACACCATAGATCTCGTCAATACCCAAGAAGGAAAGCCATCACTAACATAAGTTTCTATGCTTAACAGCAAGTCATGAAAAATGACAACAAGTCCATGAGTTATCATTTGCAATAGGCTATCTTGATTTTTACAATCTTTTGGAGACATTAAACAGAACTGTTTTTTATAACTTTTGCAAAATAAGCAAAGGCTCGAACTTTTTTTAAGAAATATACATATAACTTAAAGGTGAAAACATTTTCACTTTTCATATCAAATAAAAAAATGAAAGATCAATGACAAGATCTAATATTATTTAAAACTACTAATAATTCATGCATGTCTATGTAATTTATAATACATTCTTTACTTAGAATTACAAAAATGTGATTTTTCTTCTACAAGAATTTAACTAACTCCATCCCAATCATTGAATTAGAGCATCTATTTGATGTTAAAATAAGTAGGTATATGGACTCCATGCCTGTAGAAGAGGCTTATCTAAAGAAAAGATTTCTCTAGATTCAGATAGAAAACCAACGATACAAACGGTCAAATTTTAGATTATAGTAAGTACTACAATTTATCAATTTACTTTATTTTGATCTAACGGTTCAAATTAGAGTTATAGATTTTGCAAGAAAATAATTTTTAGTTTATAATAATTAAATTTTGAGCCATGAAAAAAGACAACAGTTGTCGTTTTGAAAAACTGATGAAACTGGGAATCCAAATTGTTGACAAAGTGCATTCTGAAATCCAAAATTCCGTGAACAGATTGACATTTCTCACAAAGTCAAATTTCTGTCCGAAAAAAGGAAATTTGAACCCATAAATAGACATAAATTTCACTTATTTGAACGAAAATTTCAGCCTAGCAATAATGGATAGAAATTTTCGTCAATGGCCTGAAATTTTCATCAATGGAAAATTCGGTCCTTCGATAGAAATTTGCACTCATAAGGGTTTTGCTCTCTCTCTCTCTCTCTCTCTCTCTCTCTCTCTCTCTCTCTCTGTTACCAAAAATTAATGATTCTACTTCTATGTTTAACTCTAAAGAGAGCTAAAAATCACTAATAAATCAAAGTATCCAGCATGTATATGTAAAATATGATTAGCTTCATGTACATGACATAGAGGAAGAGCCACTCCACACAAATAGGGGGTCTTCCCATGCATAGGGAATAAAGAAGAGAGCTGGATTGCTACACATAGGGGTAGAAGGAACCTCTTGCACATAAAAGAACCTTGCACATAACATAAGCATAAAGAAGAAGACGTATTGAAAACCGACAACGTCAAACAAAAAAAAGCTAGCAAGAGAGATCAAAACAGATAAGAAGTTGGTTATTGATCGATATTTATTGATGTTTTCTTTGTTATATATAACAATAAAACATGCTCATTGTATATAGCAAGTGATGGCAAAACTCACACAACGTTAATATTGTCTTGTGATTATCTCATATTGTAACATGATTCAAGTTGATCCTCTATACCACATAAAAATTAAAGTATAGTTGAGCATGTTATCTTCCATATATGAGAGAAAAGGTTTTTTTTTCAAGAGATTGCATTGACACTCCTGGGAGATGATGATCTAGCTACACACTCTCGCCATAGGTCCTTGTTTTTTTCATTATTGGGCTTGGACTTGGGAGTCGAGGATAGCCATCTTTTGAGCACCTTGGTCTTGGGAGTCAAGGATATCCATCATTTGAGAAGCTTGATCTTGGGAGTCGAAGATAGCCATCATTTGAGAAGCTCTCTTTGCTAGGTGTTCTTGGGCTTGGGTTTAGCTCCATAAGCTCCATAATATTTCATGCCACTCACGAAAACATTTCCAACGGCTCCAGCTACCTCAAATACATAGGCCATGGTAAACCTCTTGTTGTGTGTAATCGTGTAGCTCTCAGTTGAAGAAGAGGAGATGACAATTAGACTCGTGTTGCTGCTAAACAAGTAGGGGTTTAGGGTGTTGTTGGATCATAGAGCAAGCAGCATTCTGTTTTGATGAATATTGCTATGGTCACCTGTCCTAGCCCTTCGTAAGCGAAATTTACAGCCATGGGGGTGTTTTTTCAATGATAACTTATCCATCATGATGGGTACTTGTGAGCATAAGTTTTAGGTCTAATCTTTCCACAACCAAGAATTGTAGCCACCTAACACCACAGATCCCGTCAATACCCAAGAAGGAAATCCATCACTAACATAAGTTTCCATGCTTAATACCATGTCTTGAAAAATGACAAGTCCATGAGTTATCGTTTTCAATTGGCTATCTTGATTTTTACAATATTTTGAGACATTAAAGAGAACTATTTTTTATAACTTTTGCAAAATAAGCATAGTTTCAAACTTTTTTTAAGAAATATACATATTGCTAATTTAAAGGTGAAAAAATTTTCACTTTTCATATCAAATAAAAAAATGGAAAAAACAAGATCAATGACAAGATCTAATATTATTTAAAACTACTAATAATTCATGCATGTATATGTAATTTACAATACATTCTTTACTTAGAATTACAAAAATGTGTTTTTTCTTCCACAAATTTAAATAACTTCATCCCATTCATTCCACTTCATCCCAATCATTAAATTAGAGCACCTATTTGATGTTAAAATAAGTAGGTATATGGAGTCCATGGCCATAGAAGAGGCTTATTTAAAGAAAAGATTTCTCTAGATTTAGATAGAAAACCAGCGATCCAAACGGTCAAATTTTAGATGATACTAAGTACTACAATTTATCAATTTACTTTATTTTGATCTAATGGTTCAATTTAGAGTTACAGACTTTGCAAGAACACAATTTTTAGTTTATAACAATTAAATTTTGAGCCATGAAAAAAGACAATATTTGTCTTTTTGAAAAACTGATGAAAATGGGAATCCAAATTGTTGACAAAGTGGATTCTGAAATCCGAAATTCTGTGAACAGATTGAAATTTCTGACAAAGTCAAATTTGTGTCTGGAAAAAGAAAAATTTCAATCCATAAATAAACATAAATTTCACTTTTTCTAAACGAAAATTTCAACCTAGCGATAATGGATAGAAATTTTTGTCGATGGCCTGAAATTTTCATCGATGGAAAATTCGATCCTTTGATAGAAATTTGCACTCATAAGTGTTTCTCTCTCTCTCTCTCTCTCTCTCTCTCTCTCTCTCTCTTATCCATCATGATGTGTACTTGTGAGCATAAGGTGTAGCTCTAATCTTTCCACTACCAAGAATTGTACCCTCCTAACACCACAAATCCCGTCAATACCCAAGAAGAAAAGCCATCACTAAGATAAGTTTCCATGCATAACAGAGAGTCATGAAAAATGACAACAAGTCATGAGTTTTCATTTGCAAGGCTATCTTGATTTTTACAACTATTTTTTCTAACTTTTGTAAAATAAACATAGTTTCAAACTTTTTAAAAAAAAATATACATATTGCTAATTTAAAGGTGATAAAATTTTCACTTTTCATATCAAATAACAAAATGGAAAAAATAGGCTCAATGACAAGATCTAATATTTTTTAAAAGTACTAATATTTCACACATGTCTATGTAATTTATAATACATTCTTTGCTTAGAATAACAAAATGTGATTTTTCTTCTACAAGAATTTAACTAACTTCATCCCAATCATTGCGCTTTATCCCAATCATTGAATTAGAGCATATATTTGATGTTAAAATAAGTAAGTATATGGAGTCCATGGCTGTAGAAGAGGCTTATTGAAAGAAAAGATTTCTCTAGATTCAGATAGAAAACGAATGATCCAAACGGTCAAATTTGAGACGATAATAAGTACTATAATTTATCACTTTACTTTATTTTTATCTAACGGTTCAATTTAGAGTTATAGACTTTGCAAGAACACAGTTTTTAGTTTAACAATTAAATTTTGAGCCATGTAAAAAGACAATAGTTGTCGTTGTTCTGAAAAATTGATGAAAATTTAAATTTTGGAATCCAAATTGTTGACAAAGTGGATTTTGAAATCCAAAATTCCATGAACAGATTGACATTCTCACAAAGTCAAATTTTTGTCCAACGAAAGAAAAATTTCAATCCATAAATAGACATAAATTTCACTTTTGTCAAACGAAAATTTTAGCCTGATAATAATGGATAGAAATTTTTATCGACAGCCTAAAATTTTCAACATTTTTTGAAGAGAACAATTATTCTCATTTCATGGCTCAAAATCTACGCGTTATAAACTAAAAATTATGTTTTTGCAAAGGCTATAACTTTAAATCGAACTATTAGATCAAAATAAAGTAAACTGAAAAATTGTAGTACTCATCACTGTCTAAAATTTGATCGTTTGGATCATTGGATTTCTATCTTAATCTAGAGCTTTCAATAAACCTCTTCTATGGCCATGGACTCCATATACGTACCTGTCTTAATACCAAAATATGCTAAATTCAACCGTTGGATCAACTTTATATACAAAAAAAAATTATTTCTTAGACAATTCACTATCCCCATGTAAGAGAGTTTCATCAAATTATATTGGGTCTAAAAGGAACGTCAATTTTACCACCTATTAGGTTGTGGATAGTACGCTACGTACAACACATAGTTTAGAAATGTGTATTGGTACAAAACTTATCCGTGCTCAAGGAAAAGTATAATCTAGAGATGCTTAAACAAAGCAAGAAAGGAAATAAAAGCGAAATTCATCGACGTGTGGACATGCTTAGTTTGAATGATATAGAAATTCTTGTGTATGGATTTGAGTTAAAAAATTCTTGACACTTGTGCCATAAAACAATTGATATTTTAAAGCAAAAGGTCTAATTCTCCTAGTTGATCGGAAAAGTTTCTTCTCCTTTGTAATTTATCGTGTTTTCCAAATTGAAGAATAGAACTCTTTTTTCAATTGATAATATTGGACGTTTTGGGTTTAGAGTAAAATGTAAGTAATGTTTCATGCATTCCTTTTTCACAAAAGTAGTGGGTTTTTTTTAATGTTTAACATGAAAGTGTGTCTTTTTTTCCCATAAATTTGAAAAAATGTACATTTTTGGATTCCTTTCCAAAACTGGAGTTGAGTTGTAGTTTCCATGATTTTGTTGTTGTTTTTCATGACTCGTTGTTGCTTGTCAAGCCATCATCATAATCTATCACTCATATCCTTGTATTACTCTCAAGGCTAATCATTAGTCACCTTCCACCACCCTTTTGTCAAGGATTATGCTACATTGTCATCGTCATTTTAATCATCATCACGGTCCTCTTGTATATCTACCTAATTTTCCATCTCACAAGCTAGACCCATTGCCATAGAAAAGGGGTGTTTTCTCAAGCTATGCTTTGCTTGAGCTTTGTTTGTATAAGATGTGTTGATTTACAATGCAAGGATGGGTTGGCTACCACATATTTTCTCTCGATCACCTCCCCTCTTCTCATTCCTCTTGACCCAAGGCTGTGAAGGGGCTAAGTAATCATTCCACACGCTTGAGGAAAAAGGTCTAGTAAATTCACATAAATCATGGGTTGCATGGGTGTGCCTGCGACGTTCATTTTTTTAAAGTTGATCGGTCTATTTGTTTTTTAAATCTAAATTTGCGAGCATAGTATTTGTAACTAGCTTGCTTGCCCTAAGATTTTACCTTGTCTCACCGTGAATTTACATTTTGTGGGTTTAGGTAAATTCAGTAAAGACGTCACTTTGGGAAGATTTTCTTTAAGTGGGATATATGCTAGCCATGTTTGGTTGAGTATATGCATAAATTACGATCCATGAATATTTTAAGAAAAACCCTTAAGTACTCATTCAAAGCATGAAACATGAATATTTGGAAAGTCGTTGGAGCATTCATCAGAGCAAAGGGCATGACTTTATATGCAAACACCCCCTACAATGTTGATTTGCAGGGTGTATAGACACTCGCTTATATCTTGAAAAGGCATCTCAAAAGTTATACACCTCTTTACAAACCGCTCATTTGAGAACATGATCTGTGATCAAGAGAGGGTAATGGTCTCTAAGTGTAGCTGCATTAACCTTTTTCAAGTTGACGCAGACATGGACTTTACCACCTACATCTATGAGCTGATCATGCTCCCCTTTGATCATCCGTGCAAAGTATTGGCTATCAACATAAGGCCTTTTATCCATTGCTCCAATAGAATAAAGATATTACTCATTATTTTGCAATACTAGGGTTTCTCTTTTACTAAACTTTATGGTTCTCTTTTTGTGTTTCCTTTTAGGATCAAGTCTGAGCTAATCTTTGCTAATTTGTAAGAGAACTTCTTCTTATATTCTTATGAGTAACATTCTCACCTTTTCTAGTTCTTTTTCTGGGAATCGTTGAGGTCATTGTTGGAATGGTTAGTTAAGATATGCACATGAACCACGTGCAACATTTCTTTCCGAAGTCTTCGACCCAGTGAGCGCACGGGAAAGATGTGTCTCAGCTAACAGTTGTGGCCGGTTCAAGTTGAAGGTAGTAGGAACAAATGAACATTGGAAAATAGTAAGGCATGTTTCTCTGCCAAATTTCACAGACAACGTGGGGCCGGTTCTTTACTGCTCTGCACGCCGCCCAGCTCCGCTATAGCTCAGTCCGCGGCGAGTGGGCTTCCAACCCACACCCCAGCTCAGTCCGCCTCTCTACTTTTTTATTTCAAATATTTGTCGTGATTCGCACCTTTAGTCTTGCTACCCAGCGTTAGTCTTGCCAGTTGCCTCTAGGCTTTAGAGCTGAGAGGCCACTAGCGAATTGCAATGAGAGTGAGTCAGTAGCATCATCGCTTGGATAACCTTCATGGCCACACACTCCAGAGAGAGGTCGGTGTGCGTGTGTGAGAGAGAAAGTGTGTGGGAGAGATGCTTTTCAGCTGATGTCTATAGAGAGAGAGAGAGAGAGAGAGAGAGAGAGAGAGCAGCTGTGCAATGGCGGTGAGGGTAGGCCTATGGGCTAAGTGCAACTTATCTTATCCCCAACAAATTCAGACCTAGTGTCATCTGCGTCCGCCCACTATATAATGGTGAGCTCAAGCCCTCACCACTATGCATGCAAGCACGCCCAATAGCTTACCTCACACCATCCTCACAGCTTATCTTGTTCAACGTGCTCAAGGAGCTGCATGGCTTCATCTTCTGCTCCCGTCTTGCTTCTGCTTCTAGTATTGGCAGCCGCAGCTTGGAGCTCCTCAGCTTGGTGGATGCGCAAGCCTGCTCACAGCCTTGCTGCGGAGCGCTGCCACAGGGCGGCACCGGTTTCTGCTCCACTGGCGAGTGCTGCAGCCAGTATGGCTTTTGCGGCGGGCCCAATGATAGTGCCTATTGTGGCAGCGGCTGCCAATCCCAGTACGGCCGTTGTGACGCCGCCGCCACCACTAGCGCAGCCACCTCCACCAACACCACCGCTGGGGGAAACAACTAGTAAGCTGGCGAGGCACCCCGCTTCGCCTTTCCACTCTAAACTTTTTAAACAAACTTCTCTTTTTGAAAGAAATCTACTTATATTTTTTTCCCATCTTACAAATACTTATTGTCTATATTTCTCTCTTTTTTAACAACCCCCTCAAATATTTTTTTCTATTTTACAAAAAGAAAAAAGAAAAAAAAAGATTTTAACGCCAAATAGAAACAAATCTCATATATGGAAGCAACAAATCAAGTATCAAATAGATAAATGTGCAACATGTGAATTTGCAGAACGAGGCAAAGGTGGATGGTTGGCCACACAATCTTCCACGGCATTGACCAAATTTTAAGCTTCTAATGCATTGTTGTAGCTTCATTTTAAACTCACCACAGCTTTTCTAATCAGATTGTTCGATTAATTTTTCAAATGTATATCTTAACATATATTGTACAGCAACCACTGGCATCAATAATTAGCATTCTTGATGTTCTGCATGTGTATATTAGAGAGCAACAATAGAGAGGTCTTTCTCCGAGATCGTGGGTGACTGAGGCAGGTATATTCTTTTACGGCCACTATTTCCAAAGTCATACAGGAAGAAAGATAACTTTTGTCACATTGAGTAAGGATTCGCTCGAATTCACATGAATAAGTGAAATTATCGAGCAAAATGTTTCTAGGAGGTGCAATTTAATCTCAAACCACAGATCTCTACAAGACTTCTTCAAGTAGCATTCGCAATGTTGGTAACGGTATTTGTGGATTTGTTTGCAAAGTCAAGAATATGGGTAGCAAAAGTAATGTTTGTCTGTGAAAACATGCAAAACATGGATATGCTTGAAATCCTTGACAGAAGATGTGATACAAAAGGAAGAGAGAAATGTAATTTGCTTAGTTGAAATGGAGACAATGTGTTGTAGGTATGTCTTTCTGCTATACGGACGTATACACAGAGAGTACATAATAAATTAGTGCCAATGGATCGAGACATGGATGAGAATGCTCTTATTGAAATTACAATTAAACTCAATGATAAAGTGATTTCAATGGTAATTATTGGTGAAAATTACAGTCTAGAACAGTTACGACAAGATATCATAAATGAGAGCCAAACAGAATTGCAATTTGACTTTCGTTTTAGAGTGGGCAACAAGTAGGTAAACAATCCAATGCTCTCAAAAATCATAATATGATGATTCCTAAAATAATTTTCTTTACTATATAGGTGTCATCAAGATGTGAGCAATGCATATATTGTAAAGACCTACAAGACAAACAGTTGACACTAACGTGTACGTGACCTTGATTATTATTATTTTGCAGAGTTTTGACTTTGACTGCATTTCAAACTAGAAGGTCGAAGAGGAGAACGAGACAAAATTGCAAGACACACTTTAAACAAAGAAGACAACAACAATGCGATATTGGTCGTTACAAGTTGGGTTCTATGTCATATCATGTTGTTGTGGTTGTTTGTTGAATGACGTTTAAACAAATTGGAACATACACTTCCAGAGCTAAACGACCACAACAATGTGATACTAGGTCATTCTACCGACATGTATACCCCGTATCGCGTTGTTGTGGTCGTTTTGGAGGATTAAAAAAATGCACTTTATAGCACCTCCTCACACCATTAAAACTATGTTTGCCCTTTCTTACGTTTGAATGAAGATTTTTAAATGCAAAATCTTATGTTTCGATAAACGACCATAACAACGTGATATGGGACATTCTACATGGACTTTCGACCCACATCACGTTGTTGTGGTTGTTTTGTGTCTATATTTGTTTTGTCATGCGAACTATATCCAATGGGGATTTTGTCAGAAATTAACCATACTTTTGTTTATGCAAGAAGAGATATGGACTAAGGTGCCAAGTTCGAGCTATCTCCCCCATTTTTTTGAAGAATGCCACTCCATGGTGGTGAGATGGTTTGTTGTCTCACAAAGAGCGAAGTGCTATGACTATTGTGCTGCCCTCCTTAAATGGCTATCTGTAATTGTTCATATTTCAAGGTTACAGTTGTTTTACACAATGTTCTCATCACTCCTCCTCGATGGAGAGTTTGTAACAGAAGTTTTATGTGTATATAGTGATATTTCAATTCAATAAACAAATCTCACTTTCAATTTTATCATGTAGGTTGTGACAGAGGACCATGAAACCCTCCATTGGGTGTTCCATAATACAGATATAACAAATCTCACTTTCAATTTTATCATGTAGGTTGTGACAGAGGACCATGAAACCCTCCATTGGGTGTTCCATAATACAGATATAACTAACATAATTAGGAGGCAAAATGAAGGAGAAATGCTTCATGTAGAAGACATAGGAATTTTCACTGTGGAATCCCATATGGTAGGTATGGCTTGTATTAGAGAATGATACCAAAAACATTCCCAAACAGTTCTTCTAAATAGGAAGCATTTAATAACAATTCTTTTGCTATAATATTTCAGGAGACTTACAAACACTCAAGCGAATGTAAAGGCTGGAAATGTAAAGTGCCCCTACCTATACTGCATGCAGCATGCAAGTACGATGGACAAAAGAAACTGGTCACAGTATCATAACAAGCATGAGAAAGATCCAAACTTCTAACCTATGGTGCTAGATATTCCTCTTGCAACAAGAGTACATATCTGCACATTGCACGCACTGTGTAGGATAATTGAGAAACTTGTATTCCTGTACATTGGATTTGCTTAGAAGATCTTGCCTATATGCAGAAGAAAAAGAGCTATGAGAGCCTCGAAAAAAGTTCTATCTGGCATTGGCTTACATGGAGGAAACGTCAAGATAACAATCAATTAATAGAGGTCAACAAAGAGCGTACAAGTACCATCAAAGGCATCAATTGGTGGAGTGAAAGAAAGGCACTTTCTTTCCAACAATAGACATAATGTAGAAACAAGGAGGAGGAGCACTACAGTGTCATATGAGAAATGGAAGGCATTGCATAATGCAGTAAAGGATCATGGGCATGATGCAGTGCAAGAACGAAGAAGGAAGATGTGGGGAAATCCATAGACAAGATCTTCCATTTCTACGAGAAGAAACGTTGGGACAAGAATGAACTTAGCATCTTCAAAGCCACCATCGAGAATTTTGGAAATCGATGAAAGATACATGGAGCAAACTAAAAATCATTATGGCTAAATTCATTTCATTCATCTAGCAAGGACTCGAGTTTCATTCATCACACATTATAAGGTAAGAGCTCATTTCATTCATAATTGTCTTTCTACATCACATAATATACAACCATCTACCATGGTTTGTGAAAGAGTATGGAACTCCATCAATATGGTCAACACAAGGAATGGAGAAGTCTCACTATCAAGCAAGCAACGCATACTTTCCCCACACCAGACATACAGGAGGGAACGTGAGAGCACACAGTCTACATGAAGTATTCTAATGGTTCTACTAGAGGATTCTGTAAAAATTATGAATAAGAAGCGAATTGGAGTACATGAGGCCTTACAGAGCACATTGAGCAGCACAAAAAGCAAAAAGGCAACAAGGATCACATGCTGCACAAAAACACTCAGAGTGGCAATCATAGAAAGTGTGCATCAATCAATGCTAGGTAGACTGCACATAATGAAGCTACTCTTTTTAAAAAAATTGTACATTAAAATAGCAAGAGGAAGTATGTACAAGCCTTTTTGTATCTGGACCGAGATAATATCAAGGAAGTTCATCATCATCTTTTTCCTTGTCTATAACATGATTCTATTAACAAGACATGTTTATTACAAAAGACCATAACAACGTGACAGGGGGTAGTCCCGTGTTGAAAGAGAACCCGTATCGCGTTGTTGTGATCGTTCACAAAAATCATGTTTACCACCTAATGATACGAGAAAATCATGTTTAGTACCTCATGTTTGCATTCACTTTTACAACTAAGGAAGTTGATCATCATTTTTTCCTTGTTTTTAAGACGGTGCTATTAAAAAGACATATTTATTACAAAAGACCACAACAACGCGACAAAGGGTAATCTTGTATTGAAAGATGAAACGTATCACGTTGTTATGGTTATTCACAAAAATCGTGTTTAGTGTATGATGATGCAAAATAATCATGTTTAGTACCTCATTTTTTCCTTATCTATAACCTGGTGCTATTAACAAGACATGTTTATTACAAATACACACACACACACACACACACTTTATTTTGTCATTCTCTCTCTCTCTCTCTCTCTCTCTCTCTCTCTCTCTCTCTCTCTCTCTCTCTATTCTATTAACAAGCCATGTTTATTACAAAAGACCATAAAAACACGCAAGGGGGGTAGTCTTGGGTCGAAAGAGAACCCATACGGGTTGTTGTGGTCACTCACAAAAATTGTGTTTATCGCATAATGATACGAAAAAATCATGTTTAGTACCTCATGTTTGCATTCACTTTTGCAAATAAGGAAGTTGATCATAATTTTATACTTTTCTATAAGACAATGCTATTAAAAAGACATGTTTATTACAAAAGACCACAACAATGCGACAAAGGAGCAAACTAACTTTATTAAAAAAAACTACTTCATAGCCAATTTGTGCGATAGAAATGCTACAAGTGAAACCAAAAAATGTATGCACACCAAATGGCTATCATTGCACAGAGAGAGAGAGAGAGAGAGAGAGAGAGAGAGAGAGAGAGAGAGAGAGTCGAAGGCAAAGATATGAGAGAATTGGACATTTGATTAAAGTATTTTCCCACCAACTAAAATTTTGTTGTGTCGACTTCTTTTGCATAAGATAGAGAGTGAAACTCAGGCAAAGAGTTGAGAAATAAGGGCATCTGTATGGAGCATTTTACCACCAATTTTAATTTTTTCTCAAAGAGAGAGAGAGAGAGAGAGAGAGAGAGAGAGAGAGAGAGAGAGAGAGAGAGAGAGAGACTCAAGAAAAGAGCTCAGGGAGTTTCAACAAGGTCATTTTTTTGTAGACATTAGAGTGAGAAGGACATAAGGGCACATATTTATATTATTAGCATGAAAAGAGAGAGATATTACAAAATAGCTTTTTTTTTAAAGAATCCTAACTTAAAAAGATATTACAAAATGACTATCCTTCAAAAAGAGTCTTTCAGGGCTACAACTTTCCTAAGTTAAGCAAAAATTTTAGCATCTTTTTTGAAGCACCCACTGTACTCAAGTCCCTCCTTTCTATATATTCTATGATACACCAGTTTTACATCCATGACCTTGTACTCTAGCCACTCTTCAGCTTGGGCTATCCTCTGGTCACACTCAAATTTTGCCTCAGCAACTTTCTACAGGGCCTCCTTGTTGGTTTCTGCAACCTCTCTTTTCTTCTGCAAAGAGAAAGCACTGAGTTAGGCTTACCTATGGAACCAATGAGTTAAGGACTTAGTTAGGCTTTCCTATGGAACCACTGATTAAAGCACTGAGTAAACGCCTGAGTTATGCAGCAAGGAGAAAACAGAAGGAGAAAGGATTACCTCCAAAAGGGCCAACTCCAAACCTTACAAAATTTTGAGCACTTTTATTCTGTTCAGTCTCTTTCCCAATGATTGAGGGAGCACCAAGTTTTGGAGGGGCTCGAAAAGCTCCATAAAGTCTAATACCTCCTCTGTTGCATAGGAAAGGAGATTTTTTCGTAGTTTTTACACTACCTCACTATTAGCAAAGGATGATGTGTTGACAAAAGAGTGTTTGTAATGTTAACAAAGGCTCAAGTGTGTTTGCCCATGTAATGTGTAAGTTTGTCTTTTAACAAAACTGGCTTAAGAGTGTGTGCTCGTGTGAATTTATGATGAATACAACTGGGGGATGCATGTAAGTATTATTTGCTGATGTCATCATGATGATTACTATTTTATTGATGTCATCATGATGATTACTATTTATTAATGTCACCATGATGATTGAGAGAGAGAGAGAGAGAGAGAGAGAGAGAGAGAGAGAGAGAGAGATGTTCTTAATCTTTTTTGTAGTTATAATTTTTTATTTCTCTCTCTCTCTCTCTCTCTTTGTCTCTCTCTATCCCTCACTCTCTTTCTAGTTCAATTTTGAGTGACATGAAGGTGATGTCTATTAGAACAAAGCCTTCAACCTTATTTGGAAGCTTTGGTCTGTGCGCCATATATACAAAACTCTTCATATGTATGTACAAGCCTTTTTGTATCTGGACGGAGATAATACCAAGGAAGTCCATCATCATCTTTTTCCTTGTCTATAACATGACATGTTTATTACAAAAGACCATAACAACATGACAGGGGATAGTCCTGTGTTGAAAGAGAACTGGTATCGCATTATTGTGGTCAGTCACAAAATCGTATAAGCATTAACTTTTACAACTAAGGAAGTTGATCATCATTTTTTCCTTGTCTATAACATGGTGCTATTAACAAGAGATGTTTATTACAAAAAGACCACAATAACACGACTTGGGGTAGTCCTGTCTTGAAAATGATCCATACAGAGAATGTATATTTCATTGATAAATTTCGTACAGAGGTAAAAATTACAAACCCCTTGTAAGGTATGGGGTGGTGGAGGATCGGAACAATCAGGTGGGGACTCCACACAACCGGGAGGAGGATGATCGGGACTATTGATGTGGATAGTTCCCTCAGCATCATGTTGAGGGAACTATTGATGTGGATAGTTCCCTCAGCATCATGTTGAGGGGGAGCGGGGGTGCACCGTCGTGGGGCCAATGGTGTGAAAGGATAGGGGGCATTCTAGGGCCTAATACTAATTTGGTTGATTATCTGTTCGATAAGCTCACTTTTGAAAATGTCGTAGTCCTCCTCATAAGCATTTACTGGGCGGTTCTACAAAAAACAAAAAGAAAGGTCAAGGATGAATAACATACATTAAGCAAAAGAAAGGTATTTAGAATATGATGTGCAAAATTGTACCTCTGATGGTATTTTAAGAAGAGAGTGCATCAACAAGAAGGCATGGAATGCAACATGCCAACCACAAGAGCAGGTGTAGAACTAGTTACAGATATTGATCATGTTGGTGACCTCGAATGCAAGGACCATTGAGACTAGAGAATTCACCATATACACCAACCACTGGTGATTTTCTGGTAGTCTTGAAATGAGGACACTGTAAACACAAGACGAACATGAAATTGGAGAAAATTACAATGGACCCCATAAGCAAAAAGATACATTAGAATGGCACCAACCTAAGAATGAGGGACATCAAATCATCTTTAACCTCCCTATGAGTCAGACAGAATATTCACTTTGTCGGCATCGACAATGAAAAAGAAGTCAGCATTGCGAATCGAGACTCAGACTTCGAAGTACGGCCTTAGATATTCGAGGGCTTGCGAGTTTATCGCAGAAAGCTCGGAAGCCAACTTCTGTTTCTCCCTTTATTCTCGATCTCTTCTTTCCTGCACTCTTCTCCTTTCAGCTTTAGCCCTCCTCTCCTCCTCTAGCTGTTGTAGGGTCTCTTGTACCTGCTTTGCCACATTCTCTTCATCTCCTCTTTCCTGTACATTCTCAATGTCTAGTTGTCCTAGGGTTTCAGTCCTCCTTTTCTTGATTATGGGTGATTGGCACCTCCTCAATCCTTACCCTTTGCCTCCAAGATCTCCCTCATTCTCCAATTAGGAATAACGACAGGCTTAAGAGTCTTGTCATACCTGAAACTAAGAGGCCGCTGCAGAGAAGCCATATCCTTGGGCATGATGGTAACACGATGAGCGTGTGTTGCAAGTACATATAGCTATCCTGAAAGAACTCCACAAGAAAGTCTTCCATGGACTCTTGGAGGCATCCCAGGGCAAAAGCTTGCCAGTGCACATCCACGCCATAATCCGCACAAATACCCCTAACCAACCCTTGGAAGTCTTGGTATGGCAATAGACATGTGCTTCTGCACCTTGCAAATCTCTCTCAGCATGCTGGCACAATTCCTCACTCAGGTCCTCCGAGCTTGATTCATAATATCTATGTTCTTTCCCTTTTCTATTCGTCTCGTTATGCCAGGATCGCTTGGTGAGGTACGACGAGTTGTGGACTTCGTCCTAGCCATGACAACTAAAAACACAAAAACACATCACAACCTATTATAAATGGCAACAATAACAATATGATGACTAGCAAGTTGAGAAAATGACATAGAAGAACCGAATACTCGAAAAAAAGACATGACCACAACAATGCGATGGTGGTCATTCTCTAACCAAGATTGGTCTATATCACGTTGTTGTGTTTATTTACGGAAACATAAGATTTTGCATTCAAACATCTTCATTCAAACAAAACATACCTTCACACCTAGAATGACCACAACAACGCAATATGGGGTATACTTGCTGGTAGGATGACCTAGCATCTTGTTGTGGTGGTAGTTCTAGGGGATGGAAAGGACTTCCCATCTTGCATTTCTCTTTGCTACAAAAATGACCACAACAATGCGATACAACACATACTTGCTAGTAGAATGCCCTCCCCTCACGTTATTGTGGTAGTTTTCATAGATATAAGGGACCTCACCTCTAAAACTTTCTATCTCCAAAGCGACCACAACAGCATGATACACAGTACAATTGCCGGTGGGATGACCTCCCAATGTGTTGTTGTGGTCGTTTTGGTGGATACAAATTTTTTTTGAGCTACCTACATTAGACGAGCACCTATGCTAAGTTTGTATCTCAGAGAAACACGAAAACAAGACACGACCACAACAATGCGATGGTGGTCATCCTCTCACTGAGATTTGTCTGTATCACATTGTTGTGGTCATTCAAACGAAACATACCTTCATACCTTTATTTATCAAAACATAAGATTTTCATTCAAACAAAACATACCTTCACACCCAAAACGAACACAACAAAACGGGATATGGGGTATACTTGCCGGTAGGATGACCTAGTGTCACGTTGTGGTGGTAGTTCTGGGGGGGATGGAAAGGACTTGCCATCTTGCATTTCTCTTTGCTACAAAAACAACCACGACAATGTTATATGACACATACTTACTGGTAGAATGCCCTCCCCTCACGTTATTGTGATAGTTTTTGTAGATAGAAGGGGCCTCACCTCTTAAACTTTATATCCACCAAAGCGACCACAACAGTGCGATACAGAGTATAATTACCAGTGAGATGACCTCCCAACATGTTGTTGTGGTCGTTTTGGTGGATACAATGTTTTTTCAGCTACCTACATTAAACGAGCACCTATTTAGAGGTTGTCTCTCAGAGAAACATGAAAATGACATAGAAATCAGATAGCGACCCCAATAGCGAATATCGACATAGAAATCCAAAAACTATGGAATCAGCCAAAAATCTAATGCACGTCACTGTAGTACCTATGCGATGTCATGGAATTAGCCATGGAATAACGTAGTCATGAGGACGAAGACGATGACATAGAAGCAACAACATATTCATGAAGACAAAGCCAAAGATACAGACGAAGACAACGACAAAGACACAGAAGCAACAAAGGTCGGGAGACCCATGATGACGAACATGATAGCATGCACAATTAAATATAGCATTAATTGGCATTGAATGCACAACATGGAAAATGTTCGAGGATGTCAATCACATCATGCACTGCACTTTCCGTCAGTTTGGGTCACGTGGAAAAAGTATGTCTTTGAGCTCTTTACCCGAGCCTACCCAATGTTCCCACTCTCATTCCTTTTTTTGCCGTTTCCTCATCACTTGTCCTTTGTTTGAGTCTGAGTCCTTCACTAGGCCTTCGTCAATCCTTGAATACATCCATTATGGAGGTAACTCTTACCCTTTTTAGCCAAAAATAAAAAGAATAATTTCATACCGCAAATAACCCAAGCCACCAAATATTCTGGGACCTTTTTTTTGTATTGTGTTATCCAATGCCGTGTTCATTATGTGATTGTTATTCTCTCTTTTTTCCTTTGCTTCACAACTTCACATTCATCAAGTTTGATAGCAAACTTAAGCACTCCTCTAGTCTCTACCAAGGTCATTCCAAACAATTGGACCATTGTCTTTTGTAATATTTTCAAATCAAAGAAAATGTTGTTAGTCTTATTATATCTTATTTCTTCATCATTATTAAGGTAGGTGTCTTCGATGTGAAAAGGCTGACCAAGCCATGTTCTGATTTGCTCATTGAGCACCACATGTTCTCTCCTAACATGATATGGTTTTGAAAGAAGTGTAGCCCAAATTCTGCTTTCTTTGTATTTTGAGTGTATTAGCTTGAAAATCTCGGAATACCCCTTTCTCCCTATGCCAACATCATCAAGACATTTTTGTATATCAAGAGCTTGAAATACCTGGCTTTTCTTTGTATACTGTTCTATGAATGTTCGTCGTACTTTCTTATACTTCTTCTCCTTGAGCATCTGGCCTACCATCTTTAAAGATAAAAACTTGGAATATTGTCTAGCTAGTAAATTCAATTCCATGTTTTCTTTATTTGGATATAGGAGACACTTGAAATGAATTCGTCTTGTTATAAATTTACAAGTTACATGCACTAAATGTTGTATCATAGAAATGTAGAAGTTTATTACCTTGCAGCTTGTATTATTTTCTTGACTCCTCCACCACTTGGATTAAGTTGCTCTATGTTACTCAGATTCCTTTTTCTTTCTCTCATGCCAATGCTTGTTTCTTTTACATGTGCAACCTCTAATTTCTTGTCACTCTCCTATATTGTTTTAGATTGAGACTCTATTTTGCACAAGAGCTATGGACTTCTTTCTTGAAGAGAGATGTACACCTATCGTCTCGCAAATGACTATACTCCAACTGTGCTGCAGAATTCAAGTCTTTTAGAACTCTATTCGATTGGCTTAGTGCATTGCAATAGCCAAGTAGTCCTTGGTGACTATCACCAACACATCTAATTGATGAGGTTCGATTTGAGAATGAGGGTGTGCTTGAGGTTAAAGGATTATTTGGATACATAGATCCATCACACCACAAGTCTATATGCTTTGAGCTTGAAGCTCTCATCTCTTCCTTCTCTCTTCGATTGATTGAAAGCTGTGGTTGATTTCGTTTCTTCAAAGGTGCATATTCTTCTTCAAGATCAATATGCATATGATATGGCTTCCTCTTCTCTCCCATATCAATGTGATGCAACTAAGTTACAATGTAGCACAATGATGAGCTTGCAATAGCCCGAGTTCACGAGAAATGCACTTGAATGTCTAAAATGGGAGAGAAAAGTCACTAGAAGGAAAATATTTTGCCAAAAAGGAAATAAACATGCTTAGAAAGTGCATTAATGAGAGCTTGTTTCCATCAATATTTATTATGCACCCATAGGATGGTGGTATATTCTCTTTGTTCTTCAGCATTTAAGGTCTGGACCACCATGTTGATTATCTCTCTCTACAAAAACAAAAAAAAGGGTAAAAAATCCTTCCTTTTTTCAAATTTTGGGCCACAAAAATAGGGTGACGTAGATTATCTTACAGGGCTCCAAAATGAGTCCCGATTTCCCCTAATGTTAGCATGTAACCATCGCACTACATCGGATTTCAAGGGAATCTTTCCTGAGCAGTAGTAGATAATCATGCTACACAAAGAGAACAATTCAATCTAGCTCCTCACCAACTCAGAAGACACTTTTAGACATGCCTTTTCACCTCTTGTTAATGGTTTCTGAGCCTGTGCGATCATCCTCTCACCTACTCTCTAAGGCAAGGACTTCTTTACGGTCCCTTTTGTCATTGTCGTTTGCGCATGCCCGCTTCATCTTTGTAAGATTCCTCCTCAGCCCTGAATGATGTATAAGCTCTCACCTCAATCCCCTGTAATCGTCCCCTATTTCAAAATGCAAAAAAATAATGTTTTTCCTTTTTGGCCTAGAGAGAGAAAATATTCTAGAGAGAGGTAATTCAAAATTGAGATATTTTTTGATATAAAGTATTTTCCAATGTGTATTAATAATTAATTGAATATGTGTATTAAAGGCCTTAGCCTAAGGGTCCTTATTTTCATGGATTAAGGCCCAAATAAGGTTCCAATGGGCGGATAGGATTAATCCAAGTGTTGGGATGACAAAAATGCAAAGAATAAAAGAAAATACCCCAAAAATGAGTAAATGCTCACATAAGATGAAGAATTGACTGAGTACAAGGTTTATTAGTTAAAAATTAAGGTTTATTAGTTAAAAATTTGGGTTTATTAGTTAAAAATTGAGATATTTTGGTAAAATGATGAATTTTTGACACCTTAGTAAAGGAGGGAGAGCCCCATCAAGTAGGCACCTTTTTTATCATCATTACTTGGCTTTTTTAATTCAAAAAAATTAGATATTTTTCTCTCCTCTCTCTTGATGCAAATTGAATCAAAAAGGGAGCCAAACTGATCCAAATCTTGTCCGAATTGGGTCAAACTGAAGCTGGAAGCCTATAGAACCTAGTTGGATCTGTTTAGTGGCCTCCCTCACCTATCAATAGATCCTCATTCCTTTGTATTTTTATCTTTGAGTAATTACATGCTAGTATTATCTTCATTTTTAGTGTAATTTCTATTATCCCTCTATTTTGCCTCTTCTTTTGGGAGCTTTGGAGCTTCTCTATTCTCCATCCTCTCCTGGAGATTACCCTCCCCCTCTTGGTGGCCAAGGACTTTCTTGAGGGCTTCACTTCTATCCAAAGAATCAAGCCAAAATCAAGGGTAACCTCTTATTTAATGGGTTTTTCTATTCCTCTCACAATGATTTTCTTCTTCTCAACCCCTCTAAAGCTTTCAATGGAATGGTTTTCTTCTTCTCAACCCCTCTAAAGCTTGAGAAGCTTTCAATGGAATGGTTTTCTCTTGAAATCAAGTTTTCCAATGATTCATAATGTTTAATCAGATTAATGCTAGTCTTTATGCTTAATTATAATGTTTCCTTTAAGAAAATCTCTATTTTGGAAAGATTAATCATCTTTATGATTAGATCATTGTTAGAAGGATGATTCTCAATGATAATCTCTTGAATTTAATCAAAACTCTAGTCTTGATAAGCTAGAGAAAGAGATTAGATATTTTTATGATTTTTAATCTAGTAAAAATGATGGTTAATTCTTTTAAGCTTGATTATGAGTAAGAAAAATTATATTAACTCATTATAAATTGAAAGAGGGTTATGCTAACATTTTTAGAAATGAGGAATGGTTATTTTAGAATAATCAAGATATTTATTCATAATTATGCTTATAATTATGATTATAATTATGTTATGTATGCATAATTTAATTTTAGTCTAAAAGAAGTGTTCCTATCATATTTCCATTACAAGTATTCATTTTAAAATTAAAAATAGCACATTCTCATTAATTGTAACAAAGCTATGGTAAGATTTTCTAGAAAAAAGATAAATCTTATTTTTATGCATATTTTTAATAAAGCAAAAGGAGGAATTCCTATCATATTGTAGGTATAGATATTTTATGCTAAAAGAATGATTTTTATCATATTTATGAAAAATACTTTTATAGTATTTATGAATATTTATTTAATTAGAGAGAAAAGAGAAATTTTTGATATATTTATTTTCATGCATAAAAATTTAGATGCAAAAATAGGAATTTTCGTGATATTCGAGATTCAAACATTTAAAGGTTAAAAGAGAAATTTTGGCATATTCCAAGATATGGATATTTTTATTTATTTAAAAGAAGAATTTTCATTGTATTTTAAGTAGAAAAATGCATAAATTAATTTTGATGTTAAAAGAGAAGTCTTCACCTTGGCTCTTGCAAGGCTGAAGATAGTTGAAACAGCCAGAGTGGCATGGAGAAACCACTGCAAGACAAACCATCTGGATCGAAATACCCAGACATGGAATGATCTCAAGACTTACCTAAGGACGAGATTCTGTCCTCCTAGCTTTTTCAAAACCAAGATGAATGAATTGGAGTTAACCCAGGGGAGCATAACTACTGAAGCAGTAAGGATGGCGAAGGACTTCGCAAAGGCCTTTATTGTTAAGGTCCTGCCAAAGCCAGCTCCCTTGACCTTCAAAAGGTTTCAAACAACGGGAAGTTCTTCCAACCTTTCACCTCCAAAGAGACACCAAGCTCCCAATTAGAACGAGGAGACCGGAAGCTTTCAGAAATGAAGAAAGACCTTTTCCTCAAAGCTCTTTTTCAGGAACTCCAACTCTTTCTAGAATGCAGAGGGAAGAGCTTCGAAGTGAAAATAGGTGTTTCGGTTGTCAAGGGTTTGGGCGCACCAGCTCAAGGATTGCCCAACTCCTTCTATGGACCAAGGAAGCCAAGGTCCCAAAGTTCAGAGACCGACTCCTTCGTATTAGTCCAATTAGGATCTCCCTCGCCAAAATCAGGGCAACCCTAGAAGGGTGCCAGCTCAGCCTGCAACATCAATACAAAGTAGTCTCAGAATTCCCTCCCAGAATTGGGGAAACCAAAGAGAGAGAGTTCCATCTCAGATTGCAGCAGCTAAAGCCATCACAATAGTTGAGGAAGTGAGGAAGAAAAAGGAAAGATCTATGCCGCCCCATTGAGCATCAGGGACAGAATAATCAATTCTCAGTCCTCCAAACTCCAGCAGAGTACAAGGGTAAGAAATTCAAGCTTTTGATTGATTCAAGTAGTACACATTCTTTTATTTCCCTAAGGATGTCTGCGTAAGTTAGTCCTAAATCAAAAATCAGGAAAACCTATGCAAGTGGGATCAGTGGAAAGATTCTTTTCACACACCTTGAGACAGCCGTATTCAGTTTAATCTAGATGGGAACGTAACAAATTGCCAGTTCAAAGTCCTACCCTTGGCAATCTATGATGGAATCCTTGGAATGGATTGGCTCCATCAGAATCAGGCGGCTGACATTCACTATCACAATGGAACCATCTCTTTGCTTGACCTTCACGGGAATAAAGATCAAGGAACTAGAATTTCCGGATCCCCAGTGCTGCAATTAGTCAAAGCTTCTAAATTGTTAAAGGGACTCAGAAAGAGGCAAGCTGTTTATGTCGTTAAGATGAATCCAGTAGATAGAAAATTCAAGGCTAAGGAACCAAAGTGGTTAAGTGAGTATGCCGATGTGTTCTCCTAGAAGAGCTGACTGAGATGCATCCGACTCGCGAAGTAGATCATGAGATAGAGTTAACCCCCGGAACTCAGCCACCACCAGTAGCCCAGCGTGCATACAAAATGCCAGTTCCAGAAGCCATAGAACTTAAGGAGCAGTTAAGACAACTGCTCCTAGAGAGCAAGGATTCATAAGACCCAGTGTTTCACCTTGGGGTGCACCCATTCTCTTTCAGAAGAAGAAAGATGGAACGTTAAGACTCTGTATTGATTACAAAGGATTGAATCAGTTCACAATTAAAAATAAGTATGACTTCTGGATTGGTTAAGTGAAACCCAAATGTTCACAAAGATAGATCTCAAATTCGGGTATTACCAGATCAGAATCAAGGAACAAGATATCCCAAAGACAGCTTTCAATACTTGCTATGGGCATTATGAATGCACAGTCATGCCATTTGGATTGACTAATCCAAGCAGTCGTAGAGATTGGCCGGAGCCTAAGACGGTGAAAGAAGTCAGAGGATTCTTAGGATTAACCGGGTAGTATCGAATCTTTATACCCATGGATATATGCTCAGATAGCATCCCCTTTAACTAACCTTCTCAAGAAGAGTACCCTATTTCAGTGGACTGCTATGTGTCAGAGTGCCTTTGATAAGCTAAAGACAACTTTAGTAACCAACCTTGTCCTTGAGTTGCCATATTTTTCCAAACCTTTTGAGGTAGTCATATGCCAGTGTTTTTGCCTTAGGCAGTGCTCTTATGCAGGAAGGTCATGCAGTACCCTTTGAATTAAGAAAGCTCATAATGCATGAGAAAAATAATGATGTCTATGACTTGGAATTACTCTTAGTAGTTTATGCTATGAAGTTGTGGAGACATTATCTCTTGGGACAGAGATTCACCTTGATGAAAGATCATCAAAGTCTAAAGTGGATCTTCACCGAAAGGGATCTCAACATGCGCCAAAGAAGGTGGATGCGGACCCTGTAGGAATTCGATTTTGAGATTAAGTATGAGCTAGGGAAAGAAAATGTGGTAGTCGATGCGCTCATCAGTAGGAAGGCCTCCTTGCTCTTGCAACCAATAACATTGGTGTCAAATCCATTGATCAATGAAGCAAGGAAGAAAATCATGTAGGACAAATTCTTTGCCCCTATTGCTACCCTACTGATGCAGGAAACAAAGACTCCTCAGGAAATGAGTCGAGTTCTTGGGTACAAATTGGATGAAGGATACATGTATTATAATAATCGGCTATGCATTCCCAAGGATGAGGGAATAAAGGGAAAGATTATGAGAGAAGCCCATGATATCCTGATAGTTGGACATCCAGGGTTCATAAAAACCTACATGTCTGTGAAGAAAAGCTTCTTCTATCCAGGACTCAAAAAGGATGTACTTGATCATGTGCGGCAATGCTTAATGTGTCACAGAGTCAAGGTAGAGAGAGTCAAGATGCTAGGAAAGCTACATCCCCTAGACGTTCCACAGATGAAGTGGGAATGTATTAGTATGGATTAAATGGTCACTGGACTACCTTCAGTGCAATCAGGTTACAAGTCCATTTTTGTGGTAGTTGACAAACTAACCAAGGTTGCCCATCTGATTCCAGTAGAAGAAACCTACACTATAGTAGATGTTGCCAGAGTTTTCCTCAAGGATATTTTCAGATTGCATGGCTTACCTAGGAGGATAGTAAGTGACAGAGATCCTAAGTTCACATCGAGATTCTGGACTGCATTCTTTGAAGCAGTGGAAACTTTCTTAGATCTTAGTACAACCTATCACCCCGAGAAAGATGGTCAGACTAAAAGAGTGAATCAGGTAAAAGAAGATATCCTTCGATCATGCCGAGGCAGAGAACCCAAGAAGTGGTTAAGCTATTTGCACCTGGTTGAGTTTGCTTACAATGCTTCTTATCACAGAAGTATCGGGATGAGCCCTTTCAAAGCTTACAATGCTTCTTATCACAGAAGTATCGGGATGAGCCCTTTCAAAGCTCTCTGTACGGAAAAGATTGCCTTACACCATTAACTTGGTCCGACCCATTGATTAGGGTCGAGATGTCCAGACAAATGCTTGATGATATGGACCAACAAATGCAATCAATTCGTCAAGATATTAAGGCTACCCAAGATAGACAAAAGCAGTATGCTAATAAAAAGAGATTAGAGAGAGTGTTTGAAGAATCAGAGATTAGAGAGAGTGTTTGAAGAATCAGAGATGGTCTTCATTCGAGTACGACCCAAAAGAAGTTCTTTATCTTTAGGGAAGTACAAGAAGCTCTCCCAGATACTATGGACCATATGCTGTTATAAAGAAAGTAGGAGATTTATCTTATGAACTTCTTCTACCTTCCCATCTCAAGGTACATAATGTATTCCATGTCAGTTTACTTAAGAAGTATGTACCTAGCCCGAGTCACGTGATTGATGATGATGAACAATTGGTTTCTCCGACTCTCCTCTGACTCAAGGCCAGATGGTACTCAGTCCTGAAGAAATCCTTAACGTTTGGGAGAAGGTTCTTATTAGGAGCACAGTCCTCAGAGAATTTCTGGTCAAGTGGAAGTTCTTCCCTTTAGAGGACGCCACTTGGGAGAAATAAGAAGAGTTGGTAAAGGATTACCCCCACTTTGCGAGATGAGGACATCTCGCATTTTTCAAGTGGGAGAGGATGTAAGATTCCTCCTCAGCCCTGAATGATGTATAAGCTCTCACCTCAATCCCTTGTAATCATCCCCTATTTTAGAATGCAGGAAAATATTATTTTCCCTTGTTTTCGCCTAGAGAGAGGTAATTCCAAATTGAGATTTTTTATATAAAGTTTCTCCTAATATCTAAGATGAATTCCCGTGAAACAGAAGTTCAAAATAAATTTTCCAATGTGTATTAGGAATTAATTGAATATGTGTATTAAAGGCCTTAGGCTAAGTGTCCAAATTTTCAGAAATTTTTGGATTAAGGCGCCCAAATAAGGTTTCGATGGGCCAATACGATTAATCCAAGTGTTGGAATGACAAAAATGCAAAGAATTAAAAAAAACCCCAAAAATGAGTAAATGCTCACATAAGATGAAGAGTTGACTGAGTACAAGGTTTATTAGTTAAAAATTAAGGTTTATTAGTTAAAAATTGAGATATTTTGGTAAAATGATGAATTTTCAACACCTCAGTAAGGAGGGAGAGCCCCGTCAAGTAGGCACCTTTTTTATCATCATTACTTAGCTTTTTTAATTCAAAAAAACGAGATATTTTTATCTCTCCTCTCTCTTGATAGCCAAACTGATCCAAATCTGGGTCAAACTAAAGCTGGAAGCCTCTAGAATCTAGTTGGACTTGGTTAGTGGCCTCCCTCACCTATAAATAGACCCTCATTCTTTTGTATTCTTATCTTTGAGTAATTACATGCCAGTATTATCTTCATTTTTAATGTAATTTTTATTATCCCTCTATTTTGCCTCTTCTTTTGGGAGCTTTGGAGCTTCTCTATTCTCCATATTCTCTTGGAGTTTACCCTCCCCCTCTTGGTGGCCAAGGACTTGCTTGAGGGCTTCACTTCTATCCAAAGAATCAAGCCAAAATCAAGGGTAATCTCTAATTTAATGGTTTTTTCTATTCCTCTCAATGATTTTCTTCTTCTCAATCCCTTTAAAGCTTGAGAAGCTTTCAATGCAATGGTTTTCTCTTGAAATCAAGTTTTCCAATGATTTATAATGTTTAATTAGATTAATGCTAGTCTTTATACTTAATTATAATGTTTCCTTTAAGAAAATATCTCTTTTGGAAAGATTAATCATCTTTATAATTAGATCCTTGTTAGAAGGATGATTCTCAATGATAATCTCTTTAATTTAATCAAAGCTCTAGGCTTGATAAGCTAGAGAAAGAGATTAAATATTTTCATAATTTTTAATCTAGTAAAAATGATGGTTAATTCTTTTAAGCTTGATTATGAGTAAGAAAAATCATATTAGCTCATTCTAAAATGAAAGAGGGTTATGCTAACATTTTTAGAAATGAGGAATGGTTATTTTAGAATAATCAAGAGATTTATTCATAATTATGATATGTATGCATAATTTAATTTTAGTCTAAAAGAAGAGTTCCTATTATATTTCCATTACAAGTATTCATTTTAAAATAGAAAATTGAACATTCTCAATAATTGTATTGAAGCTATGGTAAAATTTTCCAGAAAAAAGATAAATCTTATTTTTATGCATAATTTTAATAAAGCAAAAAGAGGAATTCCTATCATATTCTAGGTATAGATATTTTATGCTAAATCAATGATTTTTATTGTTTTTATGGAAAATATTTTTATAGTATTTATGAATATTCTTTAATTAGAGAAAATTATAATTTTTGATTTATTTATTTTTATGCATAAAAATTTAGATGCAAAAAGTGGTATTCCCATGATATTCAAGATTCAAACATTTAAATGTTAAAAGAGGAATTTTTGGCATATTCCAAGATATGGATATTTTTATTTATTTAAAAGAAGCATTTTCATTGTATTTTAAGTAAAAAACTGCATAAATTAATTTTGATGTTAAAAGAGAAGTTTTTGCCATAATTTCATGTCGGAAATTTTGGTATATTAAGGTTGAGGATCAAACTGATGAAAAGAATATTTTAGATATTTCTATGTGGATAAATCAATAAAATAATACATACTCACAATTGGATTATTGGAAGAAGAGTTATTTTCCTGTTATTCTCGAATAAAACTAATTTTTTAATTCTATTATGGCTAAGAAGGAATGAATTTTCATAAAGTTGAAATTTTTCCTAAGTCACCGGTTAATTTTCAGTTAATTAGAAGAAAAATCCTTAGGAATCAAAGTTCGGATTAAACCGAGTAATTTATGGTTAGACCACGACCATGAGTATGGTGGGCCAGTAAGATACTTGCCCATCTCTCGAATCTGATTCAAGCAAAACCTCGTGACCAATTCCAAATCTTCGATACGAAGAATAGACTACCGGTTGAATTAGAGAAGTTTTCCTTAGACCGAATTCATCGAGAAATGAGTTGGAACTTCATTGAATTTGATGGGTAAATTATCCTCATATGAGATTCATGATTTTCATTAAGAAAGTCTGGTTTGTGAGAAAAAGGGTTTTGTGGAATCAAACTCAACGAGAAATTCTTACTTGCATAGAAACTTTGTTTTTGAAAAGGACTGATTTATGCCAGAATGCTGGAGGAAGTATTTGGTGTATGATTTAACTAAGGAGAGATTCATTTGCAACAACTGGTGGTGGGGAGTCGTCAAAGGACGTCGCTCGTGACAAAGCCTGCCGAGTCTTGACCAGCCTCGGTATGGTTAAAATGGTGTGCTTCTGGTGGTACGATGGGCGAGGACCGACGAAGTGGTCCCTGAGTGAAGTGCTAGGACACCTAAGTAGGATCCTAGAGAATTCTGACCAGGTGATGCACAGGCTCGCGGTTGCTAGGACACCCATGCGTATGTCGAGGAAGATATGGATGGACTAGAAAGGAATTATTTATGTGAACTAGAATTTGATATTGGATCTAGTTGGTTGACTAGCTGGTCTTCAACGGAGGGTCCAGATGATATTTTTGTAAAATAATGGACTGGATATTTTGGAGGATTATGATCAGTAATACTATGGTTTCATTAAAAGATTGCTTTAAAGATAGCCGAATCTGTGAAAAAGGCAATTTCATATTGGGTGTGTAAGTGGTGTGACTACCTTGAATTTTGCTTGAAGCGCCGGCTAGGGGGCTTGGGAACTCTTTTCCTTGGTACTCGGGACAAAATAGAACCAAATTTTTATATAAAGGGATCCCACCAATAGAGTGGGGTTGGGCAGTTGGCTAACCCATGGGCCGGTTCAGCTGGATCGGTGGACTCCTGCGATACAGTCAGATACGTCAAGTTACGCTAGTGAGAATAAGTCCCTAGAAGATTCTTGTTATGTGGGAAAGAATCAGCTGTGCCTCGCTTAAGGAGAAAAAAACGGTGATTTCTATGAACCAAGTGCAAGTCTCTTCCTTGATTTGGCCATGCGACCTATGGGTTCGGTCGGATTAGATCGGATAGTTAAAGCCTTGACCCATTAGATGATTTTCCTGGTAGAATCGCTCGTGCCTTCCAAGCGAGGGAAGTTTTTCTGGGCTTGGTTTCGGAGGAACCGCCGAGCTAGTCTCTTGTCCAGATATTCGTGGGCGAGACCCTGAGTGGGAAGCCCTACCTTGCGCGAGAGGGTGACGCTGCTTCCGCCGCCAGTGCCCCGGAAGGGGCATCACAGAGGGGGCGAGGGTCTCACAATCTTAGCAACCCCAACATCCCCCCAATCCTCCCAGCCATTATAACCTTCATTTGATCAATTCTCCTGGAGACCCTCCATTCATGCGCCTCGTCACTATATCACTAGGTATACGAGGACATGCACGAACACATGTGTGAGGTATCCCCCACTCCCCCACGATCGTCGCCACCTAAAGCTCATGTTAACTCACGTAATCAATAAAAGGTATGCACACCTAAGGCTCCCAAAGTTTCGGGTAGAGGAATATTTTGGTGTGTAAAAGGGGGATGGGGAGGTTTAATAATAATGAAAGAAGGGATGGGGTGTGGGTTAATGAGGGTATAAGAAGGGATGGATCATGGGGGCTAGACCGTGGGTTAATGTGTGTGTGAGAAGGGATGAGGGGTGTTTTATGGTAATGTAAGAGAAGGGGGCAATGTGGGTGTGAGAAGGGATGAGGGGTGTTTTATGGTAATGTAGGAGAGGGGGTGGTAGGTAAGCATGTATGATATGAGAGAAAAGGGGGAAATGACGATCATTAATACCTTTGGGGGTTAGAACTTACGGGGAAAGAGGATATTTTTAATTAACAAAAATAAAAAAAGGGGAAAGGATGATCATTAATACCTTGGGGAGCTTGAATGTTAGGGGAAAAGGGTATATTTTTAATTAACAAAAATTCAAAAGTAGAACTCTACACGTTCGCCTTCCATCGACTGTCACTGCCATGAGAGCTCCGCCCACGACCGCCTTCTTCGCCACCGCGCTCCACCATGATAGGTAGCTACCACCCGACCTTCTCGTTGTGCCTCCTCACGATAGGCCGTGCTACCTTTGCTTGTGATGCTTCTACACAACCTGTGTGAGGCCTTTTGTGCGGCCTTCCGTGCTAGGGTTTTTGAGCTTATCGTGCGCCATAGCCAGGAGTATCTCTTCGTCACTGCAGTGCGTCTCCACCATGACGACGGTTGCCGTTGCGTAGTTGAGCCACGTAAGCTTGTTGCTTACACTACTGCAGCCGGCCTTCTCCCTTGCTACTGAGCCGACAGCCGCTTATCCACCCTTTCCGTCTTTTCTTAGCGCTGTCGAGTTATGATAACGGCTGCCTCCTACTCCTGTTGGTGCAGCTGAGCCATGCCTGTCTTTGGTTGCAGCGATACAAAAGCTCGTTTCCTCTCCTTGCTGCTTTGCTGGATTGCCTCCTCCACGCTGACCGCCATAGCCCGTCGACAGCTCTTCTGCCTTGCCCCAGCCCGCCACCTCTCCGTGCTTCGCTATACACTGTGGGAGAATGCACATGTGATCATTTTGGTCACCATTCTATGCAATCTGGAATGATCTCTCCAACTTCTTCATGCCTACCATCCTACCACTCCAATGAACTACTGGAGGCCATAGGAATAACGGCAAGAGGAATATCTTCAACAACATCCCCTAAAACAACCTTTGCCTCCATAGGATGAAGGTGAGGATCAGGTTGAGATTGTTAGGCTCAACCTGTGTAGCTTTCTATTTCCCTCCTCTCTTTCTCTTCCTATAGAAGATACCTTCCTTTATTGTTTTTGCACATTCAAAGCCAAAGGTACAAAGTAACCCATTAGTTATATACATCAACGAATCCATAGGGATACATGAACCAACAAGAGTATTATCTTATTTGCCGGGGCCATTTTGTATAAAGTATGAAGGAACACTAGGTGAGAAGAAACACTGCAAGAGACAAATTTAATAGCTTAGAGGAACTAAATTCAATCCATTTTGCATGAAAAACACAATCTAGTTTGCATTGCAAATATTCAAAAGTAATTTCTTACATATTATGGTATTCAAATCAATTGTGAGGATGGCCCTACCATGCTCGTTTATCAATATGGGAGCCAGTACTTGAAAAAAACATATTTTTCAACAATCAAAATAAGGACAAACTCTTAAATCTGCTCGGTTTTGTTCGGTTTTGTTCCTTATTTTTCAACAATCAAAATAAGGACAAACTCTTAAATCTATTCGGTTTTGTTCAGGAAATCTCTATCCGATTTTGTTTCCGAAATCTCTACTATATGCCAGTTTATAACTAAATTATATAAAAAAATCATTTGTTAAAATAAGGCCTACTTAAAATCTCAGCCAATTTTTTTTAGCCAATTTTTTTTTAGCTTTTCTTAATTCTAGCCTGTACAAATACACTAGAATGCCATTTTTCGAGCATTGACATTAGGAGGCTGCACAACCAAATGAAAGACACGAGAAGCATTAATAAGACAAGAGTGCTAACCAGTGCTAGAAAAGCTGTCCTTTATGTTGGAGCTATATATAGCTAGCCCTAACTCACTCTAGGTCTTGCCTATATATATGTGACTTGTGACTAATATGATTCATTCTTGTGGAGCGTATGATTCATTCAACATGGTATCAGAGTGATTCTAATCATAAGGGAAGCATCTACATCTTCTTGTCCAATTTATGATTATGATTTCACGTCTTACAAGATTGATCTTTGGTAACAGTTTTGTGTAGGGTTGATTGGTTCTTTGATTATATGTTGCCTACATGATTTTATAGCTCCACTTGTTGTAATTATAATTGTTTCTTAATAGTGTCCTAGTTGTACAGTGCTGGTGCGTAGATGGTACAGTGCTGGTGAATCCTATCAAAAAAATGGTTTGTCAATCGGAGTTCTGAGTCAAAAGTTAGGACAGTTCAGGCAAACTGCATCTAAAATAGTAAAACAGGTTCTTTGTGAGAGCAAATAGGTAGTTGCCTCTGAGTCGTAAGCAGGATTTGATTGTGAAAGCTTTTCGTGAAAGCTTCAGACGGATGCTTGCTGTATAAGCTACAATTAGATACAAAACTTGCCGTGCAAGTTGCATCATAACACGATGCTTTTTCTTAACGTGGTGCTTTTTATTATTATTATTTCATCTTTTATGGACCTCTAAGTTTACTTACGTGCCTGAGACACGGGTCCCCACTTTTAGAGTTCTAATTTTGGTTCACGTTCTATTCTTTACACACGATCACTTTATGCTCGTTGTCTAGTGCATGCCTATTTTTGGCTACGTTTCTCAGTTTCTCATATCTCGTACATGGTCTGCAAGTTCTTCGATCTTATCTTGTACGTGTTCTCATAACCCAACATGGCAAACACCATACTTGTGAACGGATTTCCTTCTGGGCAGCGTTCTGTTCCTCTTTTCCAAGGCCAAGGATTTCCTAGTTGGAAATACAAGATGCTATTAATTTTGGAAGGAGACGAATTGGCAGATATTGTTCTTGGTATTCTTGCATGCCCTCCTTAACCTATTGATCCACTTCAGAATAATTTTATTATTACCAAAGGTCCTATTTTTGAACAATGGAAAATTGATCATGCACACTGGTTTCGTCGTGATAAGGCTGCTCATCGGTATATACTTTTTTTCTGCCCTTAACGATTCACTCATGCACACTGGATTCCTCATGATAAGGCTGCTCATCGATATATACTTTCTGCCCTTAACGATTCACTCATGCTAGATGTTTATCCATTATCCACGTCATATGCTATATGGGATTATCTTATCACTATGTTTGAGAAGAAAATTGTTTACAGAGATTCTGTATCTCCGTAATCTTTTGGGCAAGCCTCAATTCCATGTCTAGTCACATTAAATCATTCAAAGATATTATGAATCAACTTTCTGCTCTGCAGGGATCCTATTCCTCCAACTCAATTGGTTACACACCTTCTTGATACGGTGAAGGATCCTTTGTATGATAATATTGTCACTATATTATCTAAGAAGGATGGAATTGACTTTGAGCATACATGTATTTCTTTGATTGAATATTCTCAACGTCATGATCGTCAGACGTCGGTAACTCATGAAATGGTCATGATTGCCCAAGAGTACACAGAATCAGAGACAGCCTTTACTGTTCGGAGATGTCCATTTCAGCAACGCCCTTCTTCCTCCTCCCAATTTACATCTCGTGGCTTCCAAAGAGGAGGTAATTCTTCTCGTTTGAGATTTCCTTAAAAGCGTTGTTCTTATTGTGACAAAACTGGTCACTTGGTATCTAAATGTTGGGTGTGAGAGTACGATGAAGAACACGGTATTACAAATAAGTAACCTCATTTATCAAGGAATCCTTCCTCTTCTGCAACCTGTGAATATGAAGAACACGGTATTACAAATAAGTAACCTCATTTATCAAGGGATTCTTCCTCTTCTGCAACCTGCGAATATTGTGGGAGCACAAGGCATTCATCCAGTCGATGCTTCAAGAGGCGTTATGATGAAGCTCGAAATCAAGCTTATGCTACTCAGCAAAATCCTCATGATGAAGACAATGTTCATCAAGAGGCTAATTTGGTTCATTATAATGTCTCTCTAGAAAAGGTACTATATGTTCATGATGGTTCTCTCTTTATTGTTGATTCTGGTGCTACTGGCAACATGACATATCAATTGCAATGGTTACACAACTATCATCCAATTCCTATCAAGAAAGTGGTTTATCTTGCTGATAATACAACTTGCCAACAAGTAATGGGTATTGGCGACTTATATTTGGGAACTTCTTCCTCAACCAAAATACTACGGGGAGTTTTATATGTTCCTGATTTACAAAGAAACTTACTTTCTATTACGTGGCTTGTGAATCTTGGTCTATTTTTTGGATTTAATAATACAAAGTGTCGCATCGAAAAGGATGGCACCACTATTGCGGTTGCTCTTTGACGACATGGTAATCTCTTTGAACTTTCATTGAATGAGGATGTTGCAAATGTTGTTACAGCTCTAGGAGATCTGGATTGTAAGCTATGACATCATCGATTTGCTCACTCAAATTTCTCAAAGCTTCTTGATATTCATCGTCATGATCTTGTGAGAGGTATGGACCTCAAATCTCACCTGCATATGGAGATATGTGAATATTGTGCTCTAGGCAAACATCATCGTAAGCCATTTCCAATGTCTACAAATATTCATTCAAAGAATCTTTCGGATCTCATTCATACTAATATTTCTAGACCCTTTCCTCCATCCAAGTCTTGCTACTACCGTTACTTCATTACTTTTATTGATGACTATTCACGGTATACAAATGTCTTTTTGCTACGACATAAATCAGAAGCATTGGACACATTTAAGAGGTACCAAATATCTATGGAGAATCACACTGGTTGAAGAGTCAAAATTCTTCAAAGTAATAATGGTGGTGAATATATTTCTAACTTATTTCATGATCATTGCATCAACCACAGCCGTGAGTATAGCATTCCATATTCTCCCCAACAGAATGGAGTTGCAGAGTGAAAGAGTCGTACAATTTTGAATGCAATCAGATGCATGCTTTTTCATTCTGGATTATCTCACTCTTTTTGGGCAAAAGCAGTATTGACAGCCGTTTTTGTTCAAAATCATCTTCCAACTATACTGCACCTTCTATTAAGATTCCAAACTCCTTCTGTTGCACATTTCAAAGTCTTTGGGTGTATTGCTTATATTCATGTCCCAAAAGAGACACGACACAAGCTAGAACCTTCAGGTTTAAAGGTTATTTTTATTGGTTATTCAGACCAACTCAAAGGGTTACAAGTTTTACGATCCAAGTTCTCAAAAGGAAATTGTTAGTCGTAGAAATGCTATATTCAATGAGCAATTGATGAGAGGTTCATGGTCCACAGATGATGCTGATGATACAAAAACATTACTCACTTCTTTTCCTTTTCTACTTTTGAACAATGATTTGCGTGATGACAACACTCTTTTGATGGATATTGGAGACAAGTCTATTGATGTTCATCCTACGGTTTCAAAGGAGACTGCTATAGATCTTGATATCTATGTTGATCTTCCTATTAAACTTAAACACGGTGCAAATCATGTATATGGTGATATTGAAACCTGTAATCATGTATTGGCTGTCTGTGAAGATCCTTCAACTTATGCAAAAGCTATGTCCTCTCCACAAAAGAAACAATGGAAGGAAGCCATGGAAGCTGAATATGAGTCTTTGATCTCGAAAGGTACATGGGTTCTACCAATCTACCTTCTGATCGTACTCCTATCAAATGTAAGTGGGTTTTTAAGACTAAAACAAAGACAGATGGATCCTTTGATAAATTCAAATCTCGTTTAGTTGCAAAGGGATACTCACAAATTGCAGGGAGGATTGACTATCATGACACTTTTTCACCCGTAGTTCGTAGTACAAGCATTCGAGTACTACTAGCTTTTGCAACTCAGTTTGATTTGAAAATACATCAAATGGATGTTAAGACGGCTTTTCTTAATGGAGACTTAAAGGAGGAAATATATTTGGAGCAACCTGAAGGATTTACGATTCTCGGAAAGGAACATCGTGTACGCCAACTCCACCATGCTTTGTATGGACTAAAACAAGCTTCACGATCATGGTACATCAAGATTGATCAATTTCTCACATCTCAGGGGTTTGTTTCTTGCTTCTCTAATCCAAATCTTTATATCAAGCACAATGTGGATAACCATTTTGTTATATTGGCCCTTTATGTTGATGATGACACTATACTTGTATCTAATAATCTATCTTTCATGCAACAAGTAAAAAAGGTTTTATCCTCAGCCTTTGATATGGTGGATCTTGGCGACATCCATTCATGCCTTGGTATTCAAGTTGAAAGGTATCATCACAATGGTATTTTGCTTCTTCGTCAAACAAAGTTTATCCAAGATATTGTTAAAAGTTTGGATTAGCTACTGCACATTCGGCAAACACTCCCTGTCTTGCAAGCTCTACTAGGAGTGCTTCTGCAAATATTGAGGCTGAATCATTAGCTTTAAATCAACCCTATGCTAATCTTGTTGGTTGTCTTCAATTTGTGGGCATGAGAACTCGTCCTGATATTCTGTTTTTGCAGCAAATCTATTAGGACAATACTTGTCCTCTCCATCTACAAGACATTGGTCTCAAGCTAAACGTGTTTTGAAGTACTTGAAGGGCACTGTAGATTTCAGACTTGTATATCGCCGTCAAGAAGACATATCTTCATCAACTTCTCTTAACCTTTTGGGTTATTCAGATGCTGATTGGGCAAGCTCTAACTTGTCCATGCAATCCACCAGTAACACCATATTGGGGAATATGGAAATTTCCCATAAGTTTGGGACACGTGGTCAAAACTTTGGATTTGCCATAACTTGAACACCATTACTCCAAATTGTGTGCTTTAAAGCTTAATATATCCCTCTTTTCAAGCGCTTTCCAATGATAGGTCACATGATAGGGTTTTGAGAAACTTATAGTCATGTTAATCGGGTCCCACCTTTTTAGTATTACAAAAATGGGACTTGGGAGATTCCCAAACTCACGAATATGGTGTTCAGTGGTAATTTCTTCTTTATCAATGGTTGTTTGGTATCTTGGGCTAGCAAGAAACAACGCTATGTTGCAGTTTCTACTACAGAGTCTGAATATGTAGTTGCATCTTTAGCAGCTCGTGAATTAGTTTGGCTTCGACAATTGCTTGCTGATATTGGTCATTCTCCTTCCTCAAGCACTCCTCTTAGATGTGACAACCAAAGTGCTATTAGTCTAGCCAAGGACTACGTGCAACATAGCAAGTCCAAGCATATTGCAGTTCATTATCACTATGTTTGACATGAAGTAAGGAAAGGAGCAATAATGGTAGAACATTGTCCAATTGATCAAATGATTGCAGACATTCTCACCAAAGGACTCCATGAAGCTCGGTTTACACTTTTGCGATCAGAACTTGGAGTTGCGACGGCGGCCTCTCTTTTTGGAGATTAGCACATCTCACGTCATGTCAATTTTGTCTAGACTTGTACATAGCCTATAGACTTTAGGACACTTCACACATTACTTCACATCATGCACATTTATTCTTTGTACTTTGTATATAGAAGCACATTGCACATGGACTTTAAGGTGGCATTGTACATTTATATGTAGGAGCTCGGGTTTTTCCCTTGTGCTCCCAAGGGTTTTTTTTACTCGCAAACTGGAGACCTTTATTTGAGTGGGGATGTTGGAGTTATATATAGCTAGCCCTAACTCACTCTAGGTCTTGCCTATAGTAACCACGATGTTACTCTAGATATTCATGTCACTCTAGTAACCACGATCGAGGGGTGGTCGCAACACTGTAGAGAGTTACTAGCATGGGTAGAGGTTGTAAGCCCAAACACAAATAAAAAGACGGATCTTTTCCACAACCAGACCTTTTACTCATCCTTACAATCGCAATAACACTCACAATGACATACTGTCAAGTCAACTCTAACTAGGTGTAGCGATCTCTTAGTGTAATAGTTATCATCGCTCACCACACTTCAACAACCTCCCAGGCAAAAGGGCCAAAAACGTAAAAAAGGGCATTATTTTAATCACTTTTATCGGATTTAGATTAAGCTTTGAACCAATAGAAATGTGACATTCAACCATAAATATGACATTGGGTGTCATATTCACTTTTTAGTAAAATAGCCACGTCGTATCACATTAAAATGGTGATAACCAACTAAAATAGCCAAAACTTCACTAGTTTTGGCTATTTTAGTCGATTATCACCACTTTAATGTGATACGGCATGGCTATTTCAATGTCACTTTAATGGGTTCCAACTTCAAGGGCACGTCCTCATCACGTGCCAAATGTTAGTACTTCAAAAAGTAAAAATTTAGTTTCCCCCAAAATGAGTAAATACATTTGAATTACCTAATCTACCCGAGGCGTCTTTCTAATCATATTTTTGCATCATCCTCTCCTCTATTCATCATCTAACAATGTCACGACAATAGTCTAACCCGAGGCGCACTCTTAATGACATTTCATCATGCATTCTTCATAATGTTAAAGAAGATCACGATGTGTGGAATGGTATAAACTTCAAATTAAACAATTGGGTGACTATGCAACCGTCATGCAAAGGTCCTCATAGGATAAAAAGGCAATGAAGAGGCTTAGTACAATACCATTGGAAGGGACATATCTTGGAATTAAAGATAGCCAAAGATGGATGGAAGGCAAAGGTACAACATGTGTACACGACAAGAGAGATGCACATGCATCTTTCTACTCTAGCATTTGCATTGCAAGCTCATTGTTTGTAAGATATTTTTTGTAATTTTACTTATGTTCTTTATGATTCTAGGTGAAAGCATGATAAGGTGTGGTACACTTTCTACCAGTTGCATTGGTTGCTACCACACTTGAAGACAACCAATATTCGTGGATTTAATATCATCAAAAGATGTATTTAGCAAATTATCCCTAGTGCCTTTTAGATATAATAAATCTAAAACAAGATTAAACACTTGAGGCTTCATACCTTGGATGAGTAGCTTTGATATGGTTTTGTATCCCTTTCTGCTTATTGAAACCTTATCACATGCCTCCACCAGCTCATTAGGATTGACCAAGTCATGAACTTCTTTGCAAACTTCCTTGACTACCTTCCTTCTAAGCCCTGCACACACTGCGAGATCTTGAGCATTTCAATCATGTCATTGTTTTTTATAGAAGATTTGATCATAGAAAATCTATCAAGAGGATTATCCAAGCAGAAACTTCCAAAATATTCATGTAGCTTTGATCAAGCCTCATCTATTGTTTCTTAACACCCCCATGTGCAGCTAGGCATGTAACACTTTTAAACTGTCTAGATCTCACTCTTAACCCAAAATGAGTGCTTTTTAGTTAGGTTTTTTGGAGTGCATATTCCTCTAATTCTTGGTTAGTTTTTCTAAGCTTTATTACCTCTTCCTGAGATGAGATGACTGAAGTAGCCTTTCCAACTCATTTACATGTTAAGTTTGTGAGATCATGATATCTTCTAGTCCTTTAACAAATTGCTTGTACAGACTAAGCATAGTTTACTTGAGAATAGTAGCTTGATTATTCATTCTTGAGAAATATCCAAATAAGCCTTTTTACCATCCCCAATGAATCGAGCAAGATCATGCAGGGTGCTAAATGATGGAGGCTTACGAGTTGATGGATCAAGCGGGTATAGACCTCCTTGAACCCACAAATCTACATGCTTCTTTCCATCTGCACATAGCCTTTGAGCTTCAACCTAATTATGTACAGCTTTGTGATGAATACTTCTCCAGGTGCAATGATATGGTGTCTTTTCGTTAAGTGTGGATCAACTCTTGGAGTCAGCATAGCAGTTAAAATGATCCAAACAGAAAGCAAGAGATGGTGGGAGAGAAAAAAGACAGTATAAAGAAAACAAAGGGAATAACTCTCGTCATGCCCTATGGAAGAGAGAAGTATGTTATGTATTCAAATATTTAAAATTAGCTTATTTTAGAAAACGTGTAGTAGAGTAGGTAAGAGGGCTGCCAAAAGGATAGGTGAATTGAAGACTATAGATGCCTGATGGATGGCATCTTAAAGACACTCTCCTCTAAATAGAGGTAAAAGAGGTGCATTTAATATAGCTATTTGTCTCTACTATTTTAGTTAAGTCACTTTGATTAAGAAAGTTAATCCAATTCTTACATGACCCTTTTTTTTTCATTTTTGGCCTTAATGTGTAAGATAGGAAGGGGGTGATGCTAATATAGTCAATGTTTTTTTTTTGGGAAAAATATCATTCAATTAGTTAAAGAACAAGCACAAAGGGCTAAGTACAACCACGAAGGCCTAAATACAAACTCGCCTCATGTAAGGGGGCGGGAAACAAGTGATCATAAGGGGAAGAGATAATTCTCCTCTCCGGTTGGCCGCTCTATGGGGAGAAGATGTTTCTCCTCTCCGGTTGGCCACTCTATGGGGAGAAGGCTATCTCATACGATGGGGGGGGGGGAACAACCACACAGGTGGTCTGTAATGCCAAATGGGGTCAGTGCCTCTATCTGTAAGGAAAGGGCTAGGCTCCAAAGTCTCAAGAAGGCTTCCCGCCACTTCGCATGCGGTCAAAACTTCCCTACACATTCCCCCACAGACCACAGAGGGTGTGAGTGATGTCGATCCATATTTTCTTGATGGTCTCAGCTGACGGAGTGTGGGTACCCCCGATCGCCTAGCTACATCTAGCATGCCAAATGTGCCAGGTTGCTATGCTACTACAAATCTCCCATCGTTGGCATGAGCGTGGTTGCCAGTCAGCTACTATTGGTGGGCCTGTGACTAGTACTACTACAATGCGATGGTGGGAGACCCGAAGGGCAAGTCCTCCCCCATCCTCCTCTCGTAAGTCCTAACCACTCTAGCCTCAGTGGTCCAAGTGACAGTACCCCAAGTGATGATACGAGTTGATGCCTTGTCCATAGCGAAGATGCGGAGAATCCACTGCCCAATCTACTAAGCCTTCGGGCAATCCCAAAGGTAATGCCAATGAGACTTGTGGGGGTGACTGCACCTCAGGGGCAAGCTACCAACCTCCGACTGCTAGCCAAGTACCCACCGCCAGACTCTTGTTTGCCATAAGCCAAAGGAAGAGAGTGATCTTCCTCGGCTGAAAGTTGTCCCAAAGCCTCTTCCAGAAATTTGAAAGAAAGTGTTGTGATAGGCCCTAGGACTGCCAATGTGCTGCTACTCCCGGTGTGCCATCTACTTCGGCATCTGGATCCTACGGTATATATGTAAAGAAAGGGAAATCCAGAGTCTTCACCTAATCTGTGGGATCATACCATGTCCACTCTCCAAGGTCCCACACGGCAACCACATGGTGAGGTCGGCACTCCCAAATCCATAACTGCCAAAATCTCTCCCTGGCCACCTTGGTCATCGATGATGAATCTATGTGCCATGCCCACGCCCAAAAACCAGTCACCCTAACCCTCTGCAAGGTTCAGCCTCTGAAATCCTCCATGGGGTGCTCTGATCCCTCTAATCTGCCATGTAATCTAATAGAAAAAGTGAGCAGACCACTGTCCTCATTTCCTCCATGGACTACCACGAGGATATCGATCTGGTGAACGTGCCTAGCCACACTAGAGTGGTCACGTCTAGGGTAGGAGTCTAGTGAACACGCCTAGCCGCACTCCGGAGGAATAGCTAAGTCAATGTCGATGCTGAGCCTATCTCTATCCCAGATCCCTGTGAGGCCTCTCTCCTGCTCCTCTTGAGGTAACTACCTGTGTGCAACCCAATCTCCAAGAGACCTAGCTAGTCCCAGGCTTAAGGCTCCATAGGATGTGTGCGATCGGGCCCCTAGCATGTGGCCAGTGGGTAAACGGATCAGGGGGTTCCAGATCAAAGGCTATCGAAGCTAGTCCTTTGAGGCCACTGGAACAATCTGTTTGAGGGCTAGCCTGAGATTATCCTAATCCCAAGGAAGGACTCAAACCACGGGCTCACATATCTGTGAAGATCCATCTAGTACTCTACGGCCACGAGCCTCCAAGGCTCGGAGTGCAGGTTGAAATCTAGGCCAAGAGGAAATCCTTCCAAGGCTCACCACCGGGTAGGTGAGGGTAGGAGTCCTATGACAACCAACTTGCCCAATAGGGCACGACTATGTATAGCTGGATCAATGAGGTGGAGCCCCCCTCTACTACGTGGCTGAATGATCACTCTCCATGCCACTTTGGCCCTCGATGGCTTCCCATCACTTCTGACCCACAAGAAGTTCCGAATCAAATGTTGTACCTAGCCAATACAAGCTCGAAAGAAAAGGCCCAGCATGAGGTGATGTATCACATGGTGTAGCACGTGGTTGGCTACCAACACTCCGCTTGGGATAGATAGCCTTGCTGAGCTCTAGTATAGAAGCTTCTTCCAAATACTCAGAAGAAGCGGAGCGAGCTGCTACTCCGGAGTGATATCAATGCCAACCTGGCAACTGTGGTATTGGACTGGAGTGCTCCTTGGGATCCACTAGAAAGCCTCAAATTGGTCACCAAGACAGGGTGGGTGTTGAACCTACCCAAAAACCACATGACTTGTGCCAGCTGATTTGTGCTCTAGATGCACGACAAAAGATCTTTATCGCCTCCACGAGTCTCTAGAGATTCCTAATATCTCTAGCAAGGTAGGCTGTTGTGTCATCTGTAAACTTTGAGTCCATAAGCTCCTCCTACGTATGGAGGGGAAGGCGTAATCCTTGAAGTTCGGTCTCCTTGGAGGAGAGAAAACTACTCATGACCTCGATGACAAATAGAAAGAGGTACGGTGCCAGAGGATAGCTTTGTCGAACTGAGCGCAGGAGAGGGGAAATTTGTTGCCTCGGGCTCCTTGAATGAGAACTTGGCTGTGAGATGCTGAATAAAGTCTTGAGACTCCATGAATCCACTCCATGGAGAATCCCATCCTACTCATAGTACCCTCCAGAAAGTTCCAATCCATCCTTTCATAAGCTTTCTCAAAAGTCTAGCAGTAGCACAATGAGGTCCTATTGTCACATCTTGGCCGAAGTTGTCACCTCTCCCAAAAGGTAAAGATGTTGTCAAGAATACTTCGATCTTGAACAAAACCAATCTGAGTGTCATGGACCAAGTCTAGGAGGGAAGGTTGAAGTCCCCTGCTCTGATGGCCTTGGCCAAAATCTTGTAGGCCGTCCCTAAAAGGGTGATGGGTCTCCACTACCAGATCTCCAATCTATCACCACCCTCCTTGGGAATCAAATGTATCAATCCCTCTATGAGCCTCTCTGGCATGGCACCTGTGAGCATAATCTCATTGAAGGCAGCACAAAGGCCACCTTCCATGAGTTCTCAATGGCAAAGAAAGAAAGAAATAGGAAGCCCATCTGCCTCCTCGGGCATTTGCCCCTGGGTAATGCCTTCACCGTCTCCGCCAGCTCCTCTCTGTAGTGAAAGGTGTCAATAAGAAATATCGAAGGGAGGGGGGAGCCACCTCTCTCGCATGCCTCGAGACCCTTGTCGCGCAAGCATCCATCACTTGGGGGGATAATGGAGTACCAGAAGAGAACGAAGAAATTTGTGGCGATGGCTCTCACCTATGGGGGATCAGAAACAATAGCTCCATCCTGGCCACGTAGCCTGTGAACACCATCTCTCCTCCTGTGTGGGCCGGCTATCTCAAAGAAAACTCCAGTAACTCTGTCACCGGTGTGAGTCCAGAATGAGGCCCTAGCATGGTATCTATACTCCACCCTCCTCTTCTCAATGGACCAAATCTCCGTGCGGGTGGCAGCAATCTGACTCTCAATCCACGAGCTGTCTAGGGAACTATCCTAAGACGTTGTAAAGAGGCTAGTCCCCTCCTCTCTCTCAGACTCCTTCCCTGCTCCCAAAATCCCTCCACTGGGTTGCCTCTTGCAAGAAAATATTGACCTCATAGCCCGTCGAAAACTCTTCTGCCTTGCGCCAGAGCTCGTCACCACATAGTGGCCTCCTTGCTTTGGTTGTTATAGTCGCCACCTCTCCGTGCTTTGCTATACATTGTGGGAGAATGCACATGTGATCATTTTGGTCACCATTCTATACAATCTGGAATGAGCTCTACAGCTTATTCATGCCTACCATCCTACCCCTCCAATGAACTTCTGGAAGCCACATGAATATCTTCAACAACTTTCCCTAGACCAACCCTTGCCTCCATAGGATGAAGGTGAGGATCAGGTTGAGATTGTTACACTCAACCTATGTAGCTTTCTATTTCCCTCCTCTCTTCCTCTTCCTATAGAAGATACCTTCCTTTATTGTTTTTGCACAGTCAAAACCGAAGGTACAAAGTAATCCATTAGTTATATACATCAACAAATCCATAGGGATACATGAACCAACAAGAGTATTGTCTTATTTGTATGGGCCATTTTGTATAAAGTAGGAAGCAACACTAAGTGAGAAGGAACACTGCAAGAGACAAATTTAACAGCTTAGAGGCACTAAATTCAATCCATTCTGCATGAAAAACATAATCTAGTTTTCCTTGCAAATATTAAAAATTATTTCTTACATATTATAGTATTCAAATAAATTGTGAGGATGGCCCTACCACGCTTGTTTCGATATGGGAGCCAATGCTGCTCGAAAAAAACATATTTTTCAATAGTCAAAATAAGGACAAACTCTTAAATCTATTTGGTTTTGTTTAGGAAATCTCTATCTGGTTTTGTTTCCAAAATCTCTACTATACGCCACTTTATAGCTAAATTATATAAATAAATCATTTGTTAAAATAAGGTCTACTTAAAATCTCAACGAGTTTTTTTCCAATTTTTCTTAATTCTAGCTTGTCTAGAATGACATTTTTCAAGCACTAACATTGGGAGGCCGCACAGTCAGATGAAAGACATGACAAGCATTAATAAGACAAGAGTGCCAACTAGTGCTAGAAAAAACCGTTCTTTCCGTGGCTGATTCCATGACCTCGCATAGGTACTACAGTCACGTGCATTAGGTTTTTGGCTGATTCCATAGTTTTTGGATTTCTATGTCGGTATTCGCTATTGGGGTCGCCGTCTGATTTCTTTGTCATTTTCATGTTTCTCTGAGATACAAGCTCTACATAGGTGCTCGTTTAATGTAGGTAGCTGAAAAAACATTGTATCCACCAAAAGGACCACAACAACGTGTTGGGAGGTCATCCCACTGGTAATTATACTCTATATCGCGCTATTGTGGTCTATTGTGGTCGCTTTGGTGGATATAAAGTTTTAGAGGTAAGGTCCCTCCTATCTACAAAAACTACCACAATAACGTGAGGGGAGGGCATTCTACCAGTATCACATTGTCGTGGTTGTTTTTGTAGCAAAGAGAAATGCAAGATGGGAAGTCCTTTCCATCCCTCCCAAAACTACCACCACAACGCGACACTAGGTCATCCTACCGGCAAGTATACCCCATATCCTGTTGTTGTGGTCATTTTGGGTGTGAAGGTATGTTTCATTCAAATGAAGGTATGTTTCGTTTGAATGAAGATGTTTGAATGCAAAATCTTATGTTTCGATAAATGACCACAACAATGTGATACAGACCAATCTTAGTGAGAGGATGACCACCATCGCATTGTTGTGGTCGTGTCTTGTTTTTGTATTTCTCTGAGATACGAACTTAGCATAGGTGCTCGTCTAATGAAGGTAGCTCAAAAAAAAATTGTATCCAACCAAAACGACCAAACAACACATTGGGAGGTCATCCCACCGGCAATTATACTCTGTATCATGTTGTTGTGATCGCTTTGGGGATAGAAAGTTTTAGAGGTGAGGCCCCTTATATGAAAACTACCACAATAACGTGAGGGGAGGGCATTCTACTAGCAAGTATGTTCGTATCTCATTGTTGTGGTCATTTTTGTAGCAAAGAGAAATGCAAGATGGGAAGTCCTTTATATCTCCCAGAACTACCACCACAAGATGCTAGGTCATCCTACCAGCAAGTATACCCCATATTGCGTTGTTGTGGTTGTTTTGGGTGTGAAAGTATGTTTTGTTTGAATGAAGATGTTTGAATGCAAAATCTTATGTTTCGGTAAATGACCACAACAACGTGATATAGGCCAATGGTAGTTAGAGAATGACCACTATCATATTGTTGTGGTCATGTCTTTTTTTCGAGTAATCGGTTCTTCTATGTCATTTTCTCAACTTGCTAGTCATCATATTGCTATTGTTGCCATTTATAATAGGTTGTGATGTGTTTTCGTGGTTTTAGTTGTCATGGCTAGGACGTAGTCCACAACCTGTCGTACCTCACCAAGCGATCCTGGCATAACGAGACCAATAGGAAATGTCAAGAACATAGATATTATGAATCAAGATCGGAGGACCTGAGTGAGGAACTCTGCCAGCATGCTAAGAGAGATTTGCAAGGTGCAGAAGCACATGTCTATTGCCATACCAAGACTTCCAGAGGTTGGTTAGGGGTATTTGTGCAGATTATGGCCTGGATGTGCACTGGCAAGCTTTTGCCCTGGGAAGTCTCCAAGAGTCCATGGAAGACTCTCTTGTGGAGTTCTTTCAGGATAGCTTTGTACTTGCGACACATGCTCATCGTGTTACCATCATGCCCAAGGATATGGCTTCTCTGCGGCCTCTCCGTTTTAGGTATGACAAGACTCTCAAGCCTTTTGTTATTCCTAATCGGAGAATGAGGGAGATCTTGGAGGCAAAGGGTCGGGATTGAGGAGGTGCCAATCACCCATAATTGAGCCACCCTAGGACAACTAGACATCGAGAATTCACAGGAAGGAGGAGATGAAGAGAATGTGGCTTAGCGAGTACAAGAGACCCTGCAACAGCTAGTGGAGGAGAGGAGGGCTAAAGCCGAAAGGAAAAGAGTGCAGGAAAGAAGAGATTGAGAACAAAGGGAGAAACAACTTTGGCTTCCGAGCTTTTTGCAATAAACTCGCAAGTCCTCGAATATCCGAGATAATCAACCAAATTAGTATTACGCCCTGGAATGCCCCCTATCCTTTCACACTATTGGCCCCACGACGGTGCACCCCCATTCCCCCTCAACGTGATGTTGAGGGAACTATCCACATGAGGTTGCAGAAGCCAACAAGGAGGCCCTATAGAAAGTTGTTGAGGTAAAATTTGAGTGTGACCAAAAGTTAGCCCAAGATGAAGAGTGGCTAGAGTACGAGGTCATGGATATAAAACTGGTATATCACAGAATATATCGAAAGGAGGGATTTGAGTACAGTGGTTGCTTCACAAAAAGATGCTAAAATTTCTGATTAACTTAGGAAAGTTGTAGCCCTGAAAGACTCTTTTTAAGGGATAGTCATTTTGTAATATCTTTTTAAGTTAGGATTCTTTAAAAAAAAGCTATTTTGTAATATCTCTCTTTTTATGCTAATAATATAGATATGTGCCCTTATGTCCTTCTCACTCTAATGTATACAAAAAAATTATCTTGTTGAAACTCCCCGAGTACTTTGCCTGAATCTCTCTCTCTCTCTCTCTCTCTCTCTCTCTCTTTGAGAAAAAATGAAAATTGGTGGTAATATGCTCCATACAATTGCCTTTATTTCACAGCTTCTTGCCTGAGTTTCTCTCTCTATCTTATGCAAAAAAGTCGACACAACAAAATTTTAGTTGGTGGGAAAATACTTTAATCAAATTTTAGTTATAGACAAGATCGAGATATGACAAACACATTTTTGTTTGTCTTGCAAATATTCAAATGTAATTTCTTACATATTAAGGTATTCAAGTCAATTGTAAGGATGGCCCTACCATGCTCGTTATCGATATGGGAGCTGGTGGTCACAAAGAGCCTATTTTTCAATATCACAGAAAGGCATAGTTTTGAAATCTATTTGGCTTTGTTTAGGAAAAGTCTATTTGGGTTTGATTTTCGATAGTATTACTAAACCCCAGTTTATAAGTCAATTATATATAACATTTATTTGTTATAAAAAAACCTACTGAAAATTTCAGCCTAATTTTTTGACCTTTTCTTCATTCTAGCGAATAGAATTACACTAGAAGGCCACACAATTCATAGACATGAGAAATATTAATAAGACAAGGGTGCCAACCAGTGTTAGAATAAACCATCTTTCAATGTATTTTGCACCGGTTCAAAAAAAAAACGATTTAATTCTCTTGTCTTATAATAACTTAATAAAATTTATAATGTTTTAGTTACAAGAACCGGTTATTAATGAAATCTAGAATAGAGAGAACCGATTGTATTCCAACCTGTCTAGAAAAACGTATCTCCATAACATTGGTGCCAACAAAGCTACAACGGAAACATGCATGTATTGATATTGAATTGCTTTCTCTTTACCTCTCTCTCGTAGGTAACATGCACCGATGAAACACAACTGAGAGAAAGAGAGAAGCATCGCAATCGAGATAACAACAAAAATCAACTAAGAGAGAAAAAAAAGGCACCTGAGTGTGTGTGTGTGTGTGAGAGAGAGAGAGATACCCGCATTGAGAGACGGGGGGAGAGAGAGTTATAAGAGAGAGAGAGAGAGCGTTCTCAAACGGTACTGTCTCTCTCAATGCTAGTATATCTCTCGCTCTCTCTCTCATTTCGAATGCCCTGTTTAGTATAAACAGAGTCATACAACTTGTGATGCTCTCATACAACTTGTGTGAGGTCTTTTATGCTAGGATTTCTAAGCTTGTCGTGTGCTAAAGCCATGAGTATCTCTTCGTCACTAAAATGCATCTCCACAACAACGACGATGACCACCTTAAAGTTTAGCACAGCTGGGCCACGTCGTCAGCTTGATACGACTATCCACCTTCTCCTTCTTTGCTTGACGCTATTGAGTTATGAAAACGGCTATCTTCTACTCCTATTGGTGCAGCTAAGCCACACCTCTCCGTGTTTGGCTATACACCGTGGGGGAGAAAGCACATGTGACCATTTTGGTCACCATTCTATGCAATTTGGAATGAGCTCTCCAGCTTGCTCATGCAATTTTGAATGCGCTCTCCAGCTTGCTCATGCCTAGCATCCTACCCCTCCAAAGAACTATTGGAGACCACAAGACCAACGGCAAGAGGAGTATCTTCAACAACATTCCCTATACCAACCCCTAGTTCCAACCTGTGTGAGGATCAGGTTGAGATTGTTTTCGATATTTGATTTAGTTTCAGTTAATAAGTTCATTAGCCTAATTTTTTGACCTTTTCTTCATTTAGCCAATAGAAATACATTAGAATGCCATTTTTCTAGCACAAAATTGTAAGGTCACACAATCAGATCATAGACATGAGAAACATTAATATGACAAGGGTTTCAACCAATGCTAGAGAAAACCATCCTTCAATGTATTTTGCACTGCTTCAAATTTTAAAACAAATGAATTGAAGTTCTACTTGTCCAATAAAATTCATAAGGTTTTAGTTACAAAAACCGGTTAATAATGAAATCTTGAATAGAGTAAACCGATTATATTCCAACCTGTCTAGAAAAACGTATCTGCCAACAAAGCTACAAAGGAAACATGCATCTATTGATATTGAATCGCTTTCTCTTTACCTATCTCTCGTAGATTACATGCACCAATGAAACACAACTGAGAGAAAGACAGACGCATCGCAATTCGAGACAGCAACAAAACACAACTAAGATAGAAAATAAACGCACCTGAGAGTGAGAGAGAGATACCCGCATTGAGAGACAGAGGGAGAGAGAGAGTTATAAGAGAGAGAGAGAGAGAGAGAGCGTGTTCTCAAACGGCACTTTGTCTCTCTCAATGCTGGTATATCTCTCGCTCACTCTCTCATTTCGAATGCTCTGTTTAGTATAAACAGAGTCATATTATATCGTACTCAATACATGGTGGCCATTATTTATTAGTACAAGCATCATATTAACCCCATACTCAATTACCTCCAACCCTAGCAAGCAGCTAGCTAGCAACCCTAACACTAGGTCTGAATTTGTTGGGGATAAGACAAGTTGCACTTAGCCCATAGGCCTACCCTCACCGCCATTGCACAGCTGCTCTCTCTCTCTCTCTCTCTCTCTCTCTCTCTCTCTCTCTCTCTAGACATCAGCTGAAAAGCATCTCTCCCACACACTTTCTCTCTCACACACGCACACCGACCTCTCTCTGGAGTGTGTGGCCATGAAGGTTATCCAAGCGATGATGCTACTGACTCACTCTCATTGCAATTCGCTAGTGGCCTCTCAGCTCTAAAGCCTAGAGGTAACTGGCAAGACTAAAGCTGGGTATCAAGACTAAAGGTGCGAATCACGACAAATATTTGAAATAAAAAAGTAGAGAGGCGGACTGAGCTGGGGTGTGGGTTGGAAGCCCACTCGCCGCGGACTGAGCTATAGCGGAGCTGGGCGGCGTGCAGAGCAGTAAAGACCCGGCCCCACGTTGTCTGTGAAATTTGGCAGAGAAACATGCCTTACTATTTTCCAATGTTCATTTGTTCCTACTACCTTCAACTTGAACCGGCCACAACTGTTAGCTGAGACACATCTTTCCCGTGCGCTCACTGGGTCGAAGACTTCGGAAAGAAATGTTGCACGTGGTTCATGTGCATATCTTAACTAACCATTCCAACAATGACCTCAACGATTCCCAGAAAAAGAACTAGAAAAGGTGAGAATGTTACTCATAAGAATATAAGAAGAAGTTCTCTTACAAATTAGCAAAGATTAGCTCAGACTTGATCCTAAAAGGAAACACAAAAAGAGAACCATAAAGTTTAGTAAAAGAGAAACCCTAGTATTGCAAAATAATGAGTAATATCTTTATTCTATTGGAGCAATGGATAAAAGGCCTTATGTTGATAGCCAATACTTTGCACGGATGATCAAAGGGGAGCATGATCAGCTCATAGATGTAGGTGGTAAAGTCCATGTCTGCGTCAACTTGAAAAAGGTTAATGCAGCTACACTTAGAGACCATTACCCTCTCTTGATCACAGATCATGTTCTCAAATGAGCGGTTTGTAAAGAGGTGTATAACTTTTGAGATGCCTTTTCAAGATATAAGCGAGTGTCTATACACCCTGCAAATCAACATTGTAGGGGGTGTTTGCATATAAAGTCATGCCCTTTGCTCTGATGAATGCTCCAACGACTTTCCAAATATTCATGTTTCATGCTTTGAATGAGTACTTAAGGGTTTTTCTTAAAATATTCATGGATCGTAATTTATGCATATACTCAACCAAACATGGCTAGCATATATCCCACTTAAAGAAAATCTTCCCAAAGTGACGTCTTTACTAAATTTACCTAAACCCACAAAATGTAAATTCATGGTGAGACAAGGTAAAATCTTAGGGCAAGCAAGCTAGTTACAAATACTATGCTCGCAAATTTAGATTTAAAAAACAAATAGACCGATCAACTTCAAAAAAATGAACGTCGCACGCACACCCATGCAACCCATGATTTATGTGAATTTACTAGACCTTTTTCCTCAAGCGTGTGGAATGATTTCTTAGCCCCTTCACAGCCTTGGGTCAAGAGGAATGAGGAGAGGGGAGGTGATCGAGAGAAAATATGTGGTAGCCAACCCATCCTTGCATTGTAAATCAACACATCTTATACAAACAAAGCTCAAGCAAAGCATAGCTTGAGAAAACACCCCTTTTCTGTGGCAATGGGTCTAGCTTGTGAGATGGAAAATTAGGTAGATATAGAAGAGGACCGTGATGATGATTAAAATGACAATGAAAATGTAGCATAATCCTTGACAAAGGGTGGTGGAAGGTGACTAATGATGAGCCTTGAGAGTAATACAAGGATAGAGTGATAGATTATGATGATGGCTTGACAAGCAACAACGAGTCATGAAAAACAACAACAAAATCATGGAAACTACAACTCAACTCTAGTTTTGGAAAGGAACCCAAAAATGTACATTTTTTCAAATTTATGGAAAAAAAAGACACACTTTCATGTTAAACATTAAAAAAAACCCATTACTTTTGTGAAAAAGGAATGCATAAAACATTACTTACATTTTACTCTAAACCCAAAAACGTCCAATATTATCAATTGAAAAAAGAGTTCTATTCTTCAATTTGGAAAACACGATAAATTACAAAGGAGAAGAAACTTTTCCGATCAACTAGGAGAATTAGACCTTTTGCTTTAAAATATCAATTGTTTTATGGCACCAGTGTCAAGAATTTTTTAACTCAAATCCATACACAAGAATTTCTATATCATTCAAATTAAGCATGTCCACACGTCGATGAATTTCGCTTTTATTTCCTTTCTTGGTTTGTTTAAGCATCTCTAGATTATACTTTCCCTTGAGCACGGATAAGTTTTGTACCAATACACATTTCTAAACTACGTGTTGTATGTAGCGTACTATCCACAACCTAATAGGTGGTAAAATTGATGTTCCTTTTAGACCCAATATAATTTGATGAAACTCTCTTACATGGGGATAGTGAATTGTCTAAGAAATAATTTTTCTTTGTATATAAAGTTGATCCAACGGTTGAATTTAAGCATACTTTGGTATTAAGACAGGTACATATATGGAGTCCATGGCCATAGAAGAGGTTTATTGAAAACTCTAGATTAAGATAGAAATCCAATGATCCAAACGCTCAAATTTTAGACAGTGATGAGTACTACAATTTTTCAGTTTACTTTATTTTGATCTAATAGTTCGATTTAAAGTTATAGCCTTTGCAAAAACACAATTTTTAGTTTATAACGTGTAGATTTTGAGCCATGAAATGAGAATAATTGTTCTCTTGAAAAAATGATGGAAATTTCAGGCTGTCGATAAAAATTTCTATCCATTATTATCAGGCTAAAATTTTCGTTTGACAAAAGTGAAATTTATGTCTATTTATGGATTGAAAATTTTTCTTTCTTTGGAAAGAAATTTGACTTTAAGAGAATGTCAATCTGTTCATGGAATTTTGGATTTCAAAATCCACTTTGTCAACAATTTGGATTCCAAAATTTAAATTTTCATCAAATTTTCAGAAGAACGACAACTATTGTCTTTTTACATGGCTCAAAATTAAATAATATTAGATCTTGTCATTGATCTTGTTTTTCCATTTTGTTATTTGATATGAAAAGTGAAAATGTTTTCACCTTTAAATTAGCAATATGTATATTTCTTAAAAAAAGTTCGAACCTATGCTTATTTTGCAAAAAGTTATAAAAAACAGTTCTGTTTAATGTCTCCAAAAGATTGTAAAAATCAAGATAGCCTATTGCAAATGATAACTCATGGACTTGTTATCATTTTTCATGACTTGCTGTTAAGCATGGAAACTTATGTTAGTGATGGCTTTTCTTCTTAGGTATTGACGAGATCTGTGGTGTTAGGTGGCTATAATTCTTGGTAGTGGAAAGATTAGACCTAAACCTTATGCTCACAATAAGTACCCATCATGATGGATAAGAGAGAGAGAGAGAGAGAGAGAGAGAGAGAGAGAGAGAGAGAGACCCTTATGAGTGCAAATTTACTATCATGGCTTCTTTAAGTCTTATGGGGAAGGATACAGAGCATGCCGGGAGGCATCAAAAATTAGAGAAGTAGTAGTGAGATGGTGAGGATGGGAGTTATGAATTTTAAGAGCTTGCGGGTTATGGATTAAGGGTGGTGAAGTTTGACAATTTTGGATTTGTATACATCCTTCCGTTAGAAATTCCCTTGGGAGGTGCACTAAGAGGAAACTCTATGTATCACGTGCGTTCAAAGGGTATTAAAAAAACCCCTTACCAAAAATAATTTTTCCAATTAAACAACCCCTCTTTACTTATGAACTAACGGATTTCTTTCTAAAGTTGAATTAAAGAACTCCTCCTATTAATGTAATCCTGGTAATTTTCTTCAATGTATCTAATTGAAAATACCCTCCTGATGAACTCACGTGGTACACTAAAGTTTTTCTAGGTGAACCCCCCCGAGGAAATTCCACTATATATCAACTCTACTTTGGGGTACTGGTTACTTTGATACAAAGTAATGTTTGGGTCTGGAAATGACTTAACACAAAACTTGTAGTTCTGGACAAATTGCTCTGCATCATAGTAGATGCTCGACACATTCAAACTTGTACTCGAGCGAGTTTCAAGTTAGCCAAAGTTATCGTTGAGAAAACAACCCCATGGCTATAAATTTCACTTACGAAGGGCTAGGAGAGGTGGCCATAGCAATATTCATCAAAACAAAATGTTGCCTGCTCTACGATCCAACAACACCCTAAACCCCTACTTGTTTAGCAGCAACACGAGTCTAATTGTCATCTCCTCTTCTTCAACTGAGAGCTACTCAATTACATGCATAAGGAGGTTTACAGTGGCCTATGTATTTGAGGTAGCCGGAGCAATTGGAAAACGTTTTCATGAGTGGTATGAAATATTATGGAGCCTCTGGAGCTAAACCCAAGCCCAAGAACACCTAGCAAAGAAAGCTACTCAAATGATGGCTATCCTCCACTCCCAAGACTAAGCTACTTAAATGATGGCTATTCTTGACTCCCAAGACCAAGGTGCTCAAAAGATGGCTATCCTTGACTCCCAAGACCAAGCCCAATAATGAAAAAAACAAGGACCTATGGCAAGAGCATGTAGCTAGATCATCACCTGCCAGGAGTGTCAATGCAATCGCTTGAAAAAAAACCTTTTCTCTCATATATGCAAGATAACATACTCAACTATACTTTAATTTTTATGTGTGGTACAGAGGATCAACTTGAATCATGTTACAATATGAGATAATCACAAGACAATATTAACGTTGTATGAGCTTTGCCATCACTTGCTATACACACTGAACATGTTCTATTGTTATATATAACAAAGAAAACATCAATAAATATTGATCAATAACCAACTTCTTATCTTTTTTGATCTCTCTTGCTAGCTTCTTTGTGTTTGTTGTTGATTTTTGATATGTCTTCTTCTTTATGCTTAAGTTATGTGTGCAAGGTTCTTTTATGTGCAAGAAAGAGGTTCCTTCTACCCCTATGTGTAGCAATCCAACTCTCTTCTTTATTCCCTATGCATAGAAAGACCCCCTATTTGTGTGAAGTGGCTCTTCCTCTATGTCATATACATGAAGCTAACCATATTTTACATATACATGCTAGATACTTTGATTGTTTAGTGATTTTTAGCTCTCTTTAGAGTTAAACATAGAAGTAGAATCATTAATTTTTGGTTGATTTGTATGTTTTTTATTTGATTTGTATGCATTAGAGTGTTAGCAAGCATTAGGAGTAGCTTAATTCCTTAAAAAAATTTCTCCCATTAAAAAACCCTTGAAATTGACTAATCTCTCTTAATTGACTAGTTTTTGTCATTAAGGGTGATTAATCCAGTTCAAGAGGCAAAAAGTTTAGAAAATAAGTTTTTTGGGATCGAAATTGATCATGTAAGAGGTCGAAATTAGTGTTTTATAGTGTTTTGAGAGCATCTAGATGCATCAAAACACCCAATTACATCAATTTCTTCATGAATTGGAAGATTTTCTCTCTTTTGCTTAATTTTGCATAAAGATAAGAGACTAAAATTAAGAGTTTAATTAATCTCCAAATAAAGATTAATTTACACTTTTGTTAATGCACATAGTTTAGCGATTCCATGCTCTATCCAATGATGTGCTCAATGGTGTGAATTAATTATTGTTTAGTGGTTAATTAGAGCCCTTGATTAGTCCAAAAGGGAGAAAGATTAATCTGTGATCAATTCTTAAGCAGCTTTTTTCATAGCTCATTAAGGCTAATGAGGATTGAATGAAAAGATGCCAATGAGTTGTTAAATTGTCCATTTAGGGGTCATTTATGAAGGGTGTAAGAGGGTGTCATAAAAGTGTTCACTTTTTTGATTCCCAATTGCCTTTTTGGAAAAATGCCCATATCTTCCCAATTTAAATTTACAAAAATATTTCCCCTAAAACAAGGAAATTCGAATTTCCCTCTAGACTCAAAAACAAATCGAATGTTTCACGCCCTTTTTTAAAAAAAATCCGTGAACCACCCATTTCACGTCGTGAACTAAACCTATTGTTTCACGTCGTGAACTGTACCTATTGTTTCACATCGTGAAACAATTCCCACTGACATTTCACGTGGTAAAGGTTTCACGCCTTACCGCCGTCACACGCCCAAAGAAAAAACCAAATTTGATAAAATTCGTGAAGTCCACTTCACATTGTGAACCGCATCTTGGTAGTTCACATCGTGAAGGGGAATCCATCGGAAAAAAAAAACCCTGTTTGAAGGCTCATACCTCCTAAACTGTGAATCTGATGAACGTGCTCTAGTGCTCATCGAAAAGCCGACATCGAGCTCTTCGAAATTGGTTCGAGTGTTTGAGGGAAAAATTCATCATTTTGGCTTCCGACCAATAGCCTCAAAATTTGACCCGAAAATCGAGGCAAAAAATGGCCCTTACAGTACTAAAAGTTGCCCAAAACAGCTTGAAAATGATTGTGAACCATAAAAAAGCATGTCATAGGGTTTTACACCCATTGTCATGTCAATCCCTCTAAGACTTGGCCCCTTACCTAGCACTATCACAAGTCCTAAGCCTTTAAACATGCTAAGTACCAACCCTTTGCAACCCCTAGATACCCACACTTTGGACGTATTAACTAAGCTAGGAAGGGGGGTTGCCCAAGGAGTAAGTGAGTCCCTAACCACATTAGCACCCACACATGGCCTAAGTGACTCATACAAAAACAAGAACATACACTGATTTCCAAAATCATGGGCAAATATGATGGAACAACTAATCCTGTTCAATTCATATAAATGTTTGAACAACGATTGCGAAGCCTTTGGAAATATAAACTGGCCCAGCAAGGTACATGCGTTGAACCTATGGTTAGTGGAAAAGGCTAATCGATGGGCCTGATTGAGCACGTTTCCTTCCTGCTCCATCTTGTCGAACAAGGATGTAGTTTTCTTAATGACACAAAGTCATACACTTCTTAAGTATAGCCATGACCCCTACTTCCCTCTACACACATTCAAGGAAGAATATTTAGCATATTTAGAAATTTATATATACATTATTAAGTATATTTTAAAAAAAAGAGATGAAAGATTATGAAATATGTACGAAAGTGCTTGGTGCTGCCAATGTCAAGGTGAGATATCCTTGAACCTTCAAGGCATGCTTTAGCAGCCTCTCGTTGTTGCTTGTATTTGTGAGAGGTGTCACAGACCTCAACCTTAGTCTTTTTCCAGTCATCGATGTTGAGACACAAGGGGCTTACTCTTTCCTTCCTTTATTGCTCTTGCACTTTGAGCCTTCGATGGCGCATTAGATCTCTCATTCTCTTGAGCATCCACTTGTTGCCCAAGGGCTCCTCTTGATATAAGAAAATGAGGCAATCATGAGAGTAATCGAAAAATTCAAGGTAAGGGTAGCCACTTTTGTTAACTCTCAGGGAAAATAAGACATTGACAAAAGAAGAGAAACTCACTATATATGATATATATTTTTTGAAAGATGAAATGAGGGTGGCGTGGGTTAATGAGGGTGTAATGGGGTGATGGGAGTGTTAATGGGCTTGTAAAAGGGGGCTAAGGGAGGAATTTTTTTGTTGGGACCAATAATATATATATATATATATATATAACGAAAAAGATAGCTTTACATAAACTTTCCAAACCCACAGTTAGCCCTCATCTACATAAGAGTCACCATTCAACAGACTACACATCAAATCCCATCTATCATCCTCTAAAACAAAAGAGGATTCCCCCCCAAGATAAGTGTTATTCCAGCAAGATGCATGCATCAATCAAAGCTTTAGATGTGCAACCCCTTGGGGTTTGTTTTTCCAAAATCTGCCCTTTTTGAAACCATATTTTAATAGTTGGTCTAGATCCCATTGTATTCTCAATCAATGCCACAAAAATGTAACTAGCTTATTTGACCTTCTTATACCACCTTTGTGTTCTAGGGCCATACCAAGTTGTCTTGATCTTCACCCTTTTCCTTCTAATACCCTGCACAACAATATCCCAAAAGCCAGGCATAGCCTAGTATGTTTGCAAATGACCCCCAATGGGAAAAACTCAGATAATAGTAGACTACAGAGACTGAATCAGTTGAAATAACTAAGCTCCACTAATTCTGTTAATCAAACATATAGACCAACATATACAAATATATTTACGCATCAATCCACTAACATCCATTCGAATATCACAAGCTTTCTGAAATACAATGGAATTTCTAGAATTCCAGATTTCTTGTAAACAGCAGCAACATGTGATGATATTAAGTATTACATCCACATGTTCATCATTAGCTGACCATCTTCCAAATAGACAGCCCCCCCATTGACCCTGTACTCCTAAACCATTCTGGACCCATTTCCCAATTTCGACCCAAGCTCCTCCCAAAAAGTATGTTTCCCATCTTCCAAGGCAGTCCTGCATTGAGGGCATCATCCACTTGTGAAATTCCTTTGAACTAATTTGGAGCCAATGGGAAGAGCTCCCATACATACTCTCCATAAGAACACCCGGTACGTCCATTTCCCATATTGATTTCCCCTTCCTTCTCCAACAATCAGGGCTCCAATTTACTCTTCATAATTTGTTAAAGATGGTGGGTGACATTGTCTTAACTAACCCTCAAGGCACTGTACAAAACTCTAGTTTTACCTTTGTCTAGCTTAGAGCCATAAACCAGGTCCAATCCTTAATCCAAAAAGTATCATCCACAACAATGGATGTCCAACCATTTTGCACTTCCTCCAACACATACCTGATTAGCTGTGCTTCTCTATTAGACAAGGAAAGATCCATTTCCAATTGCTCTTGCTCTTTCCTTCCCACTAAAGAATTATCTCAGCAATCCTCAAATCTCCTCAACCCCTTATTATTCAATCTTTTGGCTATTTTGGGATCTTGTAAGGCTAGGGGGGATTGAACTTATGAGTCCACCAAATCCCTAAGCACAATAAAGAATTCCCTGAAGCTCTGCCACATCCATCCCATACCATGAGTTCTAGCACCTCTTTCCATTTAGAACACAACATCCTACACAAATGGGGAACCAATACTTTTGAGAGGGGCATGATAAAATACTTTTATCCTTCTAGCTTAGACCCTCCCACACTCCATCCAGATACAGTTGAAAATTCCACCAATTCCTTTATCATCTTAGTCCACATTTCCTTTTCATTACTTAGGCATTTAGGCAGAAACACAACCAATCTGGCAATGGTATGGGAAGGGAGATGGAGGATGCCAAATCCACCATCAGACTTAAGCATACACATTTTATCCCAAGCAAGAGCTCTCTTGTTAGAGTCACCATTCCTCCATACAAAATCTCTAATAGGTCTTACTATCTTCTGCCAGTGCCCTTTTCCAAAGTCCAGCACAGGCCAGAGAAACATATTATAGGCATTCAATACTGTGTTTCATATAGCCACCCTATCATGAAAAGGGACCCTCATACCAAGAAATATAGACACTATTGCCTTGCTTATTACCAGCCCAATTGCACTGGCAATATCCTTCAAGGCAGAACAAAGCCATGGTGGTAACCCAATGATTTTAACCCATATAGGGCAGGATCCAACCAAACTTTTGTTGACATTAAAGAAGGAATCAAAAGGAATCACATGCATAAGCTTGTGATCCATGAATAGGGGAGCTCTAGCAAAAGATCAAGGACTGATTACGTCTTATTAAAAAGAACATTAAAGAAGCCTTTCCCTAGATAAAAGACCTGAGATACTACACTATCATGCAAGACATCAGCGTGTAACCATCACGCTATCTCAGCTTTCAAGGGAATCTTTCCTGAGCAGTAGATAATCATGCTACACAAAGAGAAAAATTCAATCTAGCTCCTCACCAACTTAGAAGACACTTGCGGACATACCTTTTCAGCTCTTGTTAATGGGTTTTGAGCTTGCGTGATGATCCTCCTCGGGGGGGTCACTCCTATAAATATGTAAGTATCACGTGGGTTCAACAGAAGGACATTTTAAATATTTAAAACTTACAGAAATATATTTACAGAGGGGATTTATTTATTGTATTTTAAAAAAATTTTATAGATTTGAATAGGAAAGGATACATTATATTCACTAAAAAATTCACGGATAAGGGACTTTTTGAATAGGCCTTGAACGCACGTGATATAGAGGATTTACATATAGTGACCCCCCCGAGTGATCCTCTTAGCTACTCTCTCAAGTGAGGACTTCTTATAGTCCCTTCCCTCATCATCGTTTGCGCGCGTCCTCTTTATCTCAGCAACCCCACCATCCCCCCAATCCCCCCCAGCCATTTACCTTTATCTCATCGATTCTCCCAGAGACCCTCCATGCATGCACCTCGTCACCTATCACTTGGTACGAGGACATGCACGAACACGTGTGAGGTACCCCCCACTCTCCCACGATCGCCGCCACCTAAAGCTTGCATCAACTCACATAATCAATAAAAGGTACACACCTAAGCTCCCAAAGTTTCGGGGAGCGGATTATTTTGGTGTGTAAGAGGGGGGATGGGGAGGTTTATTGATAATGCAAGAAGGGATGGGGTCTGGGTTAATGAGGGTATAAGAAGGGATGGATCATGGGGGCTAGACCGTGGGTTAATGTGGGCGTGAGAAGGGATGAGACGTGTTTTATGGTAATGTAAGAGAGGGGGAAGGAGTGGTACTAACTCTTGCCCAAAACTCTTCCATTATTACTTTTCTCTACCATTGCATTACCACCAATAAACCCATCATTGACTTAGTATTTGTAGTATATCATTGATTTCCATTACAATCGATGTTTAGAAACTAGGCCTCTTAACAATTACCTCTAGCACCATATGCTGCCTATAAATTCCTACTCTTATGCAATAATTGAAAATTAGATTATTCAACCCTTGACATGTTACCAACATTGACTATATTAGCCCCCCGAATGTAGTTGTAGGTAGAGCTATCTTTTGGAGCATTGTCTGATAGGCCCTGTCCCCACGCTGATTTTTGGTGCATGGGCGGTGACTTCAACATGATAGAAGCAGTAGAGGACATACTTGGAGGTGGCACGACCACAGTCTCAGGAGTGGAGTACTCTAGATGGGAGGAGATGATATTGATTCTTAGGGGAGAGGACCCTTGGCATCTTCCAGAGTTTTGGCGTAGCCCTGGGAGTCTTAGCTTCTCTTGATCGGATAGGCGAAGCACTGGCCCCAACCTCTCTCGGCGGCTAGGCAGGTTTTATGTTGACGAGTGGGCTTGCAGCCATGGAGGCATGGTTGGTATTCTGGCAGGCACTACATTTTTAGATCATGCCCTAGTTATTCTATAGAGCAGATATGGGCGCGACTAGATTTTTGCTCAGGATCTCCCAACATGCACTTTGGATGATGGCCTTGGGGAGGTGAATATTTTCTTGCAAGAGGCAGCCCAGAGTAGGAGGGATTTTGGGAGCAGGGAAGGAGTCTGAGAGAGAGGAGGGGACTAGCCTCTTTACAACGTCTTAGGAGAGTTCCCTAGACAGCTCGTGGATTGAGAGTCAAATTGCTGCCACCCGCACGGAGATTTGGTCCATTGAGGAGAGGAGGGTGGAGTATAGATACCATGCTAGGGCCTCATTCTGGACTCACACCGGTGACAGAGTTACTGGAGTTTTCTTTGAGATAGCCGGCCCACATAGGAGGAGAGATGGTGTTCACAGGCTACGTGGCCAGGATGGAGCTATTGTTTCTGATCCCCCATAGGTGAGAGCAATCGCCACAAATTTCTTCGTTCTCTTCTGGTACTCCATTATCCCCCCAAGTGATGGATGCTTGCGCGACGACAAGGGTCTCGAGGCATGCGAGAGAGGTGGCTCCCCCCTCCCTTCGGTATTTCTTATTGACACCTTTCACTGCAGAGAGGAGTTGGCAGAGACGGTGAAGGCATTACCCAGGGGCAAATGCCCGAGGCAGATGGGCTTCCTATTTCTTTCTTTCTTTGCCATTGGGAACTCATGGAAGGTGGCCTTTGTGCTGCCTTCAATGAGATTATGCTCATAGGTGCCATGCCAGAGAGGCTCATAGAGGGATTGATACATTTGATTCCCAAGGAGGGTGGTGATAGATTGGAGATCTGGTAGTGGAGACCCATCACCCTTTTAGGGACGGCCTACAAGATTTTGGCCAAGGCCATCAGAGCAGGGGACTTCAACCCAGCTTCAACCTTCCCTCCTAGACTTGGTCCATGACACTTAGATTGGTTTTGTTCAAGATCAAAGTATTCTTGACAACATCTTTACCTTTTAGGAGAGGTGACAACTTCGGCCAAGATGTGACAACAGGACCTCATTGTGCTACTGCTAGACTTTTGAGAAAGCTTATGAAAGGATGGATTGGAACTTTCTGGAGGGTACTATATGAGTAGGATGGGATTCTTCATGGAGTGGATTCATGGAGTCTCAAGACTTTATTCAGCATCTCACAGCCAGGTTCTCATTCAAGGAGCCCGAGGCAACAAATTTCCCCTCTCCTGCGCTCAGTTCGATAGAGCTATCCTTTGGCACCGTACCTCTTTCTATTTGTCATTGAGGCCATGAGTAGTTTTCTCTCTTCCAAGGAGACCGGACTTCACGGATTACGCCTTCCCCTCCGTACGTAGGAGGAGCTTACGGACTCAAAGTTTACAGATGACACAACAGCCTACCTTGCTGGAGATATTAGGAATCTCTAGAGACTCGCGGAGGCGATAAAGATCTTCTGTCGTGCATCTAGAGCACTTCCTTTGGCTTATGGCAAACAAGAGTCTGGAGGTGGGTACTTGGCTAGCAGTCGGAGGTTGGTAGCTTACCCCTGAGGTGCAGTCACCCCCACAAGTCTCATTGGCATTGCCTTTGGGATTGCCCAAAGGCTTAGTAGATTGGGCAGTGGATTCTCCGCATCTTCGCTATGGACAAGGCATCAACTCGTATCATCACTTGGGGTACTGTCACTTGGACCACTGAGGCTAGAGTGGTTAGGACTTACGAGAGGAGGATGGGGGAGGACTTGCCCTTCGGGTCTCCCACCATCGCATTGTAGTAGTACTAGTCACAGCCCCACCAATAGCTGACTGACAACCACGCTCATGCCAACGATGGGAGATTTGTAGTAGCATAGCAACGTGGCACATTTGGCATGCTAGATGTAGCTAGGCGATCGGGGGTACCCACACTCCGTCAGCTGAGACCATCAAGAAAATATGGATCGACATCACTCACACCCTCTGTGGTCTGTGGGGGAATCTGCAGGGAAGTTCTGACCGCATGCGAAGTGGCGGCGGGAAGCCTTCTTGAGACTTTGGAGCCTAGCCCTTTCCTTACAGATAGAGGCACTGACCCCATTTGGCATTACAGACCACCTGTGTGGTTGTTCCCCCCCCCCCATCGTATGAGATAGCCTTCTCCCCATAGAGTGGCCAACCGGAGAGGCGAAACATCTTCTCTCCATAGAGCGGCCAACCGGAGAGGAGAATTATCTCTTCCCCTTATGATCACTTGTTTCCCGCCCTTACATGAGGCGAGCTTGTATTTAGGCCTTCGTGGTTGTACTTAGCCCTTTGTGGCTATTTGTTCTTTAACTAATTGAATGATATTTTTCCCAAAAAAAAACATTGACTATATTAGCATCACCCCCTTCCTATCTTACACATTAAGGCCAAAAATGAAAAAAAAGGGTCATGTAAGAATTGGATTAACTTTCTTAATCAAAGTGACTTAACTAAAATAGTAGAGACAAATAGCTATATTAAATGCACCTCTTTTACCTCTATTTAGAGGAGAGTGTCTTTAAGATGCCATCCATCAGGCATCTATAGTCTTCAATTCACCTATCCTTTTGGTAGCCCTCTTACCTACTCTACTACACGTTTTCTAAAATAAGCTAATTTTAAATATTTGAATACATAACATACTTCTCTCTTCCATAGGGCATGACGAGAGTTTTTTCCTTTGTTTTCTTTCTACTGTCTTTTTTCTCTCCCACCATCTCTTGCTTTCTGTTTGGATCATTTTAACTGCTATGCTAACTCCAAGAGCTGATCCACACTTAACGAAAAGACACCATATCATTGCACCTGGAGAAGTATTCATCACAAAGCTGTACATAATTAGGTTGAAGCTCAAAGGCTATGTGCAGATGGAAAGAAGCATGTAGATTTGTGGGTTCAAGGAGGTCTATACCCGCTTGATCCATCAACTCGTAAGCCTCCATCATTTAGCACCCTGCATGATCTTGCTCGATTCATTGGGGATGGTAAAAAGGCTTATTTGGATATTTCTCAAGAATGAATAATCAAGCTACTATTCTCAAGTAAACTATGCTTAGTCTGTACAAGCAATTTGTTAAAGGACTAGAAGATATCATGATCTCACAAACTTAACATGTAAATGAGTTGGAAAGGCTACTTCTGTCATCTCATCTCAGGAAGAGGTAATAAAGCTTAGAAAAAATAACCAAGAATTAGAGGAACATGCACTCCAAAAAACCTAACTAAAAAGCACTCATTTTGGGTTAAGAGTGAGATCTAGACAGTTTAAAAGTGTTACATGCCTAGCTGCACATGGGGGTGTTAAGAAAAAATAGATGAGGCTTGATCAAAGCTACATGAATATTTTGGAAGTTTATGCTTGGATAATCCTCTTGATAGATTTTCTATGATCAAATCTTCTATAAAAAACAATGACATGATTGAAATGCTTAAGATCTTGCAGTGTGTGCAGGGCTTAGAAGGAAGGTAGTCGAGGAAGTTTGCAAAGAAGTTCATGACTTGGTCAATCCTGATGAGCTGGTGGAGGCATGTGATAAGGTTTCAATAAGCAGAAAGGGATACAAAACCATATCAAAGCTACTCATCCAAGGTATGAAGCCTCAAGTGTTTAATCTTGTTTCAGATTTATTATATCTAAAAGGCACTAGGGATAATTTGCTAATTACATCTTTTGATGATATTAAATCCACGAATATTGGTTGTCTTCAAGTGTGGTAGCAACCAATGCAACTGGTAGAAAGTGTACCACCTTATCATGCTTTCACCTAGAATCATAAAGAACATAAGTAAAATTACAAAAAATATCTTACAAACAATGAGCTTGCAATGCAAATGCTAGAGTAGAAATATGCATGTGCATCTCTCTTGTCGTGTACACATTTTGTACCTTTGCCTTCCATCCATCTTTGGCTATCTTTAATTCCAAGATATGTCCCTTCCAATGGTATTGTACTAAGCCTCTTCATTGCCTTTTTATCCTATGAGGACCTTTGCATGACGGTTGCATAGTCACCCAATTGTTTAATTTGAAGTTTATACCATTCCACACATCGTGATCTTCTTTAACATTATGAAGAATGCATGATGAAATGTCATTAAGAGTACGCCTCGGGTTAGACTATTGTCGTGACATTGTTAGATGATGAATAGAGGAGAGGATGATGCAAAAATATGATGAGAAAGACGCCTCGGGTAGATTAGGTAATTCAAATGTATTTACTCATTTTGGGGGAAACTAAATTTTTACTTTTTGAAGTACTAACATTTGGCACGTGATGAGGACGTGCCCTTGAAGTTGGAACCCATTAAAGTGACATTGAAATAGCCATGCCGTATCACATTAAAGTGGTGATAATCGACTAAAATAGCCAAAACTAGTGAAGTTTTGGCTATTTTAGTTGGTTATCACCATTTTAATGTGATATCGCGTGGCTATTTTACTAAAAAGTGAATATGACACCCAATGTCATATTTATGGTTGAATGTCACATTTCTATTGGTTCAAAGCTTAATCTAAATCCGATAAAAGTGATTAAAATGTGGCCCTTTTTAACATTTTTGGCCCTTTTGCCTGGGAGGTTGTTGAAGTGTGGTGAGTGATGATAACTATTACACTAAGAGATCGCTACACCTAGTTAGAGTTGACTTGACAGTATGTCATTGTGAGTGTTATTGCGATTGTAAGGATGAGTAAAAGGTCTGGTTGTGGAAAAGATCCGTCTTTTTATTTGTGTTTGGGCTTACAACCTCTACCCATGCTAGTAACTCTCTACAGTGTTGCGACCACCCCTCGATCGTGGTTACTAGAGTGACATGAATATCTAGAGTAACGTCGTGGTTACTATAGGCAAGACCTAGAGTGAGTTAGGGCTAGCTATATATATCTCCAACATCCCCACTCAAATAAAGGTCTCCAGTTTGCGAGTAAAAAAAACCCTTGGGAGCACAAGGGAAAAACCCGAGCTCCTACATATAAATGTACAATGCCACCTTAAAGTCCATGTGCAATGTGCTTCTATATACAAAGTACAAAGAATAAATGTGCATGATGTGAAGTAATGTGTGAAGTGTCCTAAAGTCTATAGGCTATGTACAAGTCTAGACAAAATTGACATGACGTGAGATGTGCTAATCTCCAAAAAGAGAGGCCGCCGCCGCAACTCCAAGTTCTGATCGCAAAAGTGTAAACCGAGCTTCATGGAGTCCTTTGGTGAGAATGTCTGCAATCATTTGATCAATTGGACAATGTTCTACCATTATTGCTCCTTTCCTTACTTCATGTCAAACATAGTGATAATGAACTGCAATATGCTTGGACTTGCTATGTTGCACGTAGTCCTTGGCTAAACTAATAACACTTTGGTTGTCACATCTAAGAGGAGTGCTTGAGGAAGGAGAATGACCAATATCAGCAAGCAATTGTCAAAGCCAAACTAATTCACGAGCTACTAAAGATGCAACTACATATTCAGACTCTGTAGTAGAAACTGCAACACAGCGTTGTTTCTTGCTAGCCCAAGATACCAAACAACCATTGATAAAGAAGCAATTACCACTAGTGGATCGCATGGACAAGTTAGAGCTTGCCCAATCAGCATCTGAATAACCCAAAAGGTTAAGAGAAGTTGATGAAGATATGTCTTCTTGACGGCGATATACAAGTCTGAAATCTACAGTGCCCTTCAAGTACTTCAAAACACGTTTAGCTTGAGACCAATGTCTTGTAGATGGAGAGGACAAGTATTGTCCTAATAGATTTGCTGCAAAAACAGAATATCAGGACGAGTGCTCATGGAAGACAACCAACAAGATTAGCATAGGGTTGATTTAAAGCTAATGATTCAGCCTCAATATTTGCAGAAGCACTCCTAGTAGAGCTTGCAAGACAGGGAGTGTTTGCCGAATGTGCAGTAGCCAATCCAAACTTTTAACAATATCTTGGATAAACTTTGTTTGATGAAGAAGCAAAATACCATTGTGATGATACCTTTGAACTTGAATACCAAGGCATGAATGGATGTCGCCAAGATCCACCATATCAAAGGCTGAGGATAAAACCTTTTTTACTTGTTGCATGAAAGATAGATTATTAGATACAAGTATAGTGTCATCATCAACATAAAGGGCCAATATAACAAAATGGTTATCCACATTGTGCTTGATATAAAGATTTGGATTAGAGAAGCAAGAAACAAACCCCTGAGATGTGAGAAATTGATCAATCTTGATGTACCATGATCGTGAAGCTTGTTTTAGTCCATACAAAGCACGGTGGAGTTGGCGTACACGATGTTCCTTTCCGAGAATCGTAAATCCTTCAGGTTGCTCCAAATATATTTCCTCCTTTAAGTCTCCATTAAGAAAATCCGTCTTAACATCCATTTGATGTATTTTCAAATCAAACTGAGTTGCAAAAGCTAGTAGTACTCGAATGCTTGTACTACGAACTACGGGTGAAAAAGTGTCATGATAGTCAATCCTCCCTGCAATTTGTGAGTATCCCTTTGCAACTAAACGAGATTTGAATTTATCAAAGGATCCATCTGTCTTTGTTTTAGTCTTAAAAACCCACTTACATTTACGATCAGAAGGTAGATTGGTAGAACCCATGTACCTTTCGAGATCAAAGACTCATATTCAGCTTCCATGGCTTCCTTCCATTGTTTCTTTTGTGGAGAGGACATAGCTTTTGCATAAGTTGAAGGATCTTCACAGACAGCCAATACGTGATTACAGGTTTCAATATCACCATATACATGATTTGCACCGTGTTTAAGTTTAATAGGAAGATCAACATAGATATCAAGATCTGTAGCAGTCTCCTTTGAAACCGTAGGATGAACATCAATAGACTTGTCTCCAATATCCATCAAAAGAGTGTTGTCATCACGCAAATCATTGTTCAAAAGTAGAAAAGGAAAAGAAGTGAGTAATGTTTTTGTATCATCAGCATCATCTGTGGACCATGAACCTCTCATCAATTGCTCATTGAATATAGCATCTCGACGACTAACAATTTTCTTTTGAGAACTTGGATTGTAAAACTTGTAACCCTTTGAGTTGGTCTGAATAACCAATAAAAATAACCTTTAAACCTGAAGGTTCTAGCTTGTGTCGTGTCTCTTTTGGGACATGAATATAAGCAATACACCCAAAGACTTTGAAATGTGCAACAGAAGGAGTTTGGAATCTTACTAGAAGGTGCAGTATAGTTGGAAGATGATTTTGAACAAAAATGGCTGTCAATACTGCTTCTGCCCAAAAAGAGTGAGATAATCCAGAATGAATAAGCATGCATCTGATTGCATTCAAAATTGTACGACTCTTTCACTCTGCAACTCCATTCTGTTGGGGAGAATATGGAATGCTATACTCATGGCCGTGGTTGATGCAATGATCATGAAATAAGTTAGAAATATATTCACCACCATTATTACTTTGAAGAATTTTGACTCTTCGACCAGTGTGATTCTCCATAGATATTTGGTACCTCTTAAATGTGTCCAATGCTTCTGATTTATGTCGTAGCAAAAAGACATTTGTATACCGTGAATAGTCATCAATAAAAGTAATGAAGTAACGGTAGTAGCAAGACTTGGATGGAGGAAAGGGTCTAGAAATATTAGTATGAATGAGATCCGAAAGATTCTTTGAATGAATATTTGTAGACATTGGAAATGGCTTACGATGATGTTTGCCTAGAGCACAATATTCACATATCTCCATATGCAGGTGAGATTTGAGGTCCATACCTCTCACAAGATCATGACGATGAATATCAAGAAGCTTTGCAAAATTTGAGTGAGCAAACCGATGATGTCATAGCTTACAATCCAGATCTCCTAGAGCTGTAACAACATTTGCAACATCCTCATTCAATGAAAGTTCAAAGAGATTACCATGTCATCAAGGAGCAACCGCAATAGTGGTGCCATCCTTTTCGATGCGACACTTTGTATTATTAAACCCAAAAAATAGACCAAGATCCACAAGCCGCGTAACAGAAAGTAAGTTTCTTTGTAAATCAGGAACATATAAAACTCCCCGTAGTATTTTGGTTGAGGAAGAAGTTCCCAGATATAAGTCGCCAATACCCATTACTTGGCAAGTTGTATTATCAGCAAGATAAACCACTTTCTTGATAGGAATTGGATGATAATTGTGTAACCATTGCAATTGATATGTCATGTTGCCAGTAGCACCATAATCAACAATAAAGAGAGAACCATCACGAACATATAGTACCTTTTCTGGAGAGACATTATAATGAACCAAATCAGCCTCTTGATGAACATTGTCTTCATCATGAGGATTTTGTTGAGTAGCATAAGCTTGATTTCGAGCTTCATCATAACGCCTCTTGAAGCATCGACTGGATGAATGCCTTGTGCTCCCACAATATTCGCAGGTTGCAGAAGAGGAAGAATCCCTTGATAAATGAGGTTACTTATTTGTAATACCGTGTTCTTCATATTCACAGGTTGCAGAAGAGGAAGGATTCCTTGATAAATGAGGTTACTTATTTGTAATACCGTGTTCTTCATCGTACTCTCGCACCCAACATTTAGATACCAAGTGACCAGTTTTGTCACAATAAGAACAACGCTTTTGAGAAAATCTCAAACGAGAAGAATTACCTCCTCTTTGGAAGCCACGAGATGTAAATTGGGAGGAGGAAGAAGGGCGTTGCTGAAATGGACATCTCCGAACAGTAAAGGCTATCTCTGATTCTGTGTACTCTTGGGCAATCATGACCATTTCATGAGTTACCGACGTCTGACGATCATGACGTTGAGAATATTCAATCAAAGAAATACATGTATGCTCAAAGTCAATTCCATCCTTCTTAGATAATATAGTGACAATATTATCATACAAAGGATCCTTCACCGTATCAAGAAGGTGTGTAACCAATTGAGTTGGAGGAATAGGATCCCCTGCAGAGCAGAAAGTTGATTCATAATATCTTTGAATGATTTAATGTGACTAGACATGGAATTGAGGCTTGCCCAAAAGATTACGGAGATACAGAATCTCTGTAAACAATTTTCTTCTCAAACATAGTGATAAGATAATCCCATATAGCATATGACGTGGATAATGGATAAACATCTAGCATGAGTGAATCGTTAAGGGCAGAAAGTATATATCGATGAGCAGCCTTATCATGACGAATCCAGTGTGCATGAGTGAATCGTTAAGGGCAGAAAAAAAGTATATACCGATGAGCAGCCTTATCACGACGAAACCAGTGTGCATGATTAATTTTCCATTGTTCAAAAATAGGACCTTCGGTAATAATAAAATTATTCTGAAGTGGATCAATAGGTTAAGGAGGGCATGCAAGAATACCAAGAACAATAACTGCCAATTCGTCTCCTTCCAAAATTAAAAGCATCTGGTATTTCCAACCAGGAAATCCTTGGCCTTGGAAAAGAGAAACAGAACGCTGCCCAGAAGGAAATCCGTTAACAAGTATGGTGTTTGCCATGTCGGGTTGTGAGAACACGTACAAGATAAGATCGGAGAACTTTCAGACCATGTACGAGATATGAGAAACTGAGAAACGTAGCCAAAAATAGGCATGCACCAGACAACGAGCATAAAGTGATCGTGTGTAAAGAATAGAACGTGAACCAAAATTAGAACTCTAAAAGTGGGGACCCGTGTCTCATGCACGTAAGCAAACTTAGAGGTCCATAAAAGATGAAATAATAATAATAAAAAGCACCACGTTAAGAAAAAGCATCGTGTTATGACGCAACTTGCACGGCAAGTTTTGTATCTTATTGTAGCTTATACAGCAAGCATCCGTCTGAAGCTTTCACGAAAAGCTTTCACAATCAAATCCTGCTTACAACTCAGAGACAACTACCTATTTGCTCTCACAAAGAACTTGTTTTACTGTTTTAGATGCAGTTTGCCTGAACTGTCCTAACTTTTGACTCAGAACTCCGATTGACAAACCATTTTTTTGATAGGATTCACCAGCACTGTACCATCTACGCACCAACACTGTACAACTAGGAAACGATTAAGAAACAATTATAATTACAACAAGTGGAGCTATAAAATCATGTAGGCAACATATAATCAAAGAACTAATCAACCCTACACAAAACTGTTACCAAAGATCAATCTTGTAAGACATGAAATCATAATCATAAATTGGACAAGAAGATGTAGATGCTTCCCTTATGATTAGAATCACTCTGATACCATGTTGAATGAATCATACGCTCCACAAGAATGAATCATATTAGTCACAAGTCACATATATATAGGCAAGACCTAGAGCGAGTTAGGGCTAGCTATATATAGCTCCAACATAAAGGATAGTTTTTTCTAGCACTGGTTAGCACTCTTGTCTTATTAATGCTTCTCGTGTCTTTCATTTGGTTGTGCAGCCTCCTAATGTCAATGCTCGAAAAATGGCATTCTAGTGTATTTGTACAGGCTAGAATTAAGAAAAGCTAAAAAAAATTTGGGTGAGATTTTAAGTAGGCCTTATTTTAACAAATGATTTTTTTATATAATTTAGTTATAAACTGGCATATAGTAGAGATTTCGGAAACAAAATCGGATAGAGATTTCTTGAACAAAATCGAATAGATTTAAGAGTTTGTCCTTATTTTGATTGTTGAAAAATAAGGAACAAAACCGAACAAAACCGAACAGATTTAAGAGTTTGTCCTTATTTTGATTGTTGAAAAATATGTTTTTTTCAAGTACTGGCTCCCATATTGATAAACGAGCATGGTAGGGCCATCCTCACAATTGATTTGAATACCATAATATGTAAGAAATTACTTTTGAATATTTGCAATGCAAACTAGATTGTGTTTTTCATGCAAAATGGATTGAATTTAGTTCCTCTAAGCTATTAAATTTGTCTCTTGCAGTGTTTCTTCTCACCTAGTGTTCCTTCATACTTTATACAATATGGCCCCGGCAAATAAGATAATACTCTTGTTGGTTCATGTATCCCTATGGATTCGTTGATGTATATAACTAATGGGTTACTTTGTACCTTTGGTTTTGAATGTGCAAAAACAATAAAGGAAGGTATCTTCTATAGGAAGAGGAAGAGTGGAGGGAAATAGAAAGCTACACAGGTTGAGCCTAACAATCTCAACCTGATCCTCACCTTCATCCTATGGAGGCAAAGGTTGTTTTAGGGGATGTTGTTGAAGATATTCCTCTTGCCGTTATTCCTATGGCCTCCAGTAGTTCATTGGAGTGGTAGGATGGTAGGCATGAACAAGTTGGAGAGATCATTCCAGATTGCATAGAATGGTGACCAAAATGATCACATGTGCATTCTCCCACAGTGTATAGCGAAGCACGGAGAGGTGGCGGGCTGGGGCAAGGCAGAAGAGCTGTCGACGGGCTATGGCGGTCAGCGTGGAGGAGGCAATCCAGCAAAGCAGCAAGGAGAGGAAACGAGCTTTTGTATCGCTGCAACAACCAAAGACGACAGGCATGGCTCAGCTGCACCAACAGGAGTAGGAGGCAGCCGTTATCATAACTCGACAGCGCTAAGAAAAGACGGAAAGGGTGGATAAGCGGCTGTCGGCTCAGTAGCAAGGGAGAAGGCCGGCTGCAGTAGTGTAAGCAACAAGCTTACGTGGCTCAACTACGCAACGGGAGCAGGAAGGCAACCGTCGTCATGGTGGAGACGCACTGCAGTGACGAAGAGATACTCCTGGCTATGGCGCACGATAAGCTCAAAAACCCTAGCACAGAAGGCCGCACAGAAGGCCTCACACAGGTTGTGTAGGAGCATCACAGGGTTGGTCGTCTGAGCTAAGCAAAGGTAGCACGGCCTATCGTGAGGTGGCACAACGAGAAGGTGGGGTGGTAGCTACCTATCATGGTGGAGCGCGGTGGCGAAGAAGGCGGTCGTGGGCGGAGCTCTCATGGCAGTGACAGTCGATGGAAGGCGAACGTGTAGAGTTCTACTTTTTAATTTTTGTTAATTAAAAAAATACCCTTTTCCCCTAACATTCAAGCTCCCCAAGGTATTAATGATCATCCTTTCCCCTTTTTTTATTTTTGTTAATTTAAAATATCCTCTTTCCCCGTAAGTTCTAACCCCCAAAGGTATTAATGATCGTCATTTCCCCCTTTTCTCTCATATCATACATGCTTACCTACCACTCCTGCCCCCCTCTCCTACATTACCATAAAACACCCCTCATCCCTTCTCACACCCACATTGCCCCCTTCTCTTACATTACCATAAAACACCCCTCATCCCTTCTCACACACACATTAACCCACGGTCTAGCCCCCATGATCCATCCCTTCTTATACCCTCATTAACCCACACCCCATCCCTTCTTTCATTATCATTAAACCTCCCCATCCCCCTTTTACACACCAAAATATTCCTCTACCCGAAACTTTGGGAGCCTTAGGTGTGCATACCTTTTATTGATTACGCGAGTTAACATGAGCTTTAGGTGGCGGCGATCGTGGGGGAGTGGGGGATACCTCACACATGTGTTCGTGCATGTCCTCGTATACCTAGTGATATAGTGACGAGGCGCATGCATGGAGGGTCTCGAGGAGAATTGATCAAATGAAGGTGATAATGGCTGGGAGGATTGGGGGGATGTTGGGGTTGCTAAGATTGTGAGACCCCCGCCCTCTCCGTGATGCCTCTTCCGGGGCACTGGCGGTGGAAGCAGCGTCACCCTCGCGCAAGGTAGGGCTTCCCACTCAGGGTCTCGCCCACGAATATCTGGACAAGAGACTAGCCCGGAGGTTCCTCCGAAACCAAGCCCAGAAAAACTTCCCTCGCTTGGAAGGCACGAGCGATTCTACCAGGAAAATCATCTAACGGGTCAAGGCTTTAACTATCCGATCTAGTCCGACCGAACCCGTAGGTCGCATGGCCAAATCAAGGAAGAGACTTGCACTTGGTTCATAGAAATCACCGTTTTTTTCTCCTTAAGCGAGACACAGCTGATTCTTTCCCACATAACAAGAATCTTCTAGGGACTTATTCTCACTAGCGTAACTTGACGTATCTGACTGTATCGCAGGAGTCCACCGATCCAGCTGAACCGGCCCATGGGTTAGCCAACTGCCCAACCCCACTCTATTGGTGGAATCCCTTTATATAAAAATTTGGTTCTGTTTTGTCCCGAGTACCAAGGAAAAGAGTTCCCAAGCCCCCTAGCCGGCGCTTCAAGCAAAATTCAAGGTAGTTACACTACTTACACACCCAATATGAAATTGCCTTTTTCACAAATTCGGCTATCTTTAAAGCAATCTTTTAATGAAACCATAGTATTACTGATCATAATCCTCCCACTTGGGAGAAATAAGAAGAGTTGGTAAAGGATTACCAACTCTTTGCGAGATGAGGACATCTCGCATTTTTCAAGTGGGAGAGGATGTAAGATTCCTCCTCAGCCCTGAATGATGTATAAGCTCTCACCTCAATCCCTTGTAATCATCCCCTATTTTAGAATGCAGGAAAATATTATTTTCCCTTGTTTTCGCCTAGAGAGAGGTAATTCCAAATTGAGATTTTTTATATAAAGTTTCTCCTAATATCTAAGATGAATTCCCGTGAAATAGAAGTTCAAAATAAATTTTCCAATGTGTATTAGGAATTAATTGAATATGTGTATTAAAGGCCTTAGGCTAAGTGTCCACATTTTCAGAAATTTTTGGATTAAGGCGCCCAAATAAGGTTCCGATGGGCCAATACGATTAATCCAGGTGTTGGAATGACAAAAATGCAAAGAATAAAAAAAACCCCAAAAATGAGTAAATGCTCACATAAGATGAAGAGTTGACTGAGTATAAGGTTTATTAGTTAAAAATTAAGGTTTATTAGTTAAAAATTGATATATTTTGGTAAAATGATGAATTTTCAACACCTCAGTAAGGAGGGAGAGCCCCGTCAAGTAGGCACCTTTTTTATCATCATTACTTAGCTTTTTTAATCCAAAAAAACGAGATATTTTTATCTCTCCTCTCTCTTGATGTAAACTGGATAAAAAAGGGAGCCAAACTGATCCAAATCTGGGTCAAACTAAAGCTGGAAGCCTCTAGAATCTAGTTGGACTTGGTTAGTGGCCTCCCTCACCTATAAATAGACCCTCATTCTTTTGTATTTTTATCTTTGAGTAATTACATGCCAGTATTATCTTCATTTTTAATGTAATTTCTATTATCCCTCTATTTTGCCTCTTCTTTTGGGAGCTTTGGAGCTTCTCTATTCTCCATATTCTTTTGGAGATTACCCTCCCCCTCTTGGTGGCCAAGGACTTGCTTGAGGGCTTCACTTCTATCCAAAGAATCAAGCCAAAATCAAGGGTAAGCTCTAATTTAATGGTTTTTTCTATTCCTCTCAATGATTTTCTTCTTCTCAACCCCTTTAAAGCTTGAGAAGCTTTCAATGCAATGGTTTTCTCTTGAAATCAAGTTTTCCAATGATTTATAATGTTTAATTAGATTAATGCTAGTCTTTATACTTAATTATAATGTTTCTTTTAAGAAAATATCTCTTTTGGAAAGATTAATCATCTTTATAATTAGATCCTTGTTAGAAGGATGATTCTCAATGATAATCTCTTTAATTTAATCAAAGCTCTAGGCTTGATAAGCTAGAGAAAGAGATTAAATATTTTCATAATTTTTAATCTAGTAAAAATGATGGTTAATTCTTTTAAGCTTGATTATGAGTAAGAAAAATCATATTAACTCATTCTAAAATGAAAGAGGGTTATGCTAACATTTTTAGAAATGAGGAATGGTTATTTTAGAATAATCAAGAGATTTATTCATAATTATGATATGTATGCATAATTTAATTTTAGTCTAAAAGAAGAGTTCCTATTATATTTCCATTACAAGTATTCATTTTAAAATAGAAAATTGAACATTCTCAATAATTGTAGTGAAGCTATGGCAAAATTTTCCAGAAAAAAGATAAATCTTATTTTTATGCATAATTTTAATAAAGCAAAAAGAGGAATTCCTATCATATTCAAGGTATAGATATTTTATGCTAAATCAATGATTTTTATTATTTTTATGGAAAATATTTTTATAGTATTTATGAATATTTTTTAATTAGAGAAAATTATAATTTTTTATTTATTTATTTTTATGCATAAAAATTTAGATGCAAAAAGAGGTATTCCCATGATATTCAAGATTCAAACATTTAAATGTTAAAAGAGAAATTTTTGGCATATTCCAAGATATGGATATTTTTATTTATTTAAAAGAAGCATTTTCATTGTATTTTAAGTAAAAAACTGCATAAATTAATTTTGATGTTAAAAGAGAAGTTTTTGCCATAATTTCATGTCGGAAATTTTGGTATATTAAGGTTGAGGATCAAACTGATGAAAAGAATATTTTAGATATTTCTATGTGGATAAATCAATAAAATAATACATACTCACAATTGGATTATTGGAAGAAGAGTTATTTTCCTGTTATTCTCGAATAAAACTAATTTTTTAATTCTATTATGGCCAGGAAGGAATGAATTTTCATAAAGTTGAAATTTTTCCTAAGTCACCGGTTAATTTTCAGTTAATTAGAAGAAAAATCCTTAGGAATCAAAGTTCGGATTAAACCGAGTAATTTATGGTTAGACCACGACCATGAGTATGGTGGGCCAGTAAGATACTTGCCCATCTCTCGAATCTGAATCAAGCAAAACCTCGTGACCAATTCCAAATCTTCGATACGAAGAATAGACTACCGGTTGAATTAGAGAAGTTTTCCTTAGACCGAATTCATCGAGAAATGAGTTGGAACTTCATTGAATTTGATGGGTAAATTATCCTCATATGAGATTCATGATTTTCATTAAGAAAGTCTGGTTTGTGAGAAAAAGGGTTTTGTGGAATCAAACTCAACGAGAAATTCTGAAAGGTTGGAAGAACTTCCCGTTGTTTGAAACCTTTTGAAGGTCAAGGGAGCTGGCTTTGGTAGGACCTTAACAATAAAGGCCTTTGCGAAGTCCTTCGCCATCCTTACTGCTTCAGTAGTTATGCTCCCCTGGGTTAACTCCAATTCATTCATCTTGGTTTTGAAAAAGCTGGGAGGACAGAATCTCTTCCTTAGGTAAGTCTTGAGATCATTCCATGTCTGGGTATTTCGATCCAGATGGTTTGTCTTGCAGTGGTTTCTCCATGCCACTCTGGCTGTTTCAACTATCTTCAGCCTTGCAAGAGCCAAGGTGAAGACTTCTCTTTTAACATCAAAATTAATTTATGCATTTTTCTACTTAAATTACAATGAAAATTCTTCTTTTAAATAAATAAAAATATCCATATCTTGGAATATGCCAAAAATTTCTCTTTTAACCTTTAAATGTTTGAATCTCGAATATCACGAAAATTCCTGTTTTTGCATCTAAATTTTTATGCATGAAAATAAATATATCAAAAATTTCTATTTTCTCTCTAATTAAATAAATATGCATAAATACTATAAAAGTATTTTTCATAAATATGATAAAAATCATTCTTTTAGCATAAAATATCTATACCTAGAATATGATAGGAATTCCTCCTTTTGCTTTATTAAAATTATGCATAAAAATAAGATTTATCTTTTTTCTAGAAAATTTTACCATAGCTTTGTTACAATTAATGAGAATGTTCTATTTTTAATTTTAAAATGAATACTTGTAATGGAAATATGATAGGAACACTTCTTTTAGACTAAAATTAAATTATGCATACATAACATAATTATAATCATAATTATAAGCATAATTATGAATAAATATCTTAATTATTCTAAAATAACCATTCCTTATTTCTAAAAATGTTAGCATAACCCTCTTTCAATTTATAATGAGTTAATATAATTTTTCTTACTCATAATCAAGCTTAAAAGAATTAACCATCATTTTTACTAGATTAAAAATCATGAAAATATCTAATCTCTTTCTCTAGCTTATCAAGACTAGAGTTTTGATTAAATTGAAGAGATTATCATTGAGAATCATCCTTCTAACAACGATCTAATCATAAAGATGATTAATCTTTCCAAAATAGAGATTTTCTTAAAGGAAACATTATAATTAAGCATAAAGACTAGCATTAATCTGATTAAACATTATGAATCATTGGAAAACTTGATTTCAAGAGAAAACCATTCCATTGAAAGCTTCTCAAGCTTTAGAGGGGTTGAGAAGAAGAAAACCATTCCATTGAAAGCTTTAGAGGGGTTGAGAAGAAGAAAATCATTGTGAGAGGAATAGAAAAACCTATTAAATAAGAGGTTACCCTTGATTTTGGCTTGATTCTTTGGATAGAAGTGAAGCCCTCAAGAAAGTCCTTGGCCACCAAGAGGGGGAGGGTAATCTCCAAGAGAGGATGGAGAATAGAGAAGCTCCAAAGCTCCCAAAAGAAGAGGCAAAATAGAGGGATAATAGAAATTACACTAAAAATGAAGATAATACTAGCATGTAATTACTCAAAGATAAAAATAAAAAGGAATGAGGATCTATTGATAGGTGAGGGAGGCCACTAAACAGATCCAACTAGGTTCTATAGGCTTCCAGCTTCAGTTTGACCCAATTCGGACAAGATTTGGATCAGTTTGGCTCCCTTTTTGATTCAATTTGCATCAAGAGAGAGGAGAGAAAAATATCTATTTTTTTTGAATTAAAAAAGCCAAGTAATGATGATAAAAAAGGTGCCTACTTGATGGGGCTCTCCCTCCTTTACTGAGGTGTCAAAAATTCATCATTTTACCAAAATATCTCAATTTTTACTAATAAACCCAAATTTTTAACTAATAAATCTTAATTTTTAACTAATAAACCTTGTACTCAATCAACTCTTCATCTTATGTGAGCATTTACTCATTTTTGGGATATTTTCTTTTATTCTTTGCATTTTTGTCATCCCAACACTTGGATTAATCCTATCGGCCCATTGGAACCTTATTTGGGCCTTAATCCATGAAAATGTGGACCCTTAGGCTAAGGCCTTTAATACACATATTCAATTAATTATTAATACACATTGAAAAATACTTTATATCAAAAAATATCTCAATTTTGAATTACCTCTCTCTAGAATATTTCCTCTCTCTAGGCCAAAACAAGGGAAAACATTATTTTTTTGCATTTTGAAATAGGGGACGATTATAGGGGATTGAGGTGAGAGCTTATACATCATTCAGGGCTAAGGAGGAATCTTACAAAGATGAAGCGGGCATGCGCAAACGACAATGACGAAAGGGACCGTAAAGAAGTCCTTGCCTTAGAGAGTAGGTGAGAGGATGATCGCGCAGGCTCAGAAACCATTAACAAGAGGTGAAAAGGCATGTCTAAAAGTGTCTTCTGAGTTGGTGAGGAGCTAGATTGAATTGTTCTCTTTGTGTAGCATGATTATCTACTACTGCTCAGGAAAGATTCCCTTGAAAGCCGATGTAGTGCGATGGTTACATGCTAACATTAGGAGAAATCGGGACTCATTTTGGAGCCCTGTAAGATAATCTACGTCACCCTATTTTTTTGTGGCCTAAAATTTGAAAAAAGGAAGGATTTTTTACCCTTTTTTTTGTTTTTGTAGAGAGAGATAATCAACATGGTGGTCCAGACCTTAAATGCTGAAGAACAAAGAGAATATACCACCATCCTATGGATGCATAATAAATATTGATGGAAACAAGCTCTCATTAATGCACTTTCTAAGCATGTTTATTTCCTTTTTGGCAAAATATTTTCCTTATAGTGACTTTTCTCTCCCATTTTAGACATTCAAGTGCATTTCTCGTGAACTCGGGCTATTGCAAGCTCATCATTGTGCTACATTGTGACTTAGTTGCATCACATTGATATGGGAGAGAAGAGGAAGCCATATCATATGCATATTGATCTTGAAGAAGAATATGCACCTTTGAAGAAACGAAATCAACCATAGCTTTCAATCAATCGAAGAGAGAAGGAAGAGATGAGAGCTTCAATCTCAAAGCATATAGACTTGTGGTGTGATGGATCTATGTATCCAAATAATCCTTTAACCTCAAGCACACCCTCATTCTCAAATCGAACCTCATCAATTAGATGTGTTGGTGATAGTCACCAAGGACTACTTGGCTATTGCAATGCACTAAGCCAATCGAATAGAGTTCTAAAAGACTTGAATTCTGCAGCACAGTTGGAGTATAGTCATTTGCGAGACGACAGGTGTACATCTCTCTTCAAGAAAGAAGTTCATAGCTCTTGTGCAAAATAGAGTCTCAATCTAAAACAATATAGGAGAGTGACAAGAATTTAGAGGTTGCACATGTAAAAGAAACAAGCATTGGCATGAGAGAAAGAAAAAGGAATCTGAGTAACATAGAGCAACTTAATCCAAGTGGTGGAGGAGTCAAGAAAGTAATACAAGCTGCAAGGTAATAAACTTCTACATTTCTATGATACAACATTTAGTGCATGTAACTTGTAAATTTATAACAAGACGAATTCATTTCAAGTGTCTCCTATATCCAAATAAAGAAAACATGGAATTGAATTTACTAGCCAGACAATATTCCAAGTTTTTATCTTCAAAGATGGTAGGCCAGATGCTCAAGGAGAAGAAGTATAAGAAAGTACGACGAACATTCATAGAACAGTATACAAAGAAAAGCCAGGTATTTCAAGCTCTTGATATACAAAAATGTCTTGATGATGTTGGCATAGGGAGAAAGGGGTATTCCGAGATTTTCAAGCTAATACACTCAAAATACAAAGAAAATAGAATTTGGGCTACACTTCTTTCAAAACCATATCATGTTAGGAGAGAACATGTGGTGCTCAATGAGCAAATCAGAACATGGCTTGGTCAGCCTTTTCACATCGAAGACACCTACCTTAATAATGACGAAGAAATAAGATATAATAAGACCAACAACATTTTCTTTGATTTGAAAATATTACAAAAGACAATGGTCCAATTGTTTGGAATGACCTTGGTAGAGACTAGAGGAGTGCTTAAGTTTGCTATCAAACTTGATGAATGTGAAGTTGTGAAGCAAAGGAAAAAAGAGAGAATAACAATCACATAATGAACAAGGCATTGGATAACACAATACAAAAAAAAGGTCCTAGAATATTTGGTGGCTTGGGTTATTCGCGGTATGAAATTATTCTTTTTATTTTTGGCTAAAAAGGGTAAGAGTTACCTCCATAATGGATGTATTCAAGGATTGACGAAGGCCTAGTGAAGGACTCAGACTCAAACAAATGACAAGTGATGAGGAAACGGCAAAAAAAGGAATGAGAGTGGGAACATTGGGTAGGCTCGGGTAAAGGGCTCAAAGACATACTTTTTCCACGTGACCCAAACTGACGGAAAGTGCATGATGTGATTGACATCCTCGAACATTTTCCAGGTTGTGCATTCAATGCCAATTAATGCTATATTTAATTGTGCATGCTATCATGTTCGTCATCATGGGTCTCCCGACCTTTGTTGCTTCTGTGTCTTTGTCGTTGTCTTCGTCTGTATCTTTGGCTTTGTCTTCATGAATATGTTGTTGCTTCTATGTCATCGTCTTTGTCCTCATGACTACGTTATTCCGTGGCTGATTCCATGACATCGCATAGGTACTACAGTGACGTGCATTAGGTTTTTGGCTGATTCCATAGTTTTTGGATTTCTATGTCGATATTCGCTATTGGGATCGCCATCTCATTTCTATGTCATTTTCATGTTTCTTTGAGATACAACCTCTAAATAGGTGCTCGTTTAATGTAGGTAGCTGAAAAAACATTGTATCCACCAAAACGACCACAACAACATGTTGGGAGGTCATCTCACTGGTAATTATACTCTGTATCGCACTGTTGTGGTCGCTTTGGTGGATATAAAGTTTTAGAGGTGAGGCCCCTTCTATCTACAAAAACTACCACAATAACGTGAGGGGAGGGCATTCTACCAGTAAGTATGTGTCATATCACATTGTCGTGGTTGCTTTTGTAGCAAAGAGAAATGCAAGATGGGAAGTCCTTTCCATCCCCCCCAAAACTACCACCACAACGTGACACTAGGTCATCCTACCGGCAAGTATACCCCATATTTCGTTGTTGTGTTCGTTTTGGGTGTGAAGGTATGGTTCGTTTGAATGAAAATCTTATGTTTCGATAAATGAAGGTATGAAGGTATGTTTCGTTTGAATGACCACAACAATGTGATATAGACAAATCTCAGTGAGAGGATGACCACCATCGCATTGTTGTGGTCATGTCTTGTTTTCGTGTTTCTCTGAGATAAAAACTTAGCATAGGTGCTCGTCTAATATGGGTAGCTCAAAAAAAATTTGTATCCACCAAAACGACCACAACAACACATTGGGAGGTCATCCCACCGGCAATTATACTGTGTATCATGCTGTTGTGGTCACTTTGGGGATAGAAAGTTTTAGAGGTGAGGCCCCTTATATCTATGAAAACTACCACAATAACGTGAGGGGAGGGCATTCTACTAGCAAGTATGTGTTGTATCGCATTGTTGTGGTGATTTTTGTAGCAAAGAGAAATGCAAGATGGGAAGTCCTTTCCATCCCCTAGAACTACCACCACAACAAGATGCTAGGTCATCCTACCAGCAAGTATACCCATATTGCGTTGTTGTGGTCGTTCTAGGTGTGAAGGTATGTTTTGTTTGAATGAAGATGTTTGAATGCAAAATGTTATGTTTTCGTAAATAACCACAACAACGTGATATAGACCAATCTTGGTTAGAGAATGACCACCATCGCATTGTTGTGGTCATGTCTTTTTTTCGAGTATTCGGTTCTTCTATGTCATTTTCTCAACTTGCTAGTCATCATATTGTTATTGTTGCCATTTATAATAGGTTGTGATGTGTTTTCGTGGTTTTAGTTGTCATGGCTAGGACGAAGTCCACAACTCGTCGTACCTCACCAAGCGATCCTGGCATAATGAGACGAATAGGAAAGGGAAAGAACATAGATATTATGAATCAAGCTCGGAGGACCTGAGTGAGGAACTGTGCCAGCATGCTGAGAGAGATTTGCAAGGTGCAGAAGCACATGTCTATTGCCATACCAAGACTTCCAAGGGTTGGTTAGGGGTATTTGTGCGGATTATGGCGTGGATGTGCACTGGCAAGCTTTTGCCCTGAGATGCCTCCAAGAGTCCATGGAAGACTTTCTTGTGGAGTTCTTTCAGGATAGCTATATGTACTTGCAGCACACGCTCATCGTGTTACCATCGTGCCCAAGGATATGGCTTCTCTGCAACGGCCTCTCAGTTTCAGGTACGACAAGACTCTTAAGCCTGTCGTTATTCCTAATTGGAGAATGAGGGAGATCTTGGAGGCAAAGGGTAAGGATTGAGGAGGTGCCAATCACCCATAATCAAGAAAAGGAGGACTGAAACCCTAGGACAACTAGACATTGAGAATGTACAGGAAAGAGAAGATGAAGAGAATGTGGCTAAGCAGGTACAGGAGACCCTACAACAGCTAGAGGAGGAGAGGAGGGCTAAAGCTGAAAGGAGAAGAGTGCAGGAAAGAAGAGATCGAGAATAAAGGGAGAAACAGAAGTTGGCTTCCGAGCTTTTTGCGATAAACTCGCAAGCCCTCGAATATCTAAGGCCGTACTTCGAAGTCTGAGTCTCGATTCGCAATGCTGACTTCTTTTTCATTGTCGATGCCGACAAAGTGAATATTCTGTCTGACTCATAGGGAGGTTAAAGATGATTTGATGTCCCTCATTCTTAGGTTGGTGCCATTCTAATGTATCTTTTTGCTTATGGGGTCCATTGTAATTTTCTCCAATTTCATGTTCGTCTTGTGTTTACAGTGTCCTCATTTCAAGACTACCAGAAAATCACCAGTGGTTGGTGTATATGGTGAATTCTCTAGTCTCAATGGTCCTTGCATTCGAGGTCACCAACATGATCAATATCTGCAACTAGTTCTACACCTGCTCTTGTGGTTGGCATGTTGCATTCCATGCCTTCTTGTTGATGCACTCTCTTCTTAAAATACCATCAGAGGTACAATTTTGCACATCATATTCTAAATACCTTTCTTTTGCTTAATGTATGTTATTCATCCTTGACCTTTCTTTTTGTTTTTTGTAGAACCGCCCAGTAAATGCTTATGAGGAGGACTACGACATTTTCAAAAGTGAGCTTATCGAACAGATAATCAACCAAATTAGTATTAGGCCCTGGAATGTCCCCTATCCTTTCACACCATTGGACCCACGACGGTGCACCCCCGCTCCCCCTCAACATGATGCTCTGAGGGAACTATCCACATCAATAGTCCCGATCATCCTCCTCCCGGTTGTGTGGAGTCCCCACCTGATTGTTCCGATCCTCCACCACCCCATACCTTACAGGGGGTTTGTAATTTTTACCTCTGTACGAAATTTATCAATGAAATATACATTCTCTGTATGGATCATTTTCAAGACAGGACTACCCCAAGTCGTGTTATTGTGGTCTTTTTGTAATAAACATCTCTTGTTAATAGCACCACGTTATAGACAAGGAAAAAATGATGATCAACTTCCTTAGTTGTAAAAGTTAATGCTTATACGATTTTGTGAGTGACCACAATAACGCGATACCAGTTCTCTTTCAACACAGGACTATCCCCTGTCGTCCTGTTGTTATGGTCTTTTGTAATAAACATGTCTTGTTATAGACAAGGAAAAAGATGATGATGAACTTCCTTGGTATTATCTCCGTCCAGATACAAAAAGGCTTGTACATACATATGAAGAGTTTTGTATATATGGCGCACAGACCAAAGCTTCCAAATAAGGTTGAAGGCTTTGTTCTAATAGACATCACCTTCATGTCACTCAAAATTTAACTAGAAAGAGAGAGAGGGATAGAGAGAGACAAAGAGAGAGAGAGAGAGAGAGAGAAATAAAAAATTATAACTACAAAAAAGATTAAGAACATCTCTCTCTCTCTCTCTCTCTCTCAATCATCATGGTGACATTAACAAATAGTAATCATCATGATGACATCAATAAAATAGTAATCATCATGATGACATCAGCAAATAATACTTACATGCATCCCCCAGTTGTATTCATCATAAATTCACACGAGCACACACACTTAAGCCAGTTTTGTTAAAAGACAAACTTACACATTACATGGGCAAACACACTTGAGCCTTTGTTAACATTACAAACACTCTTTTGTCAACACATCATCCTTTGCTAATAGTGAGGTAGTGTAAAAACTACGAAAAAATCTCCTTTCCTATGCAACAGAGGAGGTATTAGACTTTATGGAGCTTTTCGAGCCCCTCCAAAACCTGGTTCTCCCTCAATCATTGGGAAAGAGACTGAACAGAATAAAAGTGCTCAAAATTCTATAAGGTTTGGAGTTGGCCCTTTTGGAGGTAATCCTTTCTCCTTCTGTTTTCTCCTTGCTACATAACTCAAGCGTTTACTCAGTGCTTTAATCAGTGGTTCCATAGGAAAGCCTAACTAAGTCCTTAACTCATTGGTTCCATAGGTAAGCCTAACTCAGTGCTTTCTCTTTGCAGAAGAAAAGAGAGGTTGCAGAAACCAACAAGGAGGCCCTGTAGAAAGTTGCTGAGGCAAAATTTGAGTGTGACCAGAGGATAGCCCAAGCTGAAGAGTGGCTAGAGTACAAGGTCATGGATGTAAACTGGTGTATCACAGAATATATAGAAAGGAGGGACTTGAGTACAGTGGGTGCTTCAAAAAAGATGCTAAAATTTTTGCTTAACTTAGGAAAGTTGTAGCCCTGAAAGACTCTTTTTGAGGGATAGTCATTTTGTAATATCTTTTTAAGTTATTAAATTCTTGTAGAAGAAAAAACACATTTTGTTATTCTAAGCAAAGAATGTATTATAAATTACATAGACATGTGTGAATTATTAGTACTTTTAAAAAATATTAGATCTTGTCATTGAGCTTATTTTTTCCATTTTGTTATTTGATATGAAAAGTGGAAATTTTATCACCTTTAAATTAGCAATATGTATATTTTTTTTTAAAAAGTTTAAAACTATGTTTATTTTGCAAAAGTTAGAAAAAATAGTTGTAAAAATCAAGATAGCCTTGCAAATGAAAACTCATGACTTGTTGCCATTTTTCATGACTCTCTGTTATGCATGGAAACTTATCTTAGTGATGGCTTTTCTTCTTGGGTATTGACAGGATTTGTGGTGTTAGGTGGGTACAATTCTTGGTAGTGGAAAGATTAGAGCTACACCTTATGCTCACAAGTACCCATCATGATGGATGAGAGAGAGAGAGAGAGAGAGAGAGAGACAGAGACAGAGAGAGAGAGAGAGAGAGAGAGAGAGAGAGAAACACTTATGAGTGCAAATTTCTATCGAAGGATCGAATTTTCCATCGATGAAAATTTCAGGCCATCGACAAAAATTTCTATCCATTATCGCTAGGTTGAATTTTTCGTTCAGAAAAAGTGAAATTTATGTTTATTTATGGATTGAAATTTTTCTTTTTCCACACACAAATTTGAATTTATCAGAAATTTCAATCTGTTCACAGAATTTCAGATTTTAGAATCCACTATGTAAACAATTTGGATTCCCATTTTCATCAGTTTTTCAAAACGACAACTATTGTCTCTTTTTAAAGCTCAAAATTTAATTATTATAAACTAAAAATTGTGTTCTTGCAAAGTCTATAACTCTAAATTGAACCATTAGATCAAAATAAAGTAAATTGATAAATTGTAGTACTTAGTATCATCTAAAATTTGACCGTTTGGATCGCTGGTTTTCTATCTAAATCTAGAGAAATCTTTTCTTTAAATAAGTCTCTTCTATGGCCATGGACTCCATATACCTACTTATTTTAACATCAAATAGGTGCTCTAATTTAATGATTGGGATGAAGTGGAATGATTGGGATGAAGTTAGTTAAGTTCTTATGGAAGAAAAAACACATTTTTATAATTCTAAGTAAAGAATGTATTGTAAATTACATATACATGAGTGAATTCATTAGGGGAAGGTTGAGGTCTATAGGGGCCCTTTAAGCTGCCATATTATGATTTTAATGACTTTTTGTTAAAACGTTAAGTTTCTTTGACTTTAGATACCTTCTTGTTCTTCAAACGGCTAGAAGTTTGAATTTCAAAGTTTCCCGCCCAAATTGAATTTGAAATCGAGCGAGCAAAACTATAGCATGTGACATATCTATGGAAAGAGCTCGACGAGTAGATTTTGGATCTGTAATCTCCGATAAATTTTGAGCTCATATGTGACGTCCGAAATTTCAAAAACTTTCCCCCCACTTTTTGGAAATGAAGGCAAAGGGCCCCTATAGACCTCAACCTTCCCCTAATGATTAGTAGTTTTAAATAATATTAGATCTTGTCATTGATCTTGTTTTTTTCATTTTTTTATTTGATATGAAAAGTGAAAATTTTTTCACCTTTAAATTAGTAATATGTATATTTCTTAAAAAAAGTTTGAAACTATGCTTATTTTGCAAAAGTTATAAAAAACAGTTCTCTTTAATGTCTCAAAATATTGTAAAAATCAAGATAGCCAATTGAAAACGATAACTCATGGACTTGTCATTTTTCAAGACTCGGTATTAAGCATGGAAACTTATGTTAGTGATGGATTTCCTTCTTGGGTATTGACGGGATCTGTGGTGTTAGGTGGCTACAATTCTTGGTTGTAACACCATATTAGATAATTTGGGAAAAATCCCATTCCCATTTGAAAAATGGGAGCATGGTGAACTTGTCCAAAAGTTTGTCAAAACCCCCTCATGTGACATATCATCGGAAAGATCTTGAAGAGTAGAATCTAAATCTATGATCTCCGACAAATTTGGAGTTAGTATGTTTAAGACATGTCCAAAACTATATGGAATAATTGATTCCCAAAATGTGAGATTTTTTCCAAATTACCTAATATTGACTTTTGTGGAAAGATTAGACCTAAACCTTATACTCACAAGTACCCATCATGTTGGATGAGAGAGAGAGAGAGAGAGAGAGAGACCCTTATGAGTGCAAATTTACTATCATGGCTTCTTTAAGACTGATGGGGAAGGATGCAGAGCATGGGGAGAGGCATCAAAACTTCAAGAAGTAGTAGTGAGATGGTGAGGATGGGAGTTATGAATCTTAAGATCTTGTGGGTTATGGATTATGGGTGGTGAAGTTTGACAATTTTGTATTTGTATACATCCTTATGTTAGAAATTCGACTATGTATCAACTCCACTTGGGGTAGTGGTTACTTGATACAAAGTAATGTTTGGGTCCAAAAATGACATAACACAAAACTTGCAATTCTTGACAAATTGCTCTGCATCATAGTAGATGCTCGGCACATTCAAACTTGTACTCGAGCGAGTTTCAAGTTAGCCAAAGTTATCATTGAAAAAACACCCCCATGGTTGTAAATTTTGCTTACGAAGGGCTAGGACAGGTGGCCATAACAATATTCATCAAAACAGAATGCTCCCTGCTCTATGATCCAACAACACCCTAAACCCCTACTTGTTTAGCAGCAACACGAGTCTAATTGTCATCTCCTCTTCTTCAACTGAGAGATACACGATTACACACATCAAGAGGTTTATCATGGCCTATGTATTTGAGGTAGCTGGAGCCATTGGAAATGTTTTCGTGAGTGGCATGAAATATTATGGAGCCTATGGAGCTAAACCCAAGCCCAAGAACACCTAGCAAAGAGAGCTTCTCAAATGATGGCTATCTTTGACTCCCAAGATCAAGCTTCTCAAATGATGGATATCCTTGACTCCCAAGACCAAGGTGCTCAAAAGATGGCTATCCTCGACTCCCAAGTCCAAGCCCAATAATGAAAAAAACAAGGACCTATGGCGAGAGTGTGTAGCTAGATCATCATCTCCCAGGAGTGTCAATGCGATCTCTTGAAAAACAAAACCTTTTCTCTCATATATGGAAGATAACATGCTCAACTATACTTTAATTTTTATGTGTGGTACAGACGATCAACTTGAATCATGTTACAATATGAGATAATCACAAGACAATATTAACGTTGTGTGAGTTTTGCCATCACTTGCTATATACAATGAGCATGTTTTATTGTTATATATAACAAAGAAAACATCAATAAATATCGTGCCCAAGGGCTCCCCTTGATATAAAAAAATGAGGTAATCATGAGAGTAATGGGCAAATTCAAGGTAAGGGTAGCCACTTTTGTTCACTGTCAGGGAAAATGAGATATTGACGAAAGAAGGATAACTCACTATATATGATATATATTTTTTGAAAGATGAAATGAGGGTGGCGTGGGTTAATGAGGGTGTAATGGGGTGATGGGAGTGTTAATGGGCTTGTAAAAGGGGGCTAAGGGAGATGATTTTTTTTGTTGGGACCAATAATATATATATATAAAGAAAAAGACAGCTTTACATAAACTTTCGAAACCCATAGTTAGGCCTCATCTACATAAGAGTCACCATTCAACAGATTACACATCAAATCCCATCTAGCTTCAGATGTGTAACCCCGAGGGGTCTGTTTTTCCAAAATATCTCGGCCTTTTATCTCCCCTTTTTGAAACCATATTTTAATAGTTGGTCTAGACCCCATTGGATTGCTAATCAATGCCACAAAAATGTGACTAGCTTATTTGACCTTCTTATACCACCTCTATGTTCTAGGGCCATACCAAGTTGTCTTGATCTTCACCCTTTTCCTTTTGATACCCTGCACAACTATATCTTAGAAGCTAGGCATAGCCTAGTATGTTTGCAAATGACCCCCCATGGGAAAAACTCAGATAATAGTAGACTGCAGAGACTGAATCAGCTGCTGAAATAACTAAGCTCCACTAATTCTGTTAATCAAGCATACAAACCAACATATACAAATATATCTATGCACCAATCCACTAACATCCATTCCAATATCACAAGCTTTCTGAAATACAATGGAGTTTCTAGAATTCCATATTTTCCCATAAATAGTAGCACCATCTGATGATATTAAGTATTATATCCACATGTTCATCATCAGGTGACCATCTTCTAAACAGCCAGCCTCTCCCATTGACCATGTACTCCTAAACCATTCTGGACCCATTTTCCAATTTTGACCCAAGCTTCTCTTATAGCAAGGCAATCCCAAAAAGTATGTTTCCCATCTTCGTAGGCAATCCTGCATCAGGGGTAGCATCCACTTGTGAAATTCCTTTGAATCACTTTGGAGCCAATGGGCAGAGCTCCCATACAGACTCTCCACAAGAACACCTAAGATTTAGAATCCACTTTGTCAACAATTTGGATTCCAAAATCTAAAATTTCATCAATTTTTCAAAACGACAATTATCATCTTCTTTCATGGCTCAAAATTTAATTGTTATAAACTAAAAATTGTGTTCTTGCAAAGTCTATAACTCTAAATTGAACCGTTAGATCAAAATAAAGTAAAGTGATAAATTGTAGTACTTACTATCATCTAAAATTTGACCTTTTCGATCATTGGTTTTCTATGTGAATCTAGAGAAATCTTTTCTTTCAATAAGCCTCTTCTACGGCCATGGACTCCATATACTTACTTATTTTAACATTAAATATATGCTCTAATTTAATGATTGGGATGAAGTTAGTTCAATTCTTGTAAAAGAAAAATCACATTTTTGTAATTCTAAGTAAAGAATGTATTATAAACTACATAGACATGCGTGAATTATTAGTACTTTTAAAAAATATTAGATCTTGTCATTGAGCTTGTTTTTTCCATTTTGTTATTTGATATGAAAAGTGGAAATTTTATCACCTTTAAATTAGCAATATGTATATTTTAAAAAAAAAACTTTGAAACTATGCTTATTTTGCAAAAGTTAGAAAAAACAGTTGTAAAAATCAAGATATCCTATTGTAAATGATAACTCATGACTTGACATTTTTCATTACTCTCTATTAAGCATGGAAACTTATCTTAGTGATGGCTTTTTTTCTTGGGTATTGATGGGATTTGTGGTTTTAGGTGGGTAGTACAATTCTTGGTGGTGGAAAGATTAGACCTAAACCTTATGCTCACAAGTACCCATCATGATGGATAACACACACACACACACACACACACACACACACACACACACAGAGCAAAACCCTTATGAGTGCAAATTTCTATCGAAGGACCGAATTTTCCATTGATGAAAATTTCAGGCCATTGACGAAAATTTCTATCCATTATTGCCAGGCTGAAATTTTGGTTCAAATAAGTGAAATTTATGTCTATTTATGGATTCAAATTTTCTTTTTTCAGACAGAAATTTGACTTTGTGAGAAATGTCAATCTGTTCACAGAATTTTGGATTTCAGAATGCACTTTGTCAACAATTTGGATTCCCAGTTTCATCAGGTTTTCAAAACGACAACTGTTGTCTTTTTTCATGGCTCAAAATTTAATTATTATAAACTAAAAATTATGTTCTTGCAAAGTCTATAACTCTAAATTGAACCATTAGATCAAAATAAAGTAAATTGATAAATTGTAGTACTTACTATAATCTAAAATTTGACCGTTTGTATCGTTGGTTTTCTATCTGAATCTAGAGAAATCTTTTCTTTAGATAAGCCTCTTCTACAGCCATGGAGTCCATATACCTACTTATTTTAACATCAAATAGATGCTCTAATTCAATGATTGGGATGGAGTTAGTTAAATTCTTGTAGAAGAAAAATCACATTTTTGTAATTCTAAGTAAAGAATGTATTATAAATTACATAGACATGCGTGAATTATTAGTAGTTTTAAATAATATTAGATCTTGTCATTGATCTTGTTTTTCCATTTTGTTATTTGATATGAAAAGTGAAAATGTTTTCACCTTTAAATTAGCAATATGTATATTTCTTAAAAAAAGTTCGAACCTATGCTTATTTTGCAAAAGTTATAAAAAACAGTTCTGTTTAATGTCTCCAAAAGATTGTAAAAATCAAGATAGCCTATTGCAAATGATAACTCATGGACTTGTTATCATTTTTCATGACTTGCTGTTAAGCATGGAAACTTATGTTAGTGATGGCTTTCCTTCTTAGGTATTGACGAGATCTGTGGTGTTAGGTGGCTATAATTCTTGGTTGTGGAAAGATTAGACCTAAACCTTATGCTCACAATAAGTACCCATCATGATGGATAAGAAGGAGAGAGAAAGAGAGAGAGAGAGAGAGAGACCCTTATGAGTGCAAATTTACTATCATGGCTTCTTTAATTCTTATGGGGAAGGATACAGAGCATGCGGAGAGGCATCAAAAATTAGAGAAGTAGTAGTGAGATGGTGAGGATGGGAGTTATGAATTTTAAGAGCTTGCGGGTTATGGATTAAGGGTGGTGAAGTTTGACAATTTTGGATTTGTATACATCCTTCCGTTAGAAATTCCCTTGGGAGGTGCACTAAGAGGAAACTCTATGTATCACGTGCGTTCAAAGGGTATTAAAAAAACCCCTTACCAAAAATAATTTTCCCAATTAAACAACCCCTCTTTACTTATGAACTAACGGATTTCTTTCTAAAGTTGAATTAAAGAACTCCTCCTATTAATGTAATCCTAGTAATTTTCTTCAATGTATCTAATTAAAAAACCCTCCTGATGAACTCATGTGGTACACTAAAGTTTTTCTAGGTGAACCCCCCCGAGGAAATTCCACTATATATGAACTCTACTTTGGGGTACTGGTTACTTTGATACAAAGTAATGTTTAGGTCTAGAAATGACTTAACACAAAACTTGCAGTTCTGGACAAATTACTCTGCATCATAGTAGATGCTCGACACATTCAAACTTGTACTCGAGCGAGTTTCAAGTTAGCCAAAGTTATCGTTGAAAAAACAACCCCATGGCTGTAAATTTCGCTTACGAAGGGCTAGGAGAGGTGGCCATAGCAATATTCATCAAAACAAAATGTTGCCTGCTCTACGATCCAACAACACCCTAAACCCCTACTTGTTTAGCAGCAACACGAGTCTAATTGTCATCTCCTCTTCTTCAACTGAGAGCTACTCAATTACATGCATAAGGAGGTTTAGAGTGGCCTATGTATTTGAGGTAGCCGGAGCAATTGGAAAACGTTTTCATGAGTGGTATGAAATATTATGGAGCCTCTGGAGCTAAACCCAAGCCCATGAACACCTAGCAAAGAAAGCTACTCAAATGATGGCTATCCTCCACTCCCAAGACTAAGCTACTTAAATGATGGCTATTCTTGACTCCCAAGACCAAGGTGCTCAAAAGATGGCTATCCTTGACTCCCAAGACCAAGCCCAATAATGAAAAAAACAAGGACCTATGGCGAGAGCATGTAGCTAGATCATCACCTGCCAGGAGTGTCAATGCAATCGCTTGAAAAAAAAACCTTTTCTCTCATATATGCAAGATAACATACTCAACTATACTTTAATTTTTATGTGTGGTATAGAGGATCAACTTGAATCATGTTACAATATGAGATAATCACAAGACAATATTAATGTTGTATGAGCTTTGCCATCACTTGCTATACACACTGAACATGTTCTATTGTTATATATAACAAAGAAAACATCAATAAATATCGATCAATAACCAACTTCTTATCTTTTTTGATCTCTCTTGCCAGCTTCTTTGTGTTTGTTGTTGATTTTCGATATGTCTTCTTCTTTATGCTTAAGTTATGTGTGCAAGGTTCTTTTATGTGCAAGAAAGAGGTTCCTTCTACCCCTATGTGTAGCAATCCAACTCTCTTCTTTATTCCCTATGCATAGAAAGACCCCCTATTTGTGTGAAGTGGCTCTTCCTCTATGTCATATACATGAAGCTAACCATATTTTACATATACATGCTAGATACTTTGATTTTTTAGTGATTTTTAGCTCTCTTTAGAGTTAAACATAGAAGTAGAATCATTAATTTTTGGTTGATTTGTATGTTTTTTATTTGATTTGTATGCATTAGAGTGTTAGCAAGCATTAGGAGTAGCTTAATTCCTTAAAAAAAATTCTCCCATTAAAAAACCCTTGAAATTGACTAATCTCTCTTAATTGACTGGTTTTTGTCATTAAGGGTGATTAATCCAGTTCAAGAGGCAAAAAGTTTAGAAAATAAGTTTTTTGGGATCGAAATTGATCATGTAAGAGGTCGAAATTAGTGTTTAATAGTGTTTTGAGAGCATCTAGATGCATCAAAACACCCAATTACATCAATTTCTTCATGAATTGGAAGATTTTCTCTCTTTTGCTTAATTTTGCATAAAGATAAGAGACTAAAATTAAGAGTTTAATTAATCTCTAAATATAGATTAATTTACACTTTTGTTAATGCACATAGTTTAGCGATTCCATGCTCTATCCAATGATGTGCTCAATGGTGTGAATTAATTAATGTTTAGTGGTTAATTAGAGTCCTTGATTAGTCCAAAACGGAGAAAGATTAATCTGTGATTAATTCTTAAGCATCTTTTTTCATAGCTCATTAAGGCTAATGAGGATTGAATGAAAAGATGCCAATGAGTTGTTAAATTGTCCATTTAGGGGTCATTTATGAAGGGTGTAAGAGGGTGTCATAAATTTGTTCACTTTTTTGATTCCCAATTGCCTTTTTGGAAAAATGCCCATATCTCCCCAATTTAAATTTACAAAAATATTTCCCCCAAAACAAGGAAATTCGAATTTCCCTCTAGACTCAAAAACAAATCGAATGTTTCACGCCCTTTTTTAAAAAAAATCCGTGAACCACCCATTTCACGTCGTGAACTAAACCTATTGTTTCACGTCGTGAACTGTACCTATTGTTTCACATCGTGAAACAATTCCCACTGACATTTCACGTGGTAAAGGTTTCACGCCTTACCGCCGTCACACGCCCAAAAAAAAACCAAATTTGATAAAATTCGTGAAGTCCACTTCACATCGTGAACCGCACCTTGGTAGTTCACATCGTGAAGGGGAATCCATTGGAAAAAAAAACCCTGTTTGAAGGCTCATACCTCCTAAACTGTGAATCTGATGAACGCGCTCTAGTGCTCATCGAAAAGCCGACATCGAGCTCTTCGAAATTGGTTCGAGTGTTTGAGGGAAAAAATCATCATTTTGGCTTCACTACAAGGGATCAGGCTCATACCCGCGCTCCTAGCCGCTAAAAATGACTTGTGAAAAAAAGTAGCGGGCCCGTGTATCAGCGCGTGTATCATCGCGGCCAGAGACATGCGTGTAAAAGCGCGTGTATCATCGCGGCCAGAGACATGCGTGTAAAAGCGCGTGTATAGGACTGCTCAGACGCACTCATACACGGGCGTATACACGCATTCTGTCAGTTCAGATGCATTTAGACGCGTTGATACAAGCGTCTATACACGCATTTTGTTACTTTAGATGCACTTATACACGCGTATTTCTCAGATTTGACGCGTTTATACACGCGCATTTTACAGATTTTCCGCGTATATACACGCGACTTTTAGCAATTCTGACGCGTTTATACACGCGAACAGAGAGCCAAAAAAAAATCCAGAGAGTGCTATTTGGTGCCTGAATGCTGTTCCAGCATTCCAGCACCCAATAATACTCTCTGGATTATTATTTTTTTGGTGCATTAGACCACGAAGAACATATCCACGAGGAAGATTAAGACAAGAATGACATGAATGCATACATTGTCAATACACGATTCAAGACAGACATGAATGTAATACTATCGATTCACGATTCAATATTACTATCAAAATTTCACACATATATACAAGGGAGTCCATATCTCGAAGTAGCCCATGGCTTCAGTTTATAAAAAAATATATACAACCACATCCTCAATATGGAATGTGATACTATAAGTCTGAGTACTACTCAGACCCAGATGATGACTCGGTGCTCCCTCCATGCTCAGATGAGCTCACATCGGTCGGAATGTCCGATGAGTAGTGCTCACGTCCACCCTCTGCTGCAGTGGCGGCGGGTGAATCATCACCAGCTTGTGCCTGTTCAAGTAATATATAGTATATAAGTATATATATATGTAATTCAATAAACTAAAATCATTCGTTTAGAGTTTTCAAGTACCTGTCGACCGTATGGTCTCATGGCCATCTCAAACTGCGCGTTCGTAATACGTCCCTCGGCTCTGAAGATGGCCCACGTGTCACGTCTGCTATGCCGGCGAGCATACGCAGTATCATGGGTTGTGGGCTTCCTCCCCGTAACCCGTCGCTGTATCATAATCAACACAATTTGTAATATTAAAACAATCATAGAATCAATGAATTAAGTAAACAATCAAATAAAGTGGCAAGATACTTATGAACTCTGCCTCCCATGACTCGACGCCCCCAGATCCGAAATGCAAAGATCCAATGGTCTCCATCTGGATCCGTCGTGCCTCCACATGCTGCCTGCTCTTCACGCCACCCTCTGCTCGTTTCTTTGCCTCCTTCCACTCGCGTTTGTGCACAGTGGCAGGTTTCTCGGCAGAATAGCCACCCGCAACTACATTTAGTCCATCATCGTATGCGAGTTTTTTAAGGTGAGATCTTTTATTACTTAAGATCTCCCTTATTCGCGTCCTTCCCCATACATCCGAGAATGTAGCATGTGGGGGATTGGGGTACCGACTATGTACAGCCTCTATCACCTCCCCAACTAATCGGCTATTTTGATCTTTAAATTTAATAAAACAATTTCTATACAAGTTTGATACTACCCCACGCATGTACTCCATTACCTCCCTCCCCCTCGCATCCATCACTATCCCGCCCCTATCCGTCTCACATCATAGCAGATCACTCCCTCCACCTCTCTCATCTCCTCCTCTTCCGAGCTGTCTCCTCTAACTCTTCTCCCTCTATCTCCTCTCTCACCGCGTGCCCTACTACCTCCCCCACCTCCCCCACCAAAGCACCCGCCGCATCCTCCACTCCCACTCTTCCTACTGCTGCGGGTGGAGTCACGAATGGGAGATTGCCTACGTGACGGTGGTTGTGAGCGCCCTGACGTGACGGTGGCTCTGAGGGAGCACGTGATGGTGGCTGTGAGCCCTGACGTGATGGTGCTTGGGAGGGTGTGCGTGAGTGTGTCTGGGACGAGGTATGTCTCCTCGGTGGACGTGGAAGAGGAGAAGCTGCATGCCGTCTCGTCGGACTCGTAGGCATAGACGACACTGGAGTGCCCTGGATACTCGCGGTAGGGATATAGACACCAGGCATGGAAGGAGGGGGATGGGCATACATGTACTATGTAAGCTCAACTGGACCAGGATGGTGCCCAAAATGATTTAGCATCTCCATCAGCCAATTGCTGTACGCAAATGGATCGGATGAAGAACCTGGAATATCCATAAAGAATCTGCAAAAATAATCCTCATGTACATCATGGGCTGTCTCTTGACTCACACAAATATCATCATTCAAGTCACCTATCAGCCTGCAAACCATAGAAACAGGAAACGCAGTCTCGTGTATACACCCGTCCAGAAACGCGTGTATACACCCGTCAAAAAACGTGTGTATACACCCGTCCAGAAACGCGTGTATATCCGCGTGAACAGTCTGTGCAGACAGGATACATGCGCTTTTACACGCGTTTCTACATGCGACCTGCGCAAAAAAAAATTTTGAAAGGGACCGACCTCCGACAATGTGTCCTTATAAAAGGCCCACTGTCGCCCCTGTCAGAATCGTTCACCCAAAATCGTGTGCACAGAAGCAAAAGGACGGAGACAAACCCAAAAAGCAAAGAGAAAATAGCATAAACAAATCTGAGGAAGGAGACAAGGCAAAGGACAAACTAACTCACCTCTGAAAAAGTGAGTCTTCTTTCTTGGTCAGCTTCCTCCCGTGTGTGCTCCTTCTCTGCTCCCTCCTTGCACTTAGGTTTCGTTTCTGTTGGAAGAGGCGAAAACGAAAAAGAACAGATATGTTAGTTCAAAATCTTTATTTGGGGAAGGCGGGCTATTTTTAGTTTAAACAGATCGTCGCGTTTAAAAACGCGTGTATGTTCGCGTGTATGATAATTTAGCTACGTTTATACACACGTTTTACAGGAATTACTCGCGTTAATACACGCGATTTTTAGGAAATAGCCGCGTTAATACACGTAATTTTTAGGAAATAGCCGCGTTAATACACGCGATTTTTATACTTTCATTAAAAACATATTATGATTTTGTGTTTTCTGGTTTGTACAGAGGATGTCATCAACCTCCTCAAGCAGTTTTGGGGAAGATGAGACAATGCGTCATCGTAATCGCGATGTGTGGTTGGGACAACGGATCAAATGTATGTGTAATCGATGTCAAGGATGCATTGTACAAGCACGTCGAATTACCTTGAATCACATCTCCATGTATGGAGAATGGAATCAAACAGGTTTAGAGGTGAGTAGATGTAAATTGATGGTATTCAAATGACTCATGGTATCCAAATTAAATTAATAGAGTTGTAATATATAAACTCTAATTGAAGCAGGATGCAATACCACACCCTAACATGGTGCCCTACGCGCGACGAGAGCACGCAAAGCGTCGACGAGATGATGCTGGAGCTTCGGGATCTATTGTCAGAGATGAGTGGGAAAGGGATGACAATAGCCCTGCACCCCACGAAGTTGTGGAAGAGGAAGTGTTTGATGATATGGTGCGGAATCTTTTTAAGGATGATCCCAAAGGTATGGAGAGAGCAGAGAGCGACGAGGGGCTGCATATCACGGCGAAAGAATGGGAGTATGCACGAGGATGCATGTTAAAGGTACATAGAACTAATGTTTTGCATTAGTTGTAAGTGATTTGCTTTTAATATTTATTCACATTGCTTACACAAATATTGCTTCTATTTTGGTCCAGTACACTATGTTCAATGCTATATGGTATGAAGGCAAGCATTTTCGAACACAAAGAATTGATGAAAAGAGGAATACACAAGATTGCGGTGTCATTAGTAGCTTTGAGGGAGCTAATGGAAAAATGGATGATTATTGTGGCACAATCCAAGACATATTTAGGCTTGACTTTCGTCGCTTCTTTGTGTATGTTTTGGATGTCAAATGGCAAATGAACGTGGTGGAAAAAGGGCCTGATGCAACGATAAAACGCCATGCAAGTGGCTATGTAACTATTGACTCTACAAAGTTTTGGCAAACAAAGAAAGATAGGCTCGTATTGCCACAACAATGTGAGCAGGTATGCATTTTTTTACTAATGTGTTTCATGTACATATATATCTAAGCTCGCGTACCCCTTGACTTTTAATATGCTAATTAATTACTGTAGTATGTGTATTTGAGTAGGTTATCTATCTACCAATGGTGCATGACATTAAATGGTGGTACGTCATCCCTATTGCACCACGTTCCAAAGTGATGTATAATACATTCACTGATATGGAGCATATGGAGGATGTAACAAGCCGCAATGAAGATGATGTCGAACATGCCAATGAAGATGTTGTGATCGATGATCAAGAAATAAGAGATGATCATGATAATGAGGATGAGCGTGCCATTTCTCATGATCATGAGAATGACCCTACCATTGAGGATGATGGTGATGTTGATGAGGATGATCAAGACATCGATACCATTATCAATGGAGTACAGAATATCGATAGTGGAATAAATTTAATCGTAGCCTTACAAATTGATCAAATGGATACTGATGTTGATCGTTTGGCAAGGATGGATCTTATTGAAGATGAGATCGAACCCTAACCAATCCGTCACTGTATCGTTCTAAATTGATGACATTTCTATTGTATGTGTTGTCTTTTAATTATCATCTCATATGCATGATTTATTTTTGAATATATTTCATTGTTGTAAATGCATGTAGTGGGATTGTGTAATGATATATACTGTAATGTACTATGAGATGGTTTAAAGAAAATAGTTTTTAATTTTGTAAAGGAATTCAGTTTTTCTTTACCAAGCGTGTATTAATGCGTGTATAGCAGCGTGTATTGATGCGTGTATTATTGCGTGTATATAAACGCGCTTATACACGCACTGATAAATGCAAATATACATGCGAATTTAAATGCCAAAATACACGCGCCCGATTCTATTCAAATACATGCGCGACCATACACGTGCTCGTAATTTATCGCGTGTATGAAACGCGTGTATGGCAGCATTGTCTTGTAGTGCTTTCGACCAATAGCCTCAAAATTTGACCCGAAAATCGAGGCAAAAAATGGCCCTTACAGTACTAAAAGTTGCCCAAAACAGCTTGAAAATGATTGTGAACCATAAAAAAGCATGTCATAGGGTTTTACACCCATTGTCATGTCAATCCCCCTAAGACTTGGCCCCCTACCTAGCACTATCACAAGTCCTAAGCCTTTAAACATGCTAGGTACCAACCCTTTGCAACCCCTAGATACCCACACTTTGGACGTATTAACTAAGCTAGGAAGGGGGGTTGCCCAAGGAGTAAGTGAGTCCCTAACCACATTAGCACCCACACATGGCCTAAGTGACTCATACAAAAACAAGAACATACACTGATTTCCAAAATCATGGGCAAATATGATGGAACAACTAATCCTGTTCAATTCATATAAATGTTTGAACAACGATTGCGAAGCCTTTGGAAATATAAACTAGCCCAACAAGGTACATGCGTTGAACCTATGGTTAGTGGAAAAGGCTAATCGATGGGCCTGATTGAGCACGTTTCCTTCCTGCTCCATCTTGTCGAACAAGGATGTAGTTTTCTTAATGACACGAAGTCATACACTTCTTAAGTATAGCCATGACCCCTACTTCCCTCTACATACATTCAAGGAAGAATATTTAGCATATTTAGAAATTTATATATACATTATTAAGTATATTTTAAAAAAAAGAGATGAAAGATTATGAAATATGTACGAAAGTGCTTGGTGCTGCCAATGTCAAGGTGAGATATCCTTGAACCTTCAAGGCATGCTTTAGCAGCCTCTCGTTGTTGCTTGTATTTGTGAGAGGTGTCACAGACCTCAACCTTGGTCTTTTTCCAGTCATCGATGTTGAGACACAAGGGGCTTACTCTTTCCTTCCTTTATTGCTCTTGCACTTTGAGCCTTCGATGGCGCATTAGATCTCTCATTCTCTTGAGCATCCACTTGTTGCCCAAGGGCTCCTCTTGATATAAGAAAATGAGGCAATCATGAGAGTAATCGAAAAATTCAAGGTAAGGGTAGCCACTTTTGTTAACTCTCAGGGAAAATAAGACATTGACAAAAGAAGAAAAACTCACTATATATGATATATATTTTTTGAAAGATGAAATGAGGGTGGCGTGGGTTAATGAGGGTGTAATGGGGTGATGGGAGTGTTAATGGGCTTGTAAAAGGGGGCTAAGGGAGGAATTTTTTTGTTGGGACCAATAATATATATATATATATATATAACGAAAAAGACAGCTTTACATAAACTTTCCAAACCCACAGTTAGCCCTCATCTACATAAGAGTCACCATTCAACAGACTACACATCAAATCCCATCTATCATCCTCTAAAACAAAAGAGGATTCCCCCCCAAGATAAGTGTTATTCCAGCAAGATGCATGCATCAATTAAAGCTTTAGATGTGCAACCCCTTGGGGTTTGTTTTTCCAAAATCTCCCCTTTTTGAAACCATATTTTAATAGTTGGTCTAGATCCCATTGTATTCTCAATCAATGCCACAAAAATGTAACTAGCTTATTTGACCTTCTTATACCACCTCTGTGTTCTAGGGCCATACCAAGTTGTCTAGAGACTGAATCAGCTGAAATAACTAAGCTCCACTAATTCTGTTAATCAAACATATAGACCAACATATACAAATATATTTACGCATCAATCCACTAACATCCATTCGAATATCACAAGCTTTCTGAAATACAATGGAATTTCTAGAATTCCAGATTTCTTGTAAACAGCAGCAACATGTGATGATATTAAGTATTACATCCACATGTTCATCATTAGCTGACCATCTTCCAAATAGACAGCCCCCCCATTGACCCTGTACTCCTAAACCATTCTGGACCCATTTCCCAATTTCGACCCAAGCTCCTCCCAAAAAGTATGTTTCCCATCTTCCAAGGCAGTATTGAGGGCATCATCCACTTGTGAAATTCCTTTGAACTAATTTGGAGCCAATGGGAAGAGCTCCCATACAGACTCTCCATAAGAACACCTGAGATTTAGTCGGTATGTCCATTTCCCATATTGCTTTCCCCTTCCTTCTCCAACAATCAGGGCTCCAATTTACTCTTCATAATTTGTTAATAGTGGTGAGTGACATTGTCTTAACTAACCCTCAAGGCACTGTACAAAACTCTAGTTTTACCTTTGTCTAGCTTAGAGCCATAAACCAGGTCCAATCCTTAATCCAAAAAGTATCATCCACAACAATGGATGTCCAACCATTTTGCACTTCCTCCAACACATACCTGATTAGCTGTGCTTCTCTATTAGACAAGGAAAGATCCATTTCCAATTGCTCTTGCTCTTTCCTTCCCACTAAAGAATTATCTCAGCAATCCTCAAATCTCCTCAACCCCTTATTATTCAATCTTTTGGCTATTTTGGGATCTTGTAAGGCTAGGGGGGATTGAACTTATGAGTCCACCAAATCCCTAAGCACAATAAAGAATTCCCTGAAGCTCTGCCACATCCATCCCATACCATGAGTTCTAGCACCTCTTTCCATTTAGAACACAACAGCCTACACAAATGGGGAACCAATAATTTTGAGAGGGGCATGATAAAATACTTTTATCCTTCTAGCTTAGACCCTCCCACACTCCATCCAGATACAGTTGAAAATTCCACCAATTCCTTTACCATCTTAGTCCACATTTCCTTTTCATTACTTAGGCATTTAGGCAGAAACACAACCAATCTAGCAATGGTATGGGAAGGGAGATGGAGGATGCCAAATCCACCATCAGACTTAAGCATACACATTTTATCCCAGGCAAGAGCTCTCTTGTTAGAGTCACCATTCCTCCATACAAAATCTCTAATAGGTCTTACTATCTTCTGCCAATGCCCTTTTCCAAAGTCCAGCACAGGCCAGAGAAACATATTATAGGCATTCAATACTGTGTTTCATATAGCCACCCTATCATGAAAAGGGACCCTCATACCAGGAAATATAGACACTATTGCCTTGCTTATTACTAGCCCAATTGCACTGGCAATATCCTTCAAGGCAGAACAAAGCCATGGTGGTAACCCAATGATTTTAACCCATATAGGGCAGGATCCAACCAAACTTTTGTTGACATTAAAGAAGGAATAAAAAGGAATCACATGCATAAGCTTGTGATCCATGAATAGGGGAGCTCTAGCAAAAGATCAAGGACTGATTACGTCTTATTAAAAAGAACATTAAAGAAGCCTTTCCCTAGATAAAAGACCTGAGATACTACACTATCATGCAAGACATCCGCGTGTAACCATCGCGCTATCTCAGCTTTCAAGGGAATCTTTCCTGAGCAGTAGATAATCATGCTACACAAAGAGAAAAATTCAATCTAGCTCCTCACTAACTTAGAAGACACTTGCGGACATACCTTTTCAGCTCTTGTTAATGGGTTTTGAGCTTGCGTGATGATCCTCTTAGCTACTCTCTCAAGTGAGGACTTCTTATAGTCCCTTCCCTCATCATCGTTTGCGCGCGTCCTCTTCATCTCAGCAACCCCACCATCCCCTCGCCATTTACCTTTATCTCATCGATTCTCCCAGAGACCCTCCATGCATGCACCTCGTCACCTATCACTTGGTACGAGGACATGCACGAACACGTGTGAGGTACCCCCCACTCTCCCACGATCGCCACCACCTAAAGCTTGCATCAACTCACATAATCAATAAAAGGTACACACCTAAGCTCCCAAAGTTTCGGGGAGAAGATTATTTTGGTGTGTAAGAGGGGGGATGGGGAGGTTTATTGATAATGCAAGAAGGGATGGGGTCTGGGTTAATGAGGGATGGGGTCTGGGTTAATGAGGGTATAAGAAGGGATGGATCATGGGGGCTAGACCGTGGGTTAATGTGGGCGTGAGAAGGGATGAGAGGTGTTTTATGGTAATGTAAGAGAGGGGGAAGGAGTGGTACTAACTCTTGCCCAAAACTCTTCCATTATTACTTTTTTCTACCATTGCATCACCACCAATAAACCCATCATTGACTTAGTATTTGTAGTATATCATTGATTTCCATTACAATCGATGTTTAGAAACTAGGCCTCTTAACAATTACCTCTAGCACCATATGCTGTCTATAAATTCCTACTCTTATGCAATAATTGAAAATTAGATTATTCAACCCTTGACATGTTACCAACATTGACTATATTAGCCCCCCGAATGTAGTTGTAGGTAGAGCTATCTTTTGGAGCATTGTCTAATAGGCCGTGTCCCCACGCTGATTTTTGGTGCATGGGCGGTGACTTCAACATGATAGATGCAGTAGAGGACATACTTGGAGGTGGCACGACCACAGTCTCAGGAGTGGAGTACTCTAGATGGGAGGAGATGATATTGATTCTTAGGGGAGAGGACCCTTGGCATCTTCCAGAGTTTTGGCGTAGCCCTGGGAGTCTTAGCTTCTCTTGATCGGATAGGCGAAGCACTGGCCCCAACCTCTCTCGGCGGCTAGGCAGGTTTTATGTTGACGAGTGGGCTTGCAGCCATGGAGGCATGGTTGGTATTCTGGCAGGCACTACATTTTTAGATCATGCCCTAGTTATTCTATCCCCCTAGAGGGCCCATGGAGGCATGACAGATATGCAAGCTCCAAATTCCAGATAGCCTGATTCACAACCGTGAGATTTGTAGCCAAATAGAGCAGATATGGGCGCAACTAGATTTTTGCTCAGGATCTCCCAACATGCACTTTGGATGATGGCCTTGGGGAGGTAGTCAGTGTGGAGGAGGCAAGCAAGCAAAGCAACAAGGAGAGAAGACGAGATTTTGTAGCACTACAAGCAAAGACTGCAGGCGTGGCTCACCTGCACCAACAGGAGCAGGAGGCAGCCGTTATCATAACTCAACAACGCTAAGCAAAGAAGGAGAGGGTGGATAGGCGGCTGTCGGCTTAGTAGTAGCAAGGGAGAAGGTGGGCTGCAGTGTAAGCAGCAAGCTGATGTGGCTCAGCTGCACGAACGGGAGAAGAAAAGCGTCGTCGTCGTGGTGGAGACGCACTGCAGTGACGAAGAGATACTCCTGGCTATGGAACACGATAAACTCAAAAACCCTAGCACAAAAGGCCTCACACAGGTTGTGTGGGAGTATCACAAGCAATGCGGTCATTTGAGCTAAGCAAGGGTAGCGTGGCCTATCGTGATGAGGAGGCACAACGAGAAGGACGGGTGGCAGCTACCTATCGTGGTGGCGAACGGTGGCGGAGAAGGCAGTCGTGGGCGGAGCTCTGACGGTGACCGTCGATGGAAGAAAGGTTGTCGGTGGGAGGAAGGCGACCCGCGTAGATGACACGTGCAGAGTTCTACTCTTTTGTTTCTGTTAATTAAAAATATCCCCTAACATTCAAACTCCCCAAGGTATTAATGATCATCCTTTCCCCTTTTTTTATTTTTTATTATTAAAAATATTCTCTTTCCCCCTAAGTTCTAACATTCAAAATGACCCCCAAAGGTATTAATGATCGTCCTTTCCCCCCTTTTTTCTCACATCATTCATGGTTAGCTACCACTCCTTCCCCCTCTCTTACATGACCATAAAACACCTCTCATCCCTTCTCACATCATACATGGTTAGCTACCACTCCTTCCCCCTCTCTTACATTACCATAAAACACCTCTCATCCCTTCTCACACCCACATTAACCCACGGTCTAGCCCCCATGATCCATCCCTTCTTATACCCAGACCCTATCCCTTCTTGCATTATCAATAAACCTCCCCATCCCCCCTCTTACACACCAAAATAATCCTCTCCCCCCGAAACTTTGGGAGCCTTAGGTATGTACCTTTTATTGATTATGTGAGTTGACGCAAGCTTTAGGTGGCAGCGATCATGGGAGAGTGGGGGGCACCTCACACGTGTTCGTGCATGTCCTCGTACCTAGTTATAGGTGACGAGATGCATGCATGGAGGGTCTCTGGGAGAATCGATGAGATGAAGGTGATAATGGCTGGGGGGGATTGGGGGGATGGTGGGGTTGCTGAGATGAAGAGGACGCATGCAAACGATGATGAGGGAAGGGACTATAAGAAGTCCTCACTTGAGAGAGTAGCTAAGAGCTTCATCCACCACAGGCTCAAAACCCATTAACAAGAGCTGAAAAGGTATGTCCGCAAGTGTCTTCTAAGCTGGTGAGGAGCTAGATTGAATTGTTCTCTTCGTGTAGCATGATTATCTATTGCTAAGGAAAGATTCCCTTGAAAGCTGAAATAGCGCAATGGTTACACGCTAATGTCTTGCATGATAGTGTAGTATCTCAGGTCTTTTATCTAGGGAAAGGCTTCTTTAATGTTTTTTTAATAAGACGCAAGCAGTCCTTGATCTTTTGAGGAAAGAGTAAGCCCCTTGTGTCTCAACATCGATGACTGGAAAAAGACTAAGGTTGCGGTCTATGACACCTCTCACAAATACAAGCAACAACGAGAGGCTGCTAAAGCATGCCTTGAAGGTTCAGGGATATCTCACCTTGACATTGGCGGCACCAAGCACTTTCGTACATATTTCATAATCTTTCATCTCTTTTTTTTTCAATATACTTAATAATGTATATATAAATATGCTAAATATTCTTCCTTGAATGTGTGTAGAGGGAAATAGGGGTCATGGCTATACTTATGAAGTGTATGACTTTGTGTCATTAAGAAAACTACATCCTTGTTCACATTTCATGCGTTAAGGTTTCACGCCTTACTGCCGTCACACGCCCAAAAAAAAACCAAATTCGATAAAATCCGTGAAGTCCACTTCACGTCGTGAACCGCACCCTGGTAGTTCACGTCGTGAAGGGGAATCCATTAGCAAAAAAAAAACCTATTTGGAGACTCATATCTCCTAAACCATGAATCCGATGAGACAAACGTGCTCTAGTGCTCATCGAAAGCCGGCATCGAGCTCTTCGAAACGAAATTGGTTCGAGTGTTTGAGGGAAAATTTCATCATTTTGGCTTCCGACCAATAGCCTTAAAATTTGACCCAAAAATCGAGGCAAAAATGGCCCTTACAGTACTAAAAGTTGCCCAAAACAGCCCGAAAACGATTGTGAACCATAAAAAACGTGTCATAAGGTTTTACACCCACTGTCACATCAATCTCTCTAAGACTTGGCCCCTTGCCTAAAAGCGTGTCATAGGGTTTTACACCCACTGTCACATCAATCCCTCTAAGACTTGGCCCCTTGCCTAGCACTATCACAAGTCCTAAGCCTTTAAACATGCTAGGTACCAACCCTTTGCAACCCCTAGATACCCACACCTTGGACGTATTAACTAAGCTAGGAAGGGGGGTTTCCCAAGGAGTAAGTGAGTCCCTAACCACATTAGCACCCACACATAGCCTAAGTGACTCATACAAAAACAAACCATACACTGATTTCCAAAATCATGGGCAAATACGATGGAACAACTAATCCTGTTCAATTCATATAAATGTTTGAACAACGATTGCAAAGCCTTTGGAAATATAAAGTGGCCCAGCAAGGTACATGCGTTGAACCTATGGTTAGTGGAAAAGGCTAATCGATGGGCTTGATTGAGCACGTTTCCTTCCTGCTCGACGTGAAATGGGTGGTTCACGAATTTTTTTTTTAAGGGCGTGAAACATTCGATTTTTTTTTAAGTCTAAAGGAAAATTCCAATTTCCTTGTTTAGGGAGAATATTTTTTTTAATTTAAATTGAGGAGATATGGGCATTTTCCCAAAAAGGCAATTGGGAATCAAAAACGTGAACACTTTTATGACACCCTCTTACACCCTTCATAAATGACCCCCAAAATAGACAATTTAACAACTCATTGGCATCTTTTCATTCAATCCTCATTAGCCTTAATGAGTTAAGGAAAATGATGCTTAAGAATTAATCAAAGATAAATCTTTCTTCCTTTTGGACTAATTAAGGGCTCTAATTAACCACTAAATACTAATTAATTCACACCATTGAGCACATCATTGGGGATAGAGCATGAAATCACTAAACTATGTGCATTAACAAAAGTGTAAATTAATCTATATTTGGAGATTAATTAACTTTAATTTTAGTCTCTTGCAAAATTAAGCAAAAGAGAGAAATTCTTCCAATTCATGAAGAAATTGATGTAATCGAGTGTTTTGATGCATCTAGATGCTCTCAAAACACTATAAAACACTCATTTCGACCTCTTACATGATCAATTTCGATCCCAAAAAACTTATTTTCTAAACTTTTTGCCTCTTGAACTGGATTAATCACCCTTAATGACAAAAACTAGTCAATTAAAAGAGATTAGTCAATTTCAAGGGTTTTTTAATGGGAGAATTTTTTAAGGAATTAAGCTACTCCTAATTCTTGCTAACACTCTAATGCATACAAATCAAATTAAAAACATACAAATCAACCAAAAATTAGTGATTCTACTTCTATGTTTAACTCTAAAGAGAGCTAAAAATCACTAAAAAATCGAAGTATCCAGAATGTATATGTAAAATATGGTTAGCTTCATGTACATGACATAGAGGAAGAGCCACTTCACACAAATAGGGGGTCTTTCTATGCATAGGAAATAAAGAAGAGAGTTGGATTGCTACACATAGGGGTAGAAGGAACCTCTTGCACATAAAAGAACCTTGCACATAACATAAGCATAAAGAAGAAGACATATCGAAAACCGACAACAAACAAAAAGAAGCTAGCAACAAAAGAGATCAAAAAAGATAAGAAGTTGGTTATTGATCGATATTTATTGATGTTTTCTTTGTTATATGTAACAATAGAACATGTTCAGTGTATAGCAACAAGTGTATAGCAAGTGATGGCAAAGCTCATACAATGTTAATATTGTCTTGTGATTATCTCATATTGTAACATGATTCAAGTTGATCCTCTGTGCCACACACAAAAATTAAAGTATAGTTGAGCATGTTATCTTGCATATATGAGAGAAAATGTTTTTTTTTCAAGAGATTACATTGACACTCCTGGGTGGCAGGTGATGATCTAGCTACACGCTCTCGCCATCGGCGGTCCTTGTTTTTTTGATTATTGGGCTTAGTCTTGGGAGTCAAGGATAGCCATCTTTTGAGCACCTTGGTCTTGGGAGTCAAGAATAGCCATCATTTAAGTAGCTTAGTCTTGGGAGTCGAGGATAGCTATCATTTGAGCAGCTTTCTTTGCTAGGTGTTCTTGGGCTTGGGTTTAGCTCCAGAGGCTCCATAATATTTTATACCACTCATGAAAACATTTTCCAATGGCTTCGGCTGCCTCAAATACATAGTAGCTCTCAATTGAAGAAAGGGAGATGACAATTAGACTCATGTTGCTGCTAAACAAGTAGGGGTTTAGGGTGTTGTTGGATCGTAGAGCCTGCATTTTGTTTTGATGATGAATATTGCTATGGCCACCTGTCCTAGCCCTTCGTAAGTGAAATTTATAGCCATGGGGTTGTTTTTTCAACGATAACTTTGGCTAACTTGAAACTCGCTCGAGTACAAGTTTGAATGTGCCGAGCATCTACTATGATGCAGAACAATTTGTCCAGAACTGCAAGTTTTGTGTTAAGTCATTTCCAGACCCAAACATTACTTTGTATCAAGTAACCAGTACCCCAAAGTAGAGTTGATATATAGTGGAATTTCCTCGGGGGGTTCACCTAGAAAAACTTTAGTGTACCATGTGAGTTCATTAAGAGGGGTTTTTTAATTAGATACATTGAAGAAAATTACCAAGATTACATTAATAGGAGGAGTTCTTTAATTCAACTTTAGAAAGAAATCCGTTAATTCATAAGTAAAGAGGGGTTGTTTAATTGGGAAAAATATTTTTGGTAAGGGGGTTTTTTTAATACCCTTTGAACGCACGTGATACATAGAGTTTCCTCTTAGCGCACCTCCGGAGGGAATTTCTAACAAAAGGATATATACAAATCCAAAATTGTCAAACTTCATGGACCATTATTGTGTTAAAGATATGAATGAGATAATTCTGAATGAATTGTTAACTAATAATACGTTCTATATGAGTATCTTTATCCCTTGACTCTGGGGAGCCGAGAACCCCGGAATCAGTTGAATCAAAAAACGGATTGAATCATAAATAAAGAGACTTAACAAGAATTTTCGTATTGATAGGAACATGGATCGAGGTCGTCGTAGTAGAAATGTTAACCCACAACTCGATGAAGAAGAGCTCGACCAGGATGTTCGTAAAACTCTTCATAGTTCGCAGCCTGGACCTGTCAAGGTTGAAGGGAAAAACTCGGGCGAGACTGTGGAGAAGTGGATCAAATCAATGGAAGAATACTTCGATGTCACCGGTTACAATGAGAAGAGCAAAATGGCTCTTGCAAGGCTGAAGATAGTGGAGACAACTAGAGTGGCGTGGAGAAACCACTGCGAAACAAACCGTCTTGACCGAAATACCCAAACCTGGACCGATCTCAAGGCTTACCTCAGAAAGAGGTTTTGTCTCCCTGGCTTTCTTGAAACTAAGATGAATGAGTTCTTGGAACTAAAGTAGGAAACCCAAAAAATTGAAGAGTACTATCAGGCTTTTGCCCTTCTCTTTAAATATTCCCCTCAGTTGGATGAAGAGCAGCTGATGGCCAGGTTCATTCGGGGAATGAACGAGCCGTTGGATACTTTAGTCAAGAATACCAAACCTATCTCAATGGCCGAAGCAGTAAGAATGGCGAAGGATTTCGCCAAAGCCTTTGATGTCAAAGTCCCGCCAAAACCAGCACCATCACCTTTCAAAAGGTTTTTATTCCCAGAAGGTGATTCCAACCTTCCTCCGCCTAAGAGATATCAGGGTCAAACCCAGGATATGGGAAGTTCCAGAATGGAAGAAATGTCCTTTTCTCGAAATTCAATTCCCTGGATTTCAACTTCAGAAGTTCTATCCTTGAACAAGAGAGTGAAATGCTATAACTGTCAAGGGTTTGGACATCGCAGCATGGATTGCCCAACTCCTTTTGGATCAAGGTTTTCAGGGGGGCAGGAAAATCAAGGATCAAGATTCCAGACTCCAGCCCCTTCCGTCTTGAGTAATCACGGTTCTATCCAAAATCAGGGAAATCCCAGAGGTAGACCCTCTATCCAACCTGCAGTTTCGACCCAAAGTAATGCAAGACCTCCAACTCAGAATAGGGGAAGTCAAAGAGAGTTGTTCCCAAATCGGCCGTCCACTTCCAAGGCGGTAACGCTGGAAGTAATTGAAGAAGAAGAAGAAGATGAAAGAGATCATACTCCACCTGCGAGATGAGGACATCTCGCGTTTTTTAAGTGAGGTAGAATGTAAGATTCCTCCCCCAGCCTCTCAGGATGTCCAGTATCTTCCCTTGTAATCAAATCCCTCTTCAGAAATATAAAAGATCTTGTTTCTGCCAGTTTTGGCCTAGAGAGAGAAAATCTTCTAGAGAGATAATATTCAGATTTTAAATATTTTTGGATAGAAAAATACCTCATCTTATTAAAATAAGTTTCCCTGAAACAGAAGTTTAAAAAGATTTTCAGAAGGTGCATTAGAAATTAAGTATAATCAAGAGGCATTATCCTGGGGGTGAAGATTTTTTCGAAATTTTAAATTAAGGTTCCTATGGATCAATAAGATTCATCCAAATGTAGGGAGGAGATAAATAGAAGAATAAAAGGAAAATCCCCCAAAAATGAGTAAATACTCACATAAGATGAAGAGTTGACTAAGGACAAGGTTAATAGTTAAAAAAGAAAGATATTTAGGTGAAATGATGCATTTTTGACACCTCTGCATGGGGGAATTTCCCTCATGAAGAGGGCGCCTATTTCACATGCTTGAATGAGTTTTAAACTCCCAAATAATGAGATATTTTTATCTCTCCTCTCTCCTATTTCAACTAGATCCAAAAAGTGAGCAAAACTGACCTAAACATGGTCAACATTTGACCAAACTGGTCTGGAAAATTCTAGAATCAGTTTGCTTGGTTAGAGGCTCACTTTTTCCTATAAATAGAAGCCCTCCCCTTTGTTGAAACTTAATAGTGTTTTATGCACTGTTACTCTGCTCCTCCCAAGCTAAGAACTGTGAATTTATTAATAATTCACTAGTTTTTGACATTTTCCTCTTCCAAAGATTGGTGGCCACTCTTGTTACAAACAAGAGTTGAACCCTCAAACCATCAAGCCAAAGGAAAGCTCCAAGAAATTATGTAAGTAGAGATTCTTGTATTTTCTTTATTGATTTTATGTTTTTCTAATGTTTATGATTGTTTGAAGTGATAAATGGATGTTTTGCCTTGATCGAAAGGCTTTTCTCCTCTCTCTTCTTAGAATCAACCCTTCTCTATCCTAGTTAAGTGATAATTGTTGGAATTAAACTTTTTATAATGTTTTCTCTTTTATTAAGTGAATTTTGATTAGTATAGATTACTTTAAATCAATTAGAATTAATTTTTAAGACAAAATTAAGTAGAAAATTTTAAAAAATGGTCAGCCATACAAAGGAGGTTATGGCAAAATTTTTGGAAATAAGAATTATCTTTTATTATGCTAAAAGAGTAATTCCATCAATTCTATACTCTAAAAGTGTCATTTTCATGCATAGAAGATGCATATTGATTATTATTATTTTTATGCATAAAGGAATAATTTTTTTATAAAAGTGTTACTTTTATCATTATTGATTTTCATGCATAAAAGTATGCATAAAAGATTATTTTTATTATCAAAGTGTTACTTTTATCTTATTTGATTTCTATGCATAAGAGGGTGCATAAAAGAAATTTATTTTTATTATCAAGTGTTACTTTTATCTTATTTGATTTCTATGCATAAGAGGGTGCATAAAAGAAATTTATTTTTATGATCAAAGTGTTACTTTTATCTTATTTAATTTCTATGCATAAGAGGGTGCATAAAAGAAATTTATTTTTATTATCAAAGTGTTACTTTTATCTTATTTGATTTCTATGCATAAGAGGGTGCATAAAAGAAATTTGTTTTTATTATCAAAGTGTTACTTTTATCTTATTTGATTTCTATGCATAAGAGGGTGCATAAAAGAAATTTGTTTTTATTATTAAAGTGTTACTTTTATCTTATTTGATTTCTATGCATAAGAGGGTGCATAAAAGAAATTTATTTTTATTATCAAAGTGTTACTTTTGTCTTATTTGATTTCTATGCATGAGAGGGTGCATAAAAGAAATTTATTTTTATTATCAAAGTGTTACTTTTATCTTATTTGATTTCTAAAAGAAATTTATTTTTATTATCAAAGTGTTACTTTTATCTTATTTGATTTTTATGCATAAGAGGGTGCATAAAAGAAATTTATTTTTATTATCAAAGTGTTACTTTTATCATAATTGATTTTCATGCATAGAGGTATGCATAAAAGATTATTATTTTATTGTAAAAGTGTTACTTTTATCATAATTGATTATCATGCATAGAGGTATGCATAAAAGATTATTATTTTATTGTAAAAGTGTTACTTTTATCATAATTGATTTTCATGCATAGAGGTATGCATAAAAGATTATTGTTTTATTGTAAAAGTGTTACTTTTATCATATTTGATTTTCATGCATAGAGGTATGCATAAAAGATTATTATTTTATTATAAAAGTGTTACTTTTATCATATTTGATTTTATGCATAAATAGGATGCATAAGAAAAATTCTTTTATTCTAAAAGTGTAATTCCTATTAAATTGGATTTATGCATGGAAAGATGCATAAAGAAATGTATTTTTAGTTCAAAAGAGTTATTTTCATCAATTTTGATTTTTATGCATAGGAAGATGCATTAAAGATTTGATTTTCTATTCAAAAGTGTCATTCTCATTTAAAACGAATTTATGCATAGGAAGATGCATAAAAGATTGATTTTTATTCGAAAGTGTTATTCTCATTAAAATGGAATTTATGCATAAATAGATGCGTAAAGAAATCTTATATCAAAAATAAGAACTCTCTTGTATTCTATAAATAGATATGAGGATGTGAAACGAATCAGGTAGATGAAAATAAACGATGAATAGATGGGGATGTATGTATGTGAAAGAATGGATGTAGTTATATGTATGTGAAAGAAATGATGTAGATGTGAATGTGAATGTGAATGTGGATGTATGTGAAAGTGAATGAGGATGTGGAATGTGGATATGGTTGCAGATATGGAATGTGGATGTGGATGTATGTGAATGTGAATGATGATGTGGAATGTGGATATATGTGAAAGTGAATGAGGATGTGGAATGTGGATATAGTTGTAGATATGGAATGTGAATGTGGATGTATGTGAATGTGAATGAGGATGTGGAATGTGGATGTATGTGAAAGTGAATGAGGATGTGGAATGTGGATATGGTTGTAGATATGGAATGTGAATGTGGATGTATGTGAATGTGAATGTGGATGTGGATGTATGTGAATGTGAATGAGGATGTGGAATGTGGATATGGATGTATGGATGAGGATGTGGAATGTGGATATGGATGTATGCATGTGGTGGAAGTGGGTGTATGGATGTGGATATGGATATGTATGTATGAATGCGGATGTGGAAGTGGATGTATGGATGTGGAAGTATGAATGCGAATGTGTATGTGAAATAATGTGACGTCGATATGAGTGAATGGATGAGATGTGATGGCATGAGAATTGGGATGTGAATAAATGATATGTGACGTGAATGAATCTGATGTGATGAGATGGAAAATGATGTGATTAGATAAGAATGAGTACACATATGAATGGAATGTGGAATAAGTAATGTGGATTGATGAGGGATAATGTGGAAAGATGTGAGTTCATTATAGAATTTGTATTTGTAAACTGTTTGTAAATGACTGTTTTATGTCAAGAATGTTGGGGAAGCATTTCGACCGTCTTGTGATTAAGGTCGTGGAGACCTAACTGATAAAGTTGCAACTGCACAGAGAGTCAATGGAGGACGTCTCGCGTAGCAAGGTCGGCCGAGGTCTTGACCAGCCTTGGTACGATTTAAATGGTGAGCTTCCGGTACGGTGGATGAGGGATCAAGGAAGCGGCCTATGAGTGAAGCGCTAGGTGACCTGCGAAGGATCCTAGAGGGTGCTGACCATACGGTGCTCGGGCTCTGGGTCGCCGAAGATACCCACACGTGCGTCGTGGAAGATATTGGAATAAGGAGTAAGAGATGTTTTCTGAAACCGAGCATGGATCTGGTTGATTGGCCTTGCTAGTCCTCAACGGATGAGTCCATGGCTCTTTTATATGGATCTGTTGGTTAATCTTGCTGATCTTCCACGGCGATTCCATTTTGTTATGTGAATATATAGCCGGTTACTATGAGCTAGGAACTATCGAAAAGGCCCCTGAGTGAACAGGTGGTGAGCGTTCTGGTTGCCAATGATGCCATAAGTACACCGATGAATGAATGATTGGAAATATGGATTCAACCAGAGATTTTGAGGATTGTCATCAGTGACATAATGATTTCATTAAAGGATTGTTTTAAAGTTAGCTGATGCTGAGAAAAAGGCAATTTCATATTGGGTGTGTAAGTGGTGTGACTAGTTTTATGTTTGCATAAACTTCCAGCTAGGGGGCTTGGGAACTCTTTTCCCTGGTACCCGGGACAAAACCTAACCAAATTCTAAATTAGATCCCATCACTACAGTGGTTGGGCTATTGGCTGGGCTGTTGGCTAACCCATGGGACTGGATGGGGTTAGGCTGGACTGATGGATCCGTAAATCGAGACTCAATTTCTGTTTAGTTCCATAGATCAAGTAAATCCCGGACAAAATTTGTTCTATGGAAAAAGGATCAACGGATGTGCCTCTCGATGAGGAAAAAAGCGTTGGTCTCTATGATCCAAGTGCAATCTGTCCCTTGAATCTGACTATGGAACTTACGAGTTCGGTCAGATCAGTTTAGTTAAGTAAGGCTTTTGACTATGTTAGGGAAAAGTTATCCTGGTGGAATCGCCCGTGCTTTTCGGGCAAGAGAAGTTTTTCCGAGTTCGGTTTGGAAGAATCGAGGAATTAGTCACCTTGTCCGGATATCCGTGGGTGAGGCCCCGAGTGTGGGACCTTGCCCCGCGCAAGATGTGCTACTTCCGCTGCTAGCACCCCGAATCTGTTGCGCAGTGTGGACAAGGATCTTACATCATTGGTGAAGTGGTTTGTGCACAGCAAGGCAATGTTCAGCTGTGGGTGCAGATGGGTATGTTGAGAAGAGGTAAAAGTGACTTAATTAATGAGAGATGATTAGCAAATGAGATTAGGGACTACACACAGCTTGAGGGTGACTTACACAGCTCTGATACCATGTTAGAAAACATGGGAGCTCAAGGATGAATTGAGCACATGATTAGAGCAAGGATTAAGAACTAGGAAGCATTGGAAGCGAAACACCGCCATGCAGGTATATTCAAAACGCCGCCAGCACATGCCTGCATCGAAGCGTCGCCAGCCCGCATGCATTCGCTTGAAGAGAGAGAGAGTGCTGCCATTTCCTGTTGCCGGACCTTGTGCTACGAGCAAGAGAAGTGAGGCAAGATTCGCTAGTTGTCTCGCTGTCGCCTATCACGCAGAGATTGTGAAGGAGGAGGAGACGGAATCGCACGCTCCCTAACACGCGTAAAAGGAGAAAGAGAACAATTCGTCCCGGCTGCATCGCTACCAAACGACTGCATCGTAGGAAAATAACCTTTATATTACACGTTTTTTTTAAAGCTTTTCTTTATTAAAAAAAAGTATCATTAAAAAGAAGCTATCGCCCGTTTACATTTGACCAAGGTGAAAAAGGGGTAAAAAAATAAAAGCATAATAACTTTGTCTTCTTTTCCTTGCATGTGAAGAGGGAAGCGGAAGAGAAGAAGATATTGGCTAAAGACAAATCATATGAGCAAAATGACAATGTGAATAAGGCAAAAGCTTACTATAGTGTATTCTTCATTAGATGAGAGCCTTTAAATAGGTTGAAGTACAAAAGGATTAAGGAGGAGATTAGGATCTAATCCTAATCAAGATGCTTATCACTTGCCTAGAAGTGAGCACCCAAAGCCTAGAGTAGAGTGCAAGAAGTAGAGATTCTCCACTAAGGCATATAAAAAGCTGAAAATAGGACCATCCAAAAAAGGAGCTACTAACCCTTAGAGAAATAATCTACTAAGATCCACTACTAAAGCCATGCTCCTAAATCTTAGAGAAATAATCTACTAAGGTCCACTACTAAAGCCATGTAGAGGGGCCATAAATTCCAATATTGCAGCCATGGAGGCATGGTTGGTATTCTGGCAGGCACTACATTTTTAGATCATGCCCTAGTTATTCTATCCCCCTAGAGGGCCCATGGAGGCATGACAAATATGCAAGCTCCAGGATTCCAGATAGCCTGATTCACGACCGTGAGATTTGTAACCAAATAGAGCAGATATGGGCGCGATTGGATTTTTTCAGGATCTGCAACATGCACTTTGGATGATGGCCTTGGGGGGAGGTCAATATTCTCTTGCAAGAGGCAGCCCAGAGTAGATTGGAGGGATTTTGGGAGTAGGGGAGGAGTCTGAGAGAGGAGGGGCCTAGCCTCTTTACAACGTCTTAGGAGAGTTCCCTAGATAGCTCGTGGATTGAGAGTTAGATCATCGCTAGCACCCGCACGGAGATTCGGTCCATTGAGGAGAGGAGGGTGGAGTATAGATACCATGCTAGGGCCTCATTCTGGACTCAAGCCAGTGTGACAGAGTTACTGGAGTTTTCTTTGAGATAGTCGGCCCACACAGGAGGAGAGATGGTGTTCACAAGCTACGTGGCCAGGATGGAGCTATTGTTTATGATCCCCCATAGGTGAGAGCTATTGCCACAAATTTCTTCGCTCTCTTCTGGTACTTCATTATCCCCCCAAGTGATGGATGCTTGCATGACGAGGGTCTGGAGGCATGCGAGAGAGGTGGCTCCCCTCTCCCTTCGGTATTTCTTATTGACACCTTTCACTGTAGAGGAGCTGGCGGAGATGGTGAAGGCATTACCCAGGGGCAAATGCCCGAGGGTAGATGGGCTTCCTATTTCTTTCTTTCTTTGCCATTAGGAACTCATGGAAGGTGGCCTTCGTGCTGCCTTCAATGAGATTATGCTCACAGGTGCCATGCCAGAGAGGCTCATAGAGGGATTGATACATTTGATTCCCAAGGAGGGTGGTGATAAATTGGAGATCTGGTAGTGGAGACCCATCACCCTTCTAGGGACGGCCTACAAGATTTTGGCCAAGGCCATCAGCAGGTGACTTCAACCTTCCCTCCTAGACTTGGTCCATGACACTCAGACTAGTTTTGTTCAAGATCGGAGTATTCTTGACAACATCTTTACCTTTCGAGGGGCGACAACTTCGGCCAAGATGTGACAGCAGGACCTCATTGTGCTACTGCTAGACTTTTGAGAAAGCTTATGAAAAGATGGATTGGAACTTTCTGGAGGGTACTATGAGTAGGATGGGATTCTCCATGGAGTGGATTCGTGGAGTCTCAAGACTTTATTCATCATCTCATAGCTAGGTTCTCATTCAAGGAGCACGAGGCAACAAATTTCCCCTCTCCTGCTCAGTTCAACAGAGCTATCCTCCTCTGGCATCGTACCTCTTTCTATTTATCATCGAGGCCATGAGTAGTTTTCTCTCCTCCAAGGAGACCGGACTTCAGGGATTACGCCTTCCCCTCCGTACGTAGGAGGAGCCTATGGACTCAAAGTTTACAGATGACATAACAACCTACCTTGCTGGAGATATTAGGAATCTCTAGAGACTCGCGGAGGCGATAAAGGTCTTCTATCGTCGTGCATCTGGAGCATAGATCAGCTTGCACAAGTCATGTGGTTTTTGGGTAGGCTCAACACCCACCTTGTCTTGGCGACTAGTTGAGGCTTTCTAGTTGATCCCAAGGAGCACTCCAGTCCAATACCACAGTTGCCAGGCTGGCATTGATATCACTCCGAAGTAGCAGTTTTGTTGGCACCGACAATGAAAAAGTAGTCAGCATTGCAAATCGAGACTCAGACTTCGAAGTACGGCCTTAGATATTCGAGGGCTTGCGAGTTTATCGCAAAAATCTCGGAAGCCAACTCCTGTTTCTCCCTTTGTTCTCGATCTCTTCTTTCCTGCACTCTTCTCCTTTTGGCTTTAGCCCTCCTCTCCTCCTCTAGCTCTTGCAGGGTCCTCTTGTACCTACTTAGCCACATTCTCTTCATCTCCTCCTTCCTGTGCATTCTCGATGTCAGCTCCTCACTAGCTCAGAAGACACTTTTAGACATGCCTTTTCACCTCTTGTTAATGGTTTTTGAGCCTGTGCGATCATCCTCTCACCTACTCTCTCAGGCAAGGACTTCTTACGGTTCCTCCCGTCATTGTCATTTGCGCATGCCCTCTTCATCTTTGTAAGATTCCTCCTCAGCCCTGAATGATGTATAAGCTCTCACCTCAATCCCCTGTAATCGTCCCCTATTTCAGAATGCAAGAAAATATTATTTTTCCTTGTTTTATCCTAGAGAGAGAAAATATTCTAGAGAGAGATAATTCAAAATTGAGATATTTTTTTATATAAAGTCTCTCCTAATATCTACGATGAACTCCCCTAAAACAGAAGTTCAAAATAAATTTTCCAATGTGCATTAGGAATTAATTGAATATGTGTATTAAAGACCTTAGCCTAACGGTTCACATTTTCAGAAATTTTTGGATTAAGGCCTAAATAAGGTTCCAATGGGCCAATAGGATTAATCCAAGTGTTGGGATGACAAAAATTCAAAGAATAAAAGAAAATACCCCAAAAATGAGTAAATGCTCACATAAGATGAAGAGTTGATTGAGTACAAGGTTTATTAGTTAAAAATTAAGATTTATTAGTTAAAAAGTGGGATATTTTGGTAAAATGATAAATTTTTGACACCTCGATAAAGGAGGGAGAGCCCCATCAAGTAGGAACCATTTTTATCATCATTACTTAGCTTTTTTAATTCAAAAAAATAGATATTTTTATCTCTCCTCTCTCTTGATGCAAACTGGATCAAAAAGGGAGCTAAATTGATCCAAATCTTGTCCGAATTGGGTCAAACTGAAGCTGGAAGCCTCTAGAACCTAGTTGGACTTGATTAGTGTCCTCCCTCGCCTATAAATAGATCCTAATTCCTTTGTATTTTTATCTTTGAGAGTAATTACATGCCACTATTATCTTCATTTTTAGTGTAATTTCTAATATCCCTCTATTTTGCCTCTTCTTTTGGGAGCTTTGAAACTTCTCTGTTCTCCATCCTCTCTTGGAGATTACCCTCCCCCTCTTGGTGGCCAAGGACTTACTTGAGGGCTTTACTTCTTTCCAAAGAATCAAGCCAAAATCAAGGGTAACCTCTTATTTAATGGGTTTTTCTATTCCTCTCAATGATTTTCTTCTTCTCAACCCCTCTAAAGCTTGAGAAGCTTTCAATGGAATGGTTTTCTCTTGAAATCAAGTTTTCCAATGATTCATAATGTTTATTCAGATTATTGCTAGTCTTTATGCTTAATTATAATGTTTCCTTTAAGAAAATCTCTATTTTGGAAAGATTAGTCATCTTTATGATTAGATCCTTGTTAGAAGGATGATTCTCAATGATAATCTCTTTAATTTAATCAAAACTCTAGGCTTGATAAGCTAGAGAAAGAGATTAGATATTTTCATGATTTTTAATCTAGTAAAAATGGTGGTTAATTCTTTTAAGCTTGATTATGAGTAAGAAAAATCATATTAACTCATTATAAATTGAAAGAGGATTATGCTAACATTTTTAGAAATGAGGAATGGGTATTTGAGAATAATTAAGAGATTTATTCATAATTATGCTTATAATTATTACTATAATTATGTTATGTATGCATAATTTAATTTTAGTCTAAAAGAAGTGTTTCTATCATATTTCCATTAGAAGTATTCATTTTAAAATAAAAAATTGAACATTCTTAGTAATTGCAATGAAGCTATGGTAAAATTTTCCAGGAAAAAGATAAATCTTATTTTTATGCATAATTTTAATAAAGCAAAAAGATGAATTCCTATCATATTCTAGGTATAGATATTTTATGCTAAAAGAATTATTTTTATCATATTTATGAAAAATACTTTTATAGTATTTATGCATATTTATTTAATTAGAGAAAAGAGAATTTTTTCATATAATTATTTTCATGCATAAAAATTTAGATGCAAGAACGGAAATTTTTATGATATTCGAGATTCAAACATTTAAAGGTTGAAAGAGGAATTTTCGGCATATTCCAAGATATGGATATTTTTATTTATTTAAAAGAAGATTTTTCATTGTATTTTAAGTAAAAAAATGCATAAATTAATTTTGATGTTAAAAGAGAAGTTTTCACCATAATTTCATGTAGGAAATTTTGGTATATTAAGGTTGAGGATCAAACTGATGAAAAGAATATTTTAGATATTTCTATGCGGATGAATCAATAAAATGATACATACTCACAATTGGATTATTGGAAGAAGAGTTATTTTCCCGTTATTCTCGAATAAAACTATTTTTTTAATTCTATTGTGGCCACAGGAAGGAATGAATTTTCATAAAGTTGGAATTTTCCCTTGCGGTTGGAAATCACCCCGTTAATTTTCAGTTAATTAGAAGAAAAATCCTTAGGAATCAAAGTTCGAATTAAACCGAGTAATTTATGGTTAGACCATGACCATGAGTATGGTGGGCCACTAAGATACTTGCCCATCTCGCGAATCTGAATCGCGCAAAACCTCGTGTGACCAATTCCAAATCTTCGATACGAAGAATAGACTACCGGCTGAATTAGAGAAGTTTTCCTTAGACCGAGAAATGAGCTGGAACTTCATTGAATTTGATGGGTAGATTATCCTAATATGAGATTCATGATTTTCATTAAAAAAGTCTGGTTTGTGAGAAAAAGGGTTTTGTGGAATCAAACTCAACGGGAAATTCTTACTTGCATAGAAACTCTATTTTTGAAAAGGACCGTTTTACACCAAAATGCTGTTGGAGGAAGTATTTGGCTTATGATTTAACTAAGGAGAGATTCATTGCAATAGCTGGCGAGGAATTGTCAAAGGACATCGCTCGTGGCAAAGCCTGCCGAGGTCTTGACCAGCCTCGGTATGGTTAAAATGGTGCGCTTCCAGTACGATGGGTGAGGACGGCAAAGCGGTCCCTAAATGAAGTGCTAGAACACCTAAGTAGGATCCCAGAGGGTTCTGACCAGGTAATGCATCGGCTCGCGGTTGCTAGGACACCCATGTGTATGTCGAGGAAGATATGGATGGACTGGAAAGAAATTATTTATGTAAATTGGAATTTGATATTGGATCTCGTTTGGTTGACTAGCTCGTCTTCAACGGAGGGTTCAGATGATATTTTTGTAAAACAATGGACTTGATATTTTGGAGGATTATGATCAGTAATACTATGGTTTCATTAAAAGATTGCTTTAAAGACAACTGAGTCTGTGAAAAAGAAAATTTCATATTGATGAGTGTGTAAGTGGTGTGACTACCTTGAATTTTGCTTAAAGCGCTAGCTAAGGGGCCTGGGAACTCTTTTCCTTGGTACCCGGGACAAAACATTACCAAATTTTTATATAAAGGGATCCCACCAATATAGTCGTTGGGCAGTTGGCTATAACCCATGGGCCGGCTGGATCAGTGGATTCCTACAATACAGTCAAATACGTCAAGTTACGCTAGTTAGAATAAGTCCCTAGAAGATTCTTGTTCTATGGGAAAGAATCACCGGGGCTGCGCCTCGCTTAAGGGGGAGGAAAACGGTGATTTCTATGAACCAAGTGCAAGTCTCTTCCTTGATCTAGCCATGCGACCGACGGGTTTGGTCGGATCAGATCAGATAGTTAAGGCCTTGACCCGTTAGATGATTTTCTTGGTGGAATTGCCCGTGCCTTCCGGGTGAGAGAAGTTTTTCGGGCTCGGTTTCGGAGGAACCGCCGAGCTACTCTTGTCCGGATATTCATGGGCAAGGCCTCCAGTGGAAAGCCTTGCCTTGCGTGAGAGGATGATGCACTGCTTCCATCGGCAGTGCTCAGGAGGGCGCATCGTGGAGAGGGCAGGGGTCTCAAATCACAGCTGGTATCAGAGCTTTGTTGAAAGCTTAAGAAGGAAAAATGAATTTTATCAAAAATTTATAATAAAAACTCAGAAAGAGCATTTACGTATTATGTTTTCATTCCTTAAGCTTCATTAATGAAGACTTTTAATTGATGAATTGGATTTTATAGATGGACGTCCCATGCTTATCTGGTATTCCCGATCTCACTCCATCTCAGGATATGACTGCTTTCGCCTTTGAGCATATCCTCTCCTCCGCTACGTCTCGATTGAGTAGAGCAAGGCTCGCAAATAATTTTGAGGAATTATATTTTTCCAACCTAGCAGAGAGACGTCAGCGTAAGTGGTATGTAGGGCAATATGTCCACGCCTCTTGCAACCAGCGCCTAATGCTGCGCGTAATGCTGAGGGAGAATATCTCTTAGCCATGGTCCTGTTGAGGTTAAAGGTGGTTCACGGTGTTATCCTGTATCACCCCACACCTCCAGATTTCAAGCTTTCTTGTCATATTTATAGACTTCTTAGCTATTTTATTCCAAAAAGAAAGATTGTAGCACTTTTAGCAGTACGGGAACAATTGTATCACGGCATGTCTGTAGCCTAGTATCACCGTCTCATGCATTTCCCACCTGAGGTTTTGACTTTCTAGAGTCATGATGCTCTATGTATATATTGCAACCTTTATGTAAATAAAGAAATGTTTTGTGAAAAATTTCCAATCATCCAAGTGATTTGTCTAGATATTAGACAACGAGTTGAAGAAATAAGATCTATTCCTCGCATGTATGTCGTAGATCTCTAATAAGATCGATTATCTTGGTTAAGTAATTATTTTCAAACCTCTTAAGGATCTCAATGAGTAAATCAAATAGAAATTTAACGATGTATCATTTTTGGCAGAATCATGAGATGTGCGAACCGTGGCAGACACAAGATCCTCTCATGGATGAGAAAGACCTTGACCCCGATGTTTGCAAAACCCTTCACAGAACTCAGCCAGGTCCCTTCAAGGGTGAAGGGGAGAACTTGGGCGACGCTGTGGAGGAGAAGTGGATAGCAATGGAAGAATATTTCGATGTCACCGGATACAACGAGAAGAGTAAAATGGCTTTTGCAAGGCTGAACATAGTTGAAACAGCTAGAGTGGGATGGAGAAACCACTGCAAGACAAACCATCTGGATCGGAATACCGAGACATGGAATGATCTCAATACTTACCTAAGGAAGAGATTCTATCCTCCCAACTTTTTCAAAACCAAGATAAATGAATTGGAGTTAACCCAGGGGAGCATAAATACTGACGAGTATCACCAAGCATTCGCTCTCCTCCTCAAGTACTCGCCACCGTTGGATGAAGAACAGCTGATGGCCAGGTTCATTCGGGGAATGAACGAACCTTTGAATACCCTAGTAAAGAATGCCAAGCCAGTTTCAATGGCTGAAGTAGTAAGGATGGCAAAGGACTTCGCCAAGGCCTTTATTGTTAAGGTCCCGCCAAAGCCAGCTCCCTTGACCTTCAAAAGGTTTCAAACAACGAGAAGTTCTTCCAACCTTTTACCTCCAAAGAGACACCAAGCTCCCAATCAAAACTAGGAGACGGAAAGCTTTAGAAATAAAGGAAGGTTTTCCTCAAAGCTCTTTTTCAGGAACTCCGACTCTTTCTAGAATACAGAGGGAAGAGCTTCGAAGTGAAAACAGGTGTTTCGGTTGTCAAGGGTTTGGGCACCAGCTCAAGGATTGCCCAACTCCTTCTATGGGCCAAGGAAGCCAAGGTCCCAGAGTTCAGAGACCGACTCCTTCGTATCAGTCCAATCACGATCTCCCTCGACAAAATCAGGGCAACCCCAGAAGAGTGCCAGCTCAGCCTCTGCAGCCTCAATACAAAGTAGTCTCAGAATTCCCTCCCAGAATTGGGGAAACCAAAGAGAGAGAGCTCCACCTCAGATTGCAGCAGCTAGAGCCATCACAATAGTTGAGGAACTGGAGGAAGAAAAAGGAAAGATCTATGCCGCCATTGAGCATCAGGGGGAAGAATCATCAATTCTCACTCCTCCAAACTCCAGCAGAGTACAAGGGTAAGAAATTCAAGCCTTTGATTGATTCAAGTAGTACACATTCTTTTATTACCCTAGGATGTCTGCGTAAGTTAGTCCTAAATCAAAATCAAGAAAACCTATGCAAGTGGAATTGGCCAATGGAAAGATTCTTTTCACACACCTTGAGACAGACCGTATTCAGTTTAATCTAGATGGGAACGTAACATATTGCCAGTTCAGAGTCCTACCCTTGGGAATCTATGATGGAATCCTTGGAATGGATTGGCTCCATAAGAATCAGGCTGACATTCACTGTCATAACGGAACCATCTCTCTTTCCTTGACCTTCACGGGAATAAAGTTCAAGGAACTGGAATTTCCGGATCCCCAGTGCTGCAATTAGTCAAAGCTTCTAAATTGTTAAAGGGACTCAGAAAGAGGCAAGCTGTTTATGTCGTTAAGATGAATCTAGGATAGAAAATTCAAGGCTAAGGAACCAGAGTGGTTAAGTGAGTATGCCGATGTGTTCCCAGAAGAGCTATGGGCATTATGAATTCACAGTCATGCCATTTGGATTGACTAATGCCCCAGCGATGTTTAATCACCTCATGCAGGATATTCTCAGACAATACTTGGATGATTTTGTTCTCGTTTTCTTTGATGACATCCTGGTATACTCTAAGAATGCAGCTGATCATGAAGATCATGTGCACAAGGTCCTGGAAATCCTAAGGAAGCACCAACTCTTTGCAAAAAAAGAGCAAGTGTTCTTTCTCTGCTGAGACCAGGTGGAATACTTTGGGATTCGTAGTGTCTAAAGATGGGATTTCTCCTGACCTTGCAAAAATCCAAGCAGTCGTAGATTGGTTGGAGCCTAAGATGGTGAAAGAAGTTAGAGGATTATTAGGATTAACCGGGTATTATCGAATCTTTATACCCATATATGCTTAGATAGCATCCCCTTTAACTAACCTTCTCAAGAAGAGTACCCTTTTTCAGTGGACTGCTATGTGTCAGAGTGCCTTTGATAAGCTGAAGACAGCTTTAGTAACCAACCCTATCCTTAAGTTGCCATATTTTTCCAAACCTTTTGAGGTAGTTATAGATGCCAGTGTTTTTGCCTTAGGCGGTGCTCTTATGCAGGAAGGTCATGCAGTAGCCTATGAATTAAGAAAGCTTAGAACGCATGAGAAAAATTATGATGTCTATGACTTGGAATTACTCTTAGTAGTTTATGCTATAAAGCTATGGAGACATTATCTCTTGGGACAGAGATTCACCTTAATGATATATCATCAAAGTCTGAAGTGGATCCTCACCCAAAGGGATCTCAACATGCGCCAAAGAAGGTGGATGCAGACCCTGCACGAATTCGATTTTGAGATTAAGTACCAGCCACCAGGGAAAGAAAATGTGGTAGCCGATGCACTCAGTAGGAAGGCCTCCTTGCTCTTGCAACTAATAACATTGGTGTCAAATCCATTGATCAATTAAGCAAGGGAGAAAATCATGTAGGACAAATCCTTTGCCCCTACCCTACTGAAGTACGAAAGCAAGACTCCTCAGGAAATGAGTCGAGTTCTTGGGTACAAATTGGATGAAGGATGCATGTATTATAATAATCGGCTATGCATTCCCAAGGATGAGGGAATAAAGGGAAAGATTATGAGAGAAGCCCATGATATCCTGATAGTTGGACATCCACGGTTCATAAAAACCTACATGTGTGTGAAGAAAAGCTTCTTCTAGCAAGGACTCAAAAAGGATGTACTTGATCATGTGCAGCAATGCTTAATGTGTCAGAGAGTCAAGGCAGAGAGAGTCAAGACACTAGGAAAGCTACATCCCTTAGACATTCCACAGATGAAGTGGGAATGTATATCAGTATGGATTTGGTCACTGGACTACCTTCAGTGCAATCAAGTTACAAGTCCATTTTTGTGGTAGTTGACAGAGTAACCAAGGTTGCCCATCTAATTCCAGTAAAAGAAACCTATACTACAGTAGTTGTTGCCAGAGTTTTCCTCAAGGAGATTTTCAGATTACATGGCTTACCTAGGAGGATAGTAAGTGACAGAGATCCTAAGTTCACATCGAGATTCTGGACTGCATTCTTCGAAATAGTGGGAACTTTCTTGGATCTCAATACAACCTATCACCCCAAGAAATATGGTCAGACTAAAAGAGTGAATCAGGTAATAGAAGATATCCTTCGATCATGCTGTGGCAGAGAACCCAATAAGTGGTTAAGCTATTTTCACCTGGTTGAGTTTGCTTACAATGCTTCTTATCTCACGGAAGTATCGGCATGAGCCCTTTCAAAGCTCTGTAGTACGGAAAAGATTGCCTTACACCATTAACTTGGTCCAACCCATTGATCAGGGTCGAGATGTCCAGACAAATGCTTGATGATATGGAATAGAAAATGCAATCAATCCGTAAAGATATTAAGGCTACCCAAGATAGGCAAAAGCAATATGCTGATAAAAAGAGATTAGAGAGAGTGTTTGAAGAATCAGATATGGTCTTCATTCGAGTATGACCCAAAAGAAGTTCTTTATCTTTAGGGAAGTACAAGAAGCTCTCCCAGATACTATGGATCATATGCTGTTATAAAGAAAGTAGGAGATTTATCTTATGAACTTCTTCTACCTTCCCATCTCAAGGTACATAATGTATTCCATGTCAGTTTACTTAAGAAGTATGTACCTAGCCCGAGACACATGCTTGATGATGATGAACAATTGGTTTCTCCGACTCAAGGCTAGATGGTACTTAGTCCTAAGGAAATTCTTGACGTTCGGGAGAAGGTTCTTAGGAGCACAGCCCTCAGAGAATTTCTAGTCAAGTGTAAGTTCTTCCCTTTAGAGGACGCCACTTAGGAGAAAGAAGAAGAGTTGGTAAAGGATTACCCCCACTTTGTGAGATGAGGACATCTCACATTTTTCAAGTGGGAGAGGATGTAAGATTCCTCCTCAATCCCCTGTAATCATCCCCTGAATGATGTCACCTCAATCCCCTGTAATCATCCCCTCTTTTAGAATGCAAGAAAATATTGTTTTCCCTTGTTTTCGCCTAGAGAGAGGTGATTCAAAATTGAGATATTTTTTATATAAAGTTTCTCCTTATATCTAAGATGAATTCCCGTGAAACAGAAGTTCAAAATAAATTTTTCAATGTGTATTAGGAATTAATTGAATATCTGTATTAAAGGCCTTAGCCTAAGTGTCCACATTTTTAGAAATTTTTGGATTAAGGCCCAAATAAGGTTCCAATGGGCCAATAGGATTAATCCAAGTGTTGGAATGACAAAAATGTAAAGAATAAAAAAATACCCCAAAAATGAGTAAATTCTCACATAAGATGAAGAGTTGACTGAGTACAAGGTTTATTAGTTAAAAATTAAGGTTTATTAGGTAAAAATTGAGATATTTTGGTAAAATGATGAATTTTTGACACCTCGATAAGGAGGGAGAGCCCCATCAAGTAGGCGCCTTTTTTATTTTCTCATTACTTACCTTTTTTAATTCAAAAAAATGAGATATTTTTATCTCTCCTCTCTCTGGATGCAAAGTGGATCAACAAGGGAGCCAAATTGATCCAAATCTTATCAAAATTGGGTCAAACTAAAGCTGGAAGCCTCTAGAATCTAGTTGGACTTGGTTAGTGGGCTCCCTCACCTATAAATAGACCCGGGTGGTTGCAAGATCAGGGTGCCCAGTTTTGTCCACTCAGGCACCCTGTAAACAGTAAAAAAACAGGCATTTGTTTACCTTTAGTGGCTAATCTCTCCTAGTAAATGAAGGAATTTCGTTTCAAGTTCTTTTGTTGGAGCATCATATTCAAAGTTGGAAATATAGTTGCATAATTTGATTAAGCATTAGATAGTCAAAAGTCCTCATTTTCTTAGGTACAAAGTCAATGTATACACCCTGTCCCAAATTTGAACTGATTCCATAAAATGCTAATATCTTTTACATATAAACTTATATGAGATTCCCACTTTGTACCTTAGATCTTCACATAATATGGAGCTTAACTTGATTCTTTAAGAAAATTTTAAGATATTTGTCTATTTTCTTTAAATATTTCAAGGTCTTTAAAGTGTTATAATATACGCCACTTTTTGTACCCACAATAGCTACCACTTAAAATCCTCAATCTTGTAGATCAAAAGAGTGGGTAGATACTAAGACATTAGTAGAATGTGGTGGTTAGTAAAAATTACAAATCTAATGGTTGGATTTTTAATGATCTCTTTTTCAAAATTCTTCCAGACTATCAGAAGGCCTGTAAATATTAATAATCTAATTAGTAAAATTACATTTTTGATGTAAATCATCTAAAACCTATAGGGACTAGTGTACTTGTAATGGTGCATCTATGGAAAAATAAATTGGATCACTCTAAGTATGGAAAGATCATTTGTTTATCATTTTATCATATTTTTTATTAATTTTGATTAATTAGACTAATTTATATTAATTTGAGTTATATTGGGTTAATTTAAGGGCAAGAGTATTTTCTATTATTTGCTTGATCTCATTTTAAGTACCTTGTCCCCCAAAATTTGCTCTCCAAGCATTGTCCCAATCCAGCATAAACTGGATAAAACTGGACACCCTGATCTTGCAACAACCCACCCTCATTCCTTTGTATTTTTATCTTTGAGTAATTACATGCCACTATTATCTTTATTTTTAATGTAATTTCTATTATCCCTCTGTTTTGCCTCTTCTTTTGGGAGCTTTGGAGCTTCTAGGGCTATTCTCCATATTCTCTTGGAGATTACCCTCCCCCTCTTGGTGGCCAAGGACTTGCTTGAGGGCTTCACTTCTATCCAAAGAATCAAGCCAAAATCAAGGGTAAGCTCTAATTTAATTATTTTTTCTATTCCTCTCAATGATTTTCTTCTTCTCAACCCCTCTAAAGCTTGAGAAGCTTTCAATGGAATGGTTTTCTCTTGAAATCAAGTTTTTCAATGATTTATAATGTTTAATTAGATTAACTCTAGTCTTTATATGCTTAATTATAATATTTCCTTTAAGAAAATATCTCTTTTGGAAAGATTATTCATCTTTATGATTAGAGATTCTCAATGATAATCTCTTTAATTTAATAAAAACTCTAGGCTTGATAAGCTAGAGAAAGAGATTAAATATTTTTATAATTTTTAATCTAGTAAAAATGATGGTTAATTCTTTTAAGAAAAATCATATTAACTCATTCTAAAATGAAAGAGGGTTATGCTAACATTTTTAGAAATGAGGAATGGTTATTTAAGAAAAATCAAGAGATTTATTCATAATTATGATTATAGTTATGTTATGTATGCATAATTTAATTTTAGTCTAAAAGAAGAGTTCCTATCATATTTTCGAAGCTATGGTTAATTCTTTTAAGCTTAATCATAAGTAAGAAAAATCATATTAACTCATTCTAAAATGAAAGAGGGTTATGCTAACATTTTTAGAAATGAGGAATGGTTATTTAAGAATAATCAAGAGATTTATTCATAATTATGATTATAGTTATGTTATGTATGCATAATTTAATTTTAGTCTAAAAGAAGAGTTCCTATCATATTTTCGAAGCTATGGCAAAATTTTCTAGAAAAAAGATAAATCTTATTTTTATGCATAATTTTAATAAAGCAAAAAGAGGAATTCCTATCATATTCTAGGTATAGATATTTTATGCTAAATCAATGATTTTTATTATTTTATGGAAAATACTTTTATAGTATTTATGCATATTTTCTTAATTAGAGAAAATCAAAATTTTTGATATATTTATTTTCATGCAAAAAAATTTAGATGCAAAAAGAGGTATTCCCATGATATTCGAGATTCGAACATGTAAATGTTAAAAGAGGAATTTTTGGCATATTCCAAGATATGGATATTTTTTATTTATTTAAAAGAAGAATTTTCATTGTATTTTAAGTAGAAAAAGGCATAAATTATTTTTCTTATTAAAAGAGAAGTTTTCACCATAATTTCATGTAGGAAATTTTGGTATATTAAGGTTGAGGATCAAATTGATAAAAAGAATATTTTAGTTATTATTATGTGGATAAATCAATAAAATGATATATACTCACAATTGGATTATTGGAAGAAGAGTTATTTTCCCGTTATTCTCGAGTAGAACTATTTTTTTAATTCTATTGTGGCGAGGAAGGAATGAATTTTCATAAAGTTAGAATTTTTCCTTGCGGTTGGAAGTCACCATTAATTTTCAGTTAATTAGAAGAAAAATCCTTAGGAGTCAAAGTTAGGATTAAACCAAGTAATTTATGGTTAGACCACGACCATGAGTATGGTGGGCCAGTAAGATACTTGGCCATCTCTCGAATCTAAATCAAGCAAAAACTCGTGACCAATTTTAAATCTTCGATACACGAAGAATAGACTACCGGCTGAATTAGAGAAGTTTTCCTTAGACCAAATTCATCAAGAAATGAGTTGGAACTCTACTGAATTTGATGGGTAAATTATCTTGATATGAGATTCATGATTTTCATTAAGAAAGTCTGGTTTGTGAGAAAAAGAGTTTTGTGGAATCAAACTCAATGGAAAATTCTTACTTGCATAGAAACTTTGTTTTTGAAAAGGACTGTTTTACGCCAGAATGCTGGAGGAAGTATTTGGCGTATGATTTAGCTAAGAAGAGATTCGTTTGCAACAGCTAGTGGTGGGGAGTCGTTAAAGGACGTCGCTCGCGGTAAAGCGTGCCGAGCAGGGATTTCACTGACATAAACGAAAACATGTGAACATGTTAATAACACAAAAAATCTTGTGATCACATGTTATATTCACAAAGCTTTCACAAGGGCCTAAAAAAATTTATCTTTGTCGGCCATACAAAATCTTCTTAGGTAGCCACTGACCTGCTATTATGTGAAGATGGTAACATGAGAACATGTGAATAGCTTATTCCTATGTGTAGCCAAGCTTTTAAGGGGTTCCCAAATGGCAAGTGACCTGTTATTTTGTGAACAGTAACATGAGAACATGTGAATAACTTGTTCACATGTGTTATTATCACAAAAAATCTGGTGATCACGTGAATATTAAATCCCTGGTGCCGAGTCTTGACCAACCTCGGTATGGTTAAAATGGTACACTTCTGGTACGATGGGCGAGGACCGACGAAGTGGTCCCTGAGTGAAGTGCTAGGACACCTAAGTAGGATCATAGAGGATTCTGACTAGGTGATGCACAGGGTCGCGATTGTTGCTAGGACACCCATGAGTATGTCGAGGAAGATATAGATGGACTAGAAAGGAATTATTTATGTGAACTAGAATTTGATATTGGATCTAGTTGGTTGACTAGCTGTTCTTCAAGGGAGGGTTCGGATGATATTTTTGTAAAACAATGGACTGGATATTTTGGAGGATTATGATCAGCAATACTATGGTTTCATTAAAAGATTGCTTTAAAGACAGCCAAATCCGTGAAAAAGGTGATTTCATATTAGGTGTGTAAGTGGTGTGACTACCTTGAATTTTGCTTGAAGCGCCGGCTAGGGGGCTTGGGAACTCTTTTCCTTGGTACCCGAGACAAAATAGAACCAAATTTTTATATAAAGGGATCCCACCAATAGAGTGGGGTTGGGCGGTTGGCTAACCCATGGGCCGGTTTGGGTTAGGGACTGGATGAGTGGATTCCTACGATACAGTCAGATACGTCAAGTTACGCTAGTGAGAATAAGTCCCTAGAAGATTCTTGTTATGTGGGAAAGAATCAATGGGCTGTACCTTGCTTAAGGGGGGGAAAGCGGTGATTTCTATGAACCAAGTGCAAGTCTCTTCCTTGATTTGGACATACGACCTACGGGTTCGGTCGGATCAAATCGGATAGTTAACGCCTTGACCCGTTAGATGATTTTCCTGGTGGAATCGCTCGTGCCTTCCGAGCGAGGGAAGTTTTTCTGGGCTTGGTTTCGGCGGAGGAACCGCCGAGCTAGTCTCTTGTCTAAATATTCGTGGGCGACACCCCGAGTGGGAAGCCCTGCCTTGCGCGAGAGGGTGACGCTGCTTCCACCGCCAGCGCCCCGCGGAAGGGGAATCACGCAGAGGGCGGGGGTCTCACAATCTTAGCAACCCCAATATCCCCCTAATCCTCCCAGCCATTATCACCTTCATTTGATCAATTCTACTGGAGACCCTCCATGCATGTGCCTCATCACTATATCACTAGGTACGAGGACATGCACGAACACGTGTGAGGTATCTCCCACTCCCCCATGATCATCACCACCTCACGTAGTAATCAATAAAAGGTATGCACACGTGTGAGGTATCCCCCACTCCCCCACGATCACCGCCACCTAAAGCTCACGTTAACTCACGTAATCAATAAAAGGTATGCACACCTAAGGCTCCCAAAGTTTCGGGTAGAGGATTATTTTGGTGTGTAGAAGGGGGATGGGGAGGTTTAATGCTAATGCAAGAAGGGATGGGGTGTAGGGTATAAGAAGGGATGGATCATTGGGGCTAGACCGTGGGTTAATGTGGGTGTGAGGAGGGATGAGAGGTGTTTTATGGTAATGTAAGAGAGGGGGGCAATGTAGGTGTGTGAGAAGGGATGAGGGGTGTTTTATGGTAATGTAAGAGAGGGGGCAGGAGTGGTAGGTAAGCATGTATGATATGAGAAAAAAGGGGGAAAGGACGATCATTAATACCTTTGAGGGTCATTTTGAATGTTAGAACTTACGGGGAAAGAGGATATTTTTAATTAACAAAAATAAAAAAAGGGGAAAGGATGATCATTAATACCTTGGGGAGTTTGAATGTTAGGGGAAAAGGGGATATTTTTAATCAATAAAAATTAAAAAGTATAACTCTCCACGTTCGCCTTCCGACAACCATCGACTGTCACCCCCATGAGAGCTTCGCCCACAACCGCCTTCTCCGCCACCGCGCTCCACCCCACCTTCTCATTGTGCCTCCTCATGATAGGCCGTGCTACCTTTGCTTAGCTCAGACGACCACATTGCTTGTGATGCTCCCACACAACCTGTGTGAGGCCTTCTGTGCGGCCTTCTGTGCTAGGGTTTTTGAGCTTATCGTGCGCCATAGCCAGGAGTATCTCTTCGTCACACTTCAGTGCATCTCCACCATGATGACGGATGTCGTTGCGCAATTGAGCCACGTTAGCTTGCTGTGCTTACACTGCAGTCGGCCTTCTCCCTTGCTACAAAGCCGACAGCCGCCTATCCACCCTTTCCGTCTTTGCTTAGTGCTGTTGAGTTATGATAACGGTTGCCTCCTACTCCTGTTAGTGCAGCTGAGCCATGCCTGTCTTTGGTTGCAGCGATACAAAAGCTTGTTTCCTCTCTTTGCTGCTTTGTTGGATTGACTCCTCCTCCACGCTGACCGCCAAATCCCGTCAATAGCTCTTTTGCCTTGCCCCCCAAGGGCTTGCCACTACATAGTGGCCTCCGTTGCTTTGGTTGTTATAGCTACCACCTCTCCGTGCTTCGCTATACACTATGGGAGAATGCACATGTGATCATTTTGGTCACCATTCTATGCAATCTGGAATGAGCTCTCCAACTTGTTCATGCCTACCATCCTACCACTCCAATGAACTACTGGAGGCCATAGGAATAACAGCAAGAGGAATATCTTCAACAACATCCCCTAAAACAACCTTTGCCTCCATAGGATGAAGGTGAGGATCAGGTTGAGATTGTTAGGCTCAACCTGTGTAGCTTTCTATTTCCCTCCTCTCTTCCTCTTCCTATAGAAGATACCTTCCTTTATTGTTTTTGCACATTCAAAACCAAAGGTACAAAGTAACCCATTAGTTATATACATCAACGAATCCGTAGTGATACATGAACCAACAAGAGTATTATCTTATTTGCCGGGGCCATTTTGTATAAAGTGAGAAGAAACACTGCAAGAGACAAATTTAATAGCTTAGAGGAACTAAATTCAATCCATTTTGCATGAAAAACACAATCTAGTTTACATTGCAAATATTCAACAGTAATTTCTTACATATTATGGTATTCAAATCAATTGTGAGGATGGCCCTACCATGCTCGTTATCAATATGGGAGCCAGTACTTGAAAAAACATATTTTTCAACAGTCAAAATAACGATAAACTCATTAATCTATTCGGTTTTGTTTAGGAAATCTCTATCCGATTTTGTTTCCGAAATCTCTACTATCACTACAAGGGATCGGGCTCATACCTGCGCTCCTAGCCGCTAAAAATGACTTGTGAAAAAAAGTAGCGGGCCCGTGTATCAGCGCGTGTATAATCGCGGCCAGAGACATGCGTGTAAAAGCGCGTGTATAGGACTGTTCAGACGCGCTGATACACGGGAGTATACGCGCATTCTGTCAGTCCAGTTGCCCTTAGACGCGCTGATACAAGCGTGTATACACGCGTTTTGTCACTTTAGATGCGCTTATACACGCGTATTTCTCAGATTTGACGCATTTATACACGCGTATTTTATAGATTATCCACGTATATACACGCAACTTTTTGAAGATCTGACGCGTTTATACACGCGAACAGAGAGCAAAAAAAAATCCAGAGAGTGCTATTTGGTACCTAAATGCTGTTCCAACATTCCATCACCCAATAACACTCTCTGGATTTTTTTTTTTGGTGCATTGGACCATCCACGAGGAAGATTAAGACAAGAACGACATGAATGCATACATTGTCAATACACGATTCAAGACAGACATGAATTCAATACTATCGATTCACGATTCAATATTACTATCAAAATTTCACACATATATACAAGGGAGTCCATATGTCGAAGTAGTCCATGGCTTCAGTTACAAAAATATATATACAACCACATCATCAATATGGAATGTGATACTATAAGTCTGAGTACTACTCAGATCCAGATGATGACTCGGTGCTCCCTCCATGCTCAGATGAGCTCACATCGGTCGGAATGTCTGATGAGTAGTGCTCACGTCCACCCTCTTCAGTGGCGGCGGGTGGATCATCAGCAGCTTGTGCATGTTCAAGTAATATATAGTATATAAGTATATATATATGTAATTCAATAAACCAAAATCATTTGTTTAGAGTTTTCAAGTACCTGTCGACCGTATAGTCTCATGGCCATCTCAAACTGCGCGTCCGTAATACGTCCCTCGGCTTTGAAGATGGCCCACGTGTCACGTCTGCTATGCCGGCGAGCATACCCAGTATCGTGGGCTGTGGGCTTCCTCCCCGTAACCCGTCGTCGCTGTATCATAATCAACACAATTTGTAAGATTAAAACAATCATAGAATCAATGAATTAAGTAAACAATCAAATAAAGTGGCAAGATACTTATGAACTCTGCCTCCCATGACTCGACGCCGCCAGATCCGAAATGCGAAGATCCAATGCCAATCATGACGGTGGCTCTGAGGGAGTACATGATGGTGGCTGTGAGCCCTGACGTGACGGTGCTTGGGAGGGTGTGCGTGAGTGTGTCTGGGACAAGGCATGTCTCCTCGGTGGGCATGGAAGAGGAGAAGCTGCATGCCGTCTCGTCGGACTCGTAGGCATAGACGGCAGTAGAGTGCCCTGGATACTCGCGGTAGGGGTATAGACACCAGGCATGGAAGGAGGGGGATGGGCATACATGTATTCTGTAAGCTCAACTGAACCAGGATGGCGCCCAAAATGATTTAGCATCTCCATCAGCCAATTATTGTACGCAAATGGATCGGATGAAGAACCTGGAATATCCATAAAGAATCTGCACAAATAATCCTCATGTACATCATGGGCTGTCTCTTGACTCACACAAATATCATCATCTAAGCCACCTATCAGCCTGCAAACCATAGAAACAGGAAACACAGTCTCGTGTATACACCCGTCCAGAAACGTGTGTATACACCCGTCCAGAAACGCGTATATACACCCGTCCAGAAATGCGTATATATGCACGTGAATAGTCTGTGTGTGCAGACAGGATACATGCAGATATACACGCGTTTCTACACGTGACCTGTGAAAAAAAAAATTTGAAAGCGACCGATCTCCGACAATGTGTCCTTATAAAAGGCCCACTGTCGCCCCTGTCAGAATCGTTCACCAGATGGCAACCAGAGAAGGAGAAGGACGGAGACAACCCAAAAAGCAAAGAGAAAATAGCATAAACAAATCTGAGGACAAATCTGAGGAAAGAGACAAGGCAAAGGACAAACTGACTCACCTCTGAAAAAGTGAGTCTTCTTTTTGGTCGGTTTCCTTCACCCGTGTGTGCTCTTTGCACTTAGGTTTAGTGCTCTGTTGGAAGAGGCGAAAACGAAAGAGAGCAGATATGTCAGTTCAAAATGTTTATTTGGGGAAGGCGGGTTATTTTTAGTTTAAACATGCCGTCGCGTGTAAAAACGCGTGTATTTTTGCGTTAATGATAAATTAGCCGCATTTATACACTCGATTTTTAGGATCTAGTCGCGTTTATACACGTAATTTTCAGGAAGTAGCCGCGTTAATACACACGATTTTTAGGATATAGCCGTTTTAATACACGCGATTTTTAGGATGTAGCCACGTTAATACACACAATTTTTATACTTTCATTAAAAACAGATTATGATTTTGTGTTTTCTGGTTTGTACATAGAATGTCATCAACCTCCTCAAGCAGTTCTGGTGAAGATGAGACAATGCGTCATCGTAAGTAATCGCGATGTGTGGTTGGGACAAAGGATCAAGTGTATGTGTAATCGATGTCAAGGATGCATTGTACGAGCATGTCGAATTACCTTGAATCACATCTTCATGTATGGAGAATGGAATCAAACAAGTTTAGAGGTGAGTAGATGTAAATTGATAGTATTCAAATGACTCATGGTATCCAAATTAAATTAATGGAGTTGTAATATATAAACTCTAATTGAAGCAAGATGCAGTACCACACCCTAACATGGTGCCCTACGCGCGGCGAGAGCACGCAAAGCGTCGACAAGATGATGCTGGAGCTTCGGGACCTATTGTCAGAGATGAGTGGGAAAGGGATGACAATAGTGAGGAAGTGTTTGATGATATGGTGCGGAATCTTTTTAAGGATGATCCCAAAGGTATGGACGATGATGATATGGAACAAGAGCATCTTTACAAGGCTTCATCGACACCGATTTTTGAAGTAAGCATTATTGAAGTAAGCATTATTGAAGTAAGCATTCTAACTTGCAAATTTGAATTAGTGGTTTAAGATTTAGGATTTAGGACTAATTGATGATATTGGATGCAGGCTATTATCAAACATGCTTCCAAAGGGAAATAGACTACCCACCTCAAGAGACATAGCGAGGCGCTATGTGACATCTCTTGGAGGATTGGATTATGATCGCATACATGCATGCGTCAATGATTGCATTCTCTTTCGTGGGACGCATAAGAAAGAGGAGAAGCAGGTAAAGCAGGCCATCACCACTTTGCGTACTCCCACTGGATGCATGAGATCATTGAAGGGAGCCTTTACAACCACTAAGAAAAGGGGCGTTGAGCAACTATATGGGTTGAAGTCCCACGATTGGCACAAGATGCTCCAAGTAAGTGTTTTCCAAGTCTTGTACGTTGAAATTAAATTTTGTAATGCCATAAACCATACATACATGTGCTCTTATGTGCACAGTTCATACTACCTACTAGCATCGACCATTGTGCAAATAAGAGTTTGAAAAAATGTATTTATAAGATGGGCGAGCTTGTGAGGTATGTAAAACCCATGTCAGATCACCCTTCATTATACCTTGCAAAATGAATGTGCATGAGGTATAACGTACTATTTATTTATTTTTCAGATATGTTAGTTCCAAAGCAATTGATCCAGCCACGTTGGATGATGCGCGTGTTATGGCAGTGGAGGTGGTTTGTTTGGTAGAGGAGACTTTTCCGCGAACCATTCTCACAAGTCAACTACATCTCATTGTGCATTTAGTGGACGAAATCGCTTTATGTGGCACTATGCATGCACGTTGGATGTTCTTCCTAGAGCGCTTCATGAAGACCTTAAAAGACTTTGTGAGGCAAAGTACAAGGCCTGAAGGAAGCATGGCCGAGGGTTGGTTGATACAAAAGTCTCTTGTATATATTTCAAAATTTCTTGGTCAGGTGGACAGCTCTTTGCCACGACTATGGAGCAATGAAGAGGACTTGAGGATGACCTCTATTGTGCCTCAAGGAAAAGGACAGAGTAAAGTAATTGACAGAACATTGATTGATGATCTCAATTTCACTTGCATCCTTAATAGTGATGTGATGAGCAGATGGGTTACAAGATATGAGGATGCAAAGACAAAAAGGCAAGCAGAAAGAGCTCCCTTTCGGAGGCAACATGGCTCTCGTAAGTTTGAATATATTTCATTGTTATAAATGCATGTAGTGGGATTGTGTAATGATATATACTGTAATGTACTATGAGATGGTTTAAAGAAAATAGTTTTTAATTTTGTAAAGGAATTCAGTTTGAAAGGAAGGGGCCCATTTGCATAACACTACCCAACACCATGAAACCCCCCCACCCCTAGCCCATCTCCACAGGATATCTCTCTCTCTCTCTCTCTCTCTCTCTCTCTTTCTCTCTCTCTCTCTCTCTCTCTCTTTCTCTCACACACACACACACACCCCACAAAAAAGCCACTGAAAAGGTAGGAGCCCTTCAATCTAGACCCCATGACCCATATAGCTACCGATATCCATTACCACCATATGCTCATTATGTCTTGCTTGCATGAGTAGACCGCCCATGTCCAAGGGACCATCACTCAAGCACACAATTTGATCCGGGTCATTTGTTTTTTTAATTGGAAATGCTCAAGCCCACAATTTGACCATGACGATGGTGTGATCACCACCCCGTGTCGTCGTTATGGATGTTGATCCTCTTGAGGTAGGTAATGCTTATGCTCGAGCCCACCTTTGGACGACAATGGTGATCATCACCACCTTAATGCATACACAACAATATAGTTTCAAGGGAACCCACGATCTCTTGGTTAGGGTGAGCTAGAAGCTACATCATTCACACACACACAACCCTTGTAATGAAGTAGATTTGGTGTCACATGCACATAGAGGATGGGGCCTAGGCACTTGGGCTTAGGGTCATTTACATATGTGCCTTTGGGGGCCTTAGGCTGTATGATGCATAGCGCTCATGGACATTGTACACACACACATTATTGATCATTTTGACTATTATCTTTCTTGGAGCTCTCATGCCCAAGCTTCCATGGTAAACTTCTCCCCTATGAGATGTGAGGATGGTGACCCACACCCATGTTGTCACTCCATGCCTTGAGTGGCCAACCCTAGTTTCTTGCATTGGTACCAGAGCTTTGAGTTGATCCATTTTCTTGAAAAGTTTTTGAAATTTCTAAGTTTTTTCTTGATTTTCTTGATCAAGAAAATGGGCATGGTGATTTTGGGATGATTGAGTTTGTTCTAAGCTTTGGGGGGCTATGGGTCACTGTGGATCAAAATTTGTATGTTTTTTATTTGATTTGTATGCATTAGAGTGTTAGCAAGCATTAGGAGTAGCTTAATTCCTTAAAAAAATTTCTCCCATTAAAAAACCCTTGAAATTGACTAATCTCTCTTAATTGACTAGTTTTTGTCATTAAGGGTGATTAATCCAGTTCAAGAGGCAAAAAGTTTAGAAAATAAGTTTTTTGGGATCGAAATTGATCATGTAAGAGGTCGAAATTAGTGTTTTATAGTGTTTTGAGAGCATCTAGATGCATCAAAACACCCAATTACATCAATTTCTTCATGAATTGGAAGATTTTCTCTCTTTTGCTTAATTTTGCATAAAGATAAGAGACTAAAATTAAGAGTTTAATTAATCTCCAAATAAAGATTAATTTACACTTTTGTTAATGCACATAGTTTAGCGATTCCATGCTCTATCCAATGATGTGCTCAATGGTGTGAATTAATTATTGTTTAGTGGTTAATTAGAGCCCTTGATTAGTCCAAAAGGGAGAAAGATTAATCTGTGATCAATTCTTAAGCAGCTTTTTTCATAGCTCATTAAGGCTAATGAGGATTGAATGAAAAGATGCCAATGAGTTGTTAAATTGTCCATTTAGGGGTCATTTATGAAGGGTGTAAGAGGGTGTCATAAAAGTGTTCACTTTTTTGATTCCCAATTGCCTTTTTGGAAAAATGCCCATATCTCCCCAATTGAAATTTACAAAAATATTTCCCCTAAAACAAGGAAATTCGAATTTCCCTCTAGACTCAAAAACAAATCGAATGTTTCACGCCCTTTTTTAAAAAAAATCCGTGAACCACCCATTTCACGTCGTGAACTAAACCTATTGTTTCACGTCGTGAACTGTACCTATTGTTTCACATCGTGAAACAATTCCCACTGACATTTCACGTGGTAAAGGTTTCACGCCTTACCGCCGTCACACGCCCAAAGAAAAAACCAAATTTGATAAAATCCGTGAAGTCCACTTCACATTGTGAACCGCATCTTGGTAGTTCACATCGTGAAGGGGAATCCATCGAAAAAAAAAAACCCTATTTGAAGGCTCATACCTCCTAAACTGTGAATCTGATGAACGTGCTCTAGTGCTCATCGAAAAGCCGACATCGAGCTCTTCGAAATTGGTTCGAGTGTTTGAGGGAAAAATTCATCATTTTGGCTTCCGACCAATAGCCTCAAAATTTGACCCGAAAATCGAGGCAAAAAATGGCCCTTACAGTACTAAAAGTTGCCCAAAACAGCTTGAAAATGATTGTGAACCATAAAAAAGCATGTCATAGGGTTTTACACCCATTGTCATGTCAATCCCTCTAAGACTTGGCCCCTTACCTAGCACTATCACAAGTCCTAAGCCTTTAAACATGCTAAGTACCAACCCTTTGCAACCCCTAGATACCCACACTTTGGACGTATTAACTAAGCTAGGAAGGGGGGTTGCCCAAGGAGTAAGTGAGTCCCTAACCACATTAGCACCCACACATGGCCTAAGTGACTCATACAAAAACAAGAACATACACTGATTTCCAAAATCATGGGCAAATATGATGGAACAACTAATCCTGTTCAATTCATATAAATGTTTGAACAACGATTGCGAAGCCTTTGGAAATATAAACTGGCCCAGCAAGGTACATGCGTTGAACCTATGGTTAGTGGAAAAGGCTAATCGATGGGCCTGATTGAGCACGTTTCCTTCCTGCTCCATCTTGTCGAACAAGGATGTAGTTTTCTTAATGACACAAAGTCATACACTTCTTAAGTATAGCCATGACCCCTACTTCCCTCTACACACATTCAAGGAAGAATATTTAGCATATTTAGAAATTTATATATACATTATTAAGTATATTTAAAAAAAAAGAGATGAAAGATTATGAAATATGTACGAAAGTGCTTGGTGCTGCCAATGTCAAGGTGAGATATCCTTGAACCTTCAAGGCATGCTTTAGCAGCCTCTCGTTGTTGCTTGTATTTGTGAGAGGTGTCACAGACCTCAACCTTAGTCTTTTTCCAGTCATCGATGTTGAGACACAAGGGGCTTACTCTTTCCTTCCTTTATTGCTCTTGCACTTTGAGCCTTCGATGGCGCATTAGATCTCTCATTCTCTTGAGCATCCACTTGTTGCCCAAGGGCTCCTCTTGATATAAGAAAATGAGGCAATCATGAGAGTAATCGAAAAATTCAAGGTAAGGGTAGCCACTTTTGTTAACTCTCAGGGAAAATAAGACATTGACAAAAGAAGAGAAACTCACTATATATGATATATATTTTTTGAAAGATGAAATGAGGGTGGCGTGGGTTAATGAGGGTGTAATGGGGTGATGGGAGTGTTAATGGGCTTGTAAAAGGGGGCTAAGGGAGGAATTTTTTTGTTGGGACCAATAATATATATATATATATATATATAACGAAAAAGATAGCTTTACATAAACTTTCCAAACCCACAGTTAGCCCTCATCTACATAAGAGTCACCATTCAACAGACTACACATCAAATCCCATCTATCATCCTCTAAAACAAAAGAGGATTCCCCCCCAAGATAAGTGTTATTCCAGCAAGATGCATGCATCAATCAAAGCTTTAGATGTGCAACCCCTTGGGGTTTGTTTTTCCAAAATCTCCCCTTTTTGAAACCATATTTTAATAGTTGGTCTAGATCCCATTGTATTCTCAATCAATGCCACAAAAATGTAACTAGCTTATTTGACCTTCTTATACCACCTTTGTGTTCTAGGGCCATACCAAGTTGTCTTGATCTTCACCCTTTTCCTTCTAATACCCTGCACAACAATATCCCAAAAGCCAGGCATAGCCTAGTATGTTTGCAAATGACCCCCAATGGGAAAAACTCAGATAATAGTAGACTACAGAGACTGAATCAGTTGAAATAACTAAGCTCCACTAATTCTGTTAATCAAACATATAGACCAACATATACAAATATATTTACGCATCAATCCACTAACATCCATTCGAATATCACAAGCTTTCTGAAATACAATGGAATTTCTAGAATTCCAGATTTCTTGTAAACAGCAGCAACATGTGATGATATTAAGTATTACATCCACATGTTCATCATTAGCTGACCATCTTCCAAATAGACAGCCCCCCCATTGACCCTGTACTCCTAAACCATTCTGGACCCATTTCCCAATTTCGACCCAAGCTCCTCCCAAAAAGTATGTTTCCCATCTTCCAAGGCAGTCCTGCATTGAGGGCATCATCCACTTGTGAAATTCCTTTGAACTAATTTGGAGCCAATGGGAAGAGCTCCCATACATACTCTCCATAAGAACACCCGGTACGTCCATTTCCCATATTGATTTCCCCTTCCTTCTCCAACAATCAGGGCTCCAATTTACTCTTCATAATTTGTTAAAGATGGTGGGTGACATTGTCTTAACTAACCCTCAAGGCACTGTACAAAACTCTAGTTTTACCTTTGTCTAGCTTAGAGCCATAAACCAGGTCCAATCCTTAATCCAAAAAGTATCATCCACAACAATGGATGTCCAACCATTTTGCACTTCCTCCAACACATACCTGATTAGCTGTGCTTCTCTATTAGACAAGGAAAGATCCATTTCCAATTGCTCTTGCTCTTTCCTTCCCACTAAAGAATTATCTCAGCAATCCTCAAATCTCCTCAACCCCTTATTATTCAATCTTTTGGCTATTTTGGGATCTTGTAAGGCTAGGGGGGATTGAACTTATGAGTCCACCAAATCCCTAAGCACAATAAAGAATTCCCTGAAGCTCTGCCACATCCATCCCATACCATGAGTTCTAGCACCTCTTTCCATTTAGAACACAACATCCTACACAAATGGGGAACCAATACTTTTGAGAGGGGCATGATAAAATACTTTTATCCTTCTAGCTTAGACCCTCCCACACTCCATCCAGATACAGTTGAAAATTCCACCAATTCCTTTATCATCTTAGTCCACATTTCCTTTTCATTACTTAGGCATTTAGGCAGAAACAAACCAATCTGGCAATGGTATGGGAAGGGAGATGGAGGATGCCAAATCCACCATCAGACTTAAGCATACACATTTTATCCCAAGCAAGAGCTCTCTTGTTAGAGTCACCATTCCTCCATACAAAATCTCTAATAGGTCTTACTATCTTCTGCCAGTGCCCTTTTCCAAAGTCCAGCACAGGCCAGAGAAACATATTATAGGCATTCAATACTGTGTTTCATATAGCCACCCTATCATGAAAAGGGACCCTCATACCAAGAAATATAGACACTATTGCCTTGCTTATTACCAGCCCAATTGCACTGGCAATATCCTTCAAGGCAGAACAAAGCCATGGTGGTAACCCAATGATTTTAACCCATATAGGGCAGGATCCAACCAAACTTTTGTTGACATTAAAGAAGGAATCAAAAGGAATCACATGCATAAGCTTGTGATCCATGAATAGGGGAGCTCTAGCAAAAGATCAAGGACTGATTACGTCTTATTAAAAAGAACATTAAAGAAGCCTTTCCCTAGATAAAAGACCTGAGATACTACACTATCATGCAAGACATCAGCGTGTAACCATCACGCTATCTCAGCTTTCAAGGGAATCTTTCGTGAGCAGTAGATAATCATGCTACACAAAGAGAAAAATTCAATCTAGCTCCTCACCAACTTAGAAGACACTTGCGGACATACCTTTTCAGCTCTTGTTAATGGGTTTTGAGCTTGCGTGATGATCCTCCTCGGGGGGGGTCACTCCTATAAATATGTAAGTATCACGTGGGTTCAACAGAAGGACATTTTAAATATTTAAAACTTACAGAAATATATTTACAGAGGGGATTTATTTATTGTATTTTAAAAAAAAATTTATAGATTTGAATAGGAAAGGATACATTATATTCACTAAAAAATTCACGGATAAGGGACTTTTTGAATAGGCCTTGAACGCACGTGATATAGAGGATTTACATATAGTGACCCCCCCGAGTGATCCTCTTAGCTACTCTCTCAAGTGAGGACTTCTTATAGTCCCTTCCCTCATCATCGTTTGCGCGCGTCCTCTTTATCTCAGCAACCCCACCATCCCCCCAATCCCCCCCAGCCATTTACCTTTATCTCATCGATTCTCCCAGAGACCCTCCATGCATGCACCTCGTCACCTATCACTTGGTACGAGGACATGCACGAACACGTGTGAGGTACCCCCCACTCTCCCACGATCGCCGCCACCTAAAGCTTGCATCAACTCACATAATCAATAAAAGGTACACACCTAAGCTCCCAAAGTTTCGGGGAGCGGATTATTTTGGTGTGTAAGAGGGGGGATGGGGAGGTTTATTGATAATGCAAGAAGGGATGGGGTCTGGGTTAATGAGGGTATAAGAAGGGATGGATCATGGGGGCTAGACCGTGGGTTAATGTGGGCGTGAGAAGGGATGAGACGTGTTTTATGGTAATGTAAGAGAGGGGGAAGGAGTGGTACTAACTCTTGCCCAAAACTCTTCCATTATTACTTTTCTCTACCATTGCATTACCACCAATAAACCCATCATTGACTTAGTATTTGTAGTATATCATTGATTTCCATTACAATCGATGTTTAGAAACTAGGCCTCTTAACAATTACCTCTAGCACCATATGCTGTCTATAAATTCCTACTCTTATGCAATAATTGAAAATTAGATTATTCAACCCTTGACATGTTACCAACATTGACTATATTAGCCCCCCGAATGTAGTTGTAGGTAGAGCTATCTTTTGGAGCATTGTCTGATAGGCCCTGTCCCCACGCTGATTTTTGGTGCATGGGCGGTGACTTCAACATGATAGAAGCAGTAGAGGACATACTTGGAGGTGGCACGACCACAGTCTCAGGAGTGGAGTACTCTAGATGGGAGGAGATGATATTGATTCTTAGGGGAGAGGACCCTTGGCATCTTCCAGAGTTTTGGCGTAGCCCTGGGAGTCTTAGCTTCTCTTGATCGGATAGGCGAAGCACTGGCCCCAACCTCTCTCGGCGGCTAGGCAGGTTTTATGTTGACGAGTGGGCTTGCAGCCATGGAGGCATGGTTGGTATTCTGGCAGGCACTACATTTTTAGATCATGCCCTAGTTATTCTATAGAGCAGATATGGGCGCGACTAGATTTTTGCTCAGGATCTCCCAACATGCACTTTGGATGATGGCCTTGGGGAGGTGAATATTTTCTTGCAAGAGGCAGCCCAGAGTAGGAGGGATTTTGGGAGCAGGGAAGGAGTCTGAGAGAGAGGAGGGGACTAGCCTCTTTACAACGTCTTAGGAGAGTTCCCTAGACAGCTCGTGGATTGAGAGTCAAATTGCTGCCACCCGCACGGAGATTTGGTCCATTGAGGAGAGGAGGGTGGAGTATAGATACCATGCTAGGGCCTCATTCTGGACTCACACCGGTGACAGAGTTACTGGAGTTTTCTTTGAGATAGCCGGCCCACATAGGAGGAGAGATGGTGTTCACAGGCTACGTGGCCAGGATGGAGCTATTGTTTCTGATCCCCCATAGGTGAGAGCAATCGCCACAAATTTCTTCGTTCTCTTCTGGTACTCCATTATCCCCCCAAGTGATGGATGCTTGCGCGACGACAAGGGTCTCGAGGCATGCGAGAGAGGTGGCTCCCCCCTCCCTTCGGTATTTCTTATTGACACCTTTCACTGCAGAGAGGAGTTGGCAGAGACGGTGAAGGCATTACCCAGGGGCAAATGCCCGAGGCAGATGGGCTTCCTATTTCTTTCTTTCTTTGCCATTGGGAACTCATGGAAGGTGGCCTTTGTGCTGCCTTCAATGAGATTATGCTCATAGGTGCCATACCAGAGAGGCTCATAGAGGGATTGATACATTTGATTCCCAAGGAGGGTGGTGATAGATTGGAGATCTGGTAGTGGAGACCCATCACCCTTTTAGGGACAGCCTACAAGATTTTCGCCAAGGCCATCAGAGCAGGGGACTTCAACCCAGCTTCAACCTTCCCTCCTAGACTTGGTCCATGACACTTAGATTGGTTTTGTTCAAGATCGAAGTATTCTTGACAACATCTTTACCTTTTAGGAGAGGTGACAACTTCGGCCAAGATGTGACAACAGGACCTCATTGTGCTACTGCTAGACTTTTGAGAAAGCTTATGAAAGGATGGATTGGAACTTTCTGGAGGGTACTATATGAGTAGGATGGGATTCTTCATGGAGTGGATTCATGGAGTCTCAAGACTTTATTCAGCATCTCACAGCCAGGTTCTCATTCAAGGAGCCCGAGGCAACAAATTTCCCCTCTCCTGCGCTCAGTTCGATAGAGCTATCCTTTGGCACCGTACCTCTTTCTATTTGTCATTGAGGCCATGAGTAGTTTTCTCTCTTCCAAGGAGACCGGACTTCACGGATTACGCCTTCCCCTCCGTACGTAGGAGGAGCTTATGGACTCAAAGTTTACAGATGACACAACAGCCTACCTTGCTGGAGATATTAGGAATCTCTAGAGACTCGCGGAGGCGATAAAGATCTTCTGTCGTGCATCTAGAGCACTTCCTTTGGCTTATGGCAAACAAGAGTCTGGAGGTGGGTACTTGGCTAGCAGTCGGAGGTTGGTAGCTTACCCCTGAGGTGCAGTCACCCCCACAAGTCTCATTGGCATTGCCTTCGGGATTGCCCAAAGGCTTAGTAGATTGGGCAGTGGATTCTCCGCATCTTCGCTATGGACAAGGCATCAACTCGTATCATCACTTGGGGTACTGTCACTTGGACCACTGAGGCTAGAGTGGTTAGGACTTACGAGAGGAGGATGGGGGAGGACTTGCCCTTCGGGTCTCCCACCATCGCATTGTAGTAGTACTAGTCACAGCCCCACCAATAGCTGACTGACAACCACGCTCATGCCAACGATGGGAGATTTGTAGTAGCATAGCAACGTGGCACATTTGGCATGCTAGATGTAGCTAGGCGATCGGGGGTACCCACACTCCGTCAGCTGAGACCATCAAGAAAATATGGATCGACATCACTCACACCCTCTGTGGTCTGTGGGGGAATCTGCAGGGAAGTTCTGACCGCATGCGAAGTGGCGGCGGGAAGCCTTCTTGAGACTTTGGAGCCTAGCCCTTTCCTTACAGATAGAGGCACTGACCCCATTTGGCATTACAGACCACCTGTGTGGTTGTTCCCCCCCCCCCATCGTATGAGATAGCCTTCTCCCCATAGAGTGGCCAACCGGAGAGGCGAAACATCTTCTCTCCATAGAGCGGCCAACCGGAGAGGAGAATTATCTCTTCCCCTTATGATCACTTGTTTCCCGCCCTTACATGAGGCGAGTTTGTATTTAGGCCTTCGTGGTTGTACTTAGCCCTTTGTGGCTATTTGTTCTTTAACTAATTGAATGATATTTTTCCCAAAAAAAAACATTGACTATATTAGCATCACCCCCTTCCTATCTTACACATTAAGGCCAAAAATGAAAAAAAAGGGTCATGTAAGAATTGGATTAACTTTCTTAATCAAAGTAACTTAACTAAAATAGTAGAGACAAATAGCTATATTAAATGCACCTCTTTTACCTCTATTTAGAGGAGAGTGTCTTTAAGATGCCATCCATCAGGCATCTATAGTCTTCAATTCACCTATCCTTTTGGTAGCCCTCTTACCTACTCTACTACACGTTTTCTAAAATAAGCTAATTTTAAATATTTGAATACATAACATACTTCTCTCTTCCATAGGGCATGACGAGAGTTTTTTCCTTTGTTTTCTTTCTACTGTCTTTTTTCTCTCCCACCATCTCTTGCTTTCTGTTTGGATCATTTTAACTGCTATGCTAACTCCAAGAGCTGATCCACACTTAACGAAAAGACACCATATCATTGCACCTGGAGAAGTATTCATCACAAAGCTGTACATAATTAGGTTGAAGCTCAAAGGCCATGTGCAGATGGAAAGAAGCATGTAGATTTGTGGGTTCAAGGAGGTCTATACCCGCTTGATCCATCAACTCGTAAGCCTCCATCATTTAGCACCCTGCATGATCTTGCTCGATTCATTGGGGATGGTAAAAAGGCTTATTTGGATATTTCTCAAGAATGAATAATCAAGCTACTATTCTCAAGTAAACTATGCTTAGTCTGTACAAGCAATTTGTTAAAGGACTAGAAGATATCATGATCTCACAAACTTAACATGTAAATGAGTTGGAAAGGCTACTTCTGTCATCTCATCTCAGGAAGAGGTAATAAAGCTTAGAAAAAATAACCAAGAATTAGAGGAACATGCACTCCAAAAAACCTAACTAAAAAGCACTCATTTTGGGTTAAGAGTGAGATCTAGACAGTTTAAAAGTGTTACATGCCTAGCTGCACATGGGGGTGTTAAGAAAAAATAGATGAGGCTTGATCAAAGCTACATGAATATTTTGGAAGTTTATGCTTGGATAATCCTCTTGATAGATTTTCTATGATCAAATCTTCTATAAAAAACAATGACATGATTGAAATGCTTAAGATCTTGCAGTGTGTGCAGGGCTTAGAAGGAAGGTAGTCGAGGAAGTTTGCAAAGAAGTTCATGACTTGGTCAATCCTGATGAGCTGGTGGAGGCATGTGATAAGGTTTCAATAAGCAGAAAGGGATACAAAACCATATCAAAGCTACTCATCCAAGGTATGAAGCCTCAAGTGTTTAATCTTGTTTCAGATTTATTATATCTAAAAGGCACTAGGGATAATTTGCTAAATACATCTTTTGATGATATTAAATCCACGAATATTGGTTGTCTTCAAGTGTGGTAGCAACCAATGCAACTGGTAGAAAGTGTACCACCTTATCATGCTTTCACCTAGAATCATAAAGAACATAAGTAAAATTACAAAAAATATCTTACAAACAATGAGCTTGCAATGCAAATGCTAGAGTAGAAATATGCATGTGCATCTCTCTTGTCGTGTACACATTTTGTACCTTTGCCTTCCATCCATCTTTGGCTATCTTTAATTCCAAGATATGTCCCTTCCAATGGTATTGTACTAAGCCTCTTCATTGCCTTTTTATCCTATGAGGACCTTTGCATGACGGTTGCATAGTCACCCAATTGTTTAATTTGAAGTTTATACCATTCCACACATCGTGATCTTCTTTAACATTATGAAGAATGCATGATGAAATGTCATTAAGAGTACGCCTCGGGTTAGACTATTGTCGTGACATTGTTAGATGATGAATAGAGGAGAGGATGATGCAAAAATATGATGAGAAAGACGCCTCGGGTAGATTAGGTAATTCAAATGTATTTACTCATTTTGGGGGAAACTAAATTTTACTTTTTGAAGTACTAACATTTGGCACGTGATGAGGACGTGCCCTTGAAGTTGGAACCCATTAAAGTGACATTGAAATAGCCATGCCGTATCACATTAAAGTGGTGATAATCGACTAAAATAGCCAAAACTAGTGAAGTTTTGGCTATTTTAGTTGGTTATCACCATTTTAATGTGATATCGCGTGGCTATTTTACTAAAAAGTGAATATGACACCCAATGTCATATTTATGGTTGAATGTCACATTTCTATTGGTTCAAAGCTTAATCTAAATCCGATAAAAGTGATTAAAATGTCACATTTCTATTGGTTCAAAGCTTAATCTAAATGACACCCAATGTCATATTTATGGTTGAATGTCACATTTCTATTGGTTCAAAGCTTAATCTAAATCCGATAAAAGTGATTAAAATGTGGCCCTTTTTAACATTTTTGGCCCTTTTGCCTGGGAGGTTGTTGAAGTGTGGTGAGTGATGATAACTATTACACTAAGAGATCGCTACACCTAGTTAGAGTTGACTTGACAGTATGTCATTGTGAGTGTTATTGCGATTGTAAGGATGAGTAAAAGGTCTGGTTGTGGAAAAGATCCGTCTTTTTATTTGTGTTTGGGCTTACAACCTCTACCCATGCTAGTAACTCTCTACAGTGTTGCGACCACCCCTCGATCGTGGTTACTAGAGTGACATGAATATCTAGAGTAACGTCGTGGTTACTATAGGCAAGACCTAGAGTGAGTTAGGGCTAGCTATATATATCTCCAACATCCCCACTCAAATAAAGGTCTCCAGTTTGCGAGTAAAAAAAACCCTTGGGAGCACAAGGGAAAAACCCGAGCTCCTACATATAAATGTACAATGCCACCTTAAAGTCCATGTGCAATGTGCTTCTATATACAAAGTACAAAGAATAAATGTGCATGATGTGAAGTAATGTGTGAAGTGTCCTAAAGTCTATAGGCTATGTACAAGTCTAGACAAAATTGACATGACATGAGATGTGCTAATCTCCAAAAAGAGAGGCCGCCGCCGCAACTCCAAGTTCTGATCGCAAAAGTGTAAACCGAGCTTCATGGAGTCCTTTGGTGAGAATGTCTGCAATCATTTGATCAATTGGACAATGTTCTACCATTATTGCTCCTTTCCTTACTTCATGTCAAACATAGTGATAATGAACTGCAATATGCTTGGACTTGCTATGTTGCACGTAGTCCTTGGCTAAACTAATAACACTTTGGTTGTCACATCTAAGAGGAGTGCTTGAGGAAGGAGAATGACCAATATCAGCAAGCAATTGTCAAAGCCAAACTAATTCACGAGCTACTAAAGATGCAACTACATATTCAGACTCTGTAGTAGAAACTGCAACACAGCGTTGTTTCTTGCTAGCCCAAGATACCAAACAACCATTGATAAAGAAGCAATTACCACTAGTGGATCGCATGGACAAGTTAGAGCTTGCCCAATCAGCATCTGAATAACCCAAAAGGTTAAGAGAAGTTGATGAAGATATGTCTTCTTGACGGCGATATACAAGTCTGAAATCTACAGTGCCCTTCAAGTACTTCAAAACACGTTTAGCTTGAGACCAATGTCTTGTAGATGGAGAGGACAAGTATTGTCCTAATAGATTTGCTGCAAAAACAGAATATCAGGACGAGTGCTCATGGAAGACAACCAACAAGATTAGCATAGGGTTGATTTAAAGCTAATGATTCAGCCTCAATATTTGCAGAAGCACTCCTAGTAGAGCTTGCAAGACAGGGAGTGTTTGCCGAATGTGCAGTAGCCAATCCAAACTTTTAACAATATCTTGGATAAACTTTGTTTGATGAAGAAGCAAAATACCATTGTGATGATACCTTTGAACTTGAATACCAAGGCATGAATGGATGTCGCCAAGATCCACCATATCAAAGGCTGAGGATAAAACCTTTTTTACTTGTTGCATGAAAGATAGATTATTAGATACAAGTATAGTGTCATCATCAACATAAAGGGCCAATATAACAAAATGGTTATCCACATTGTGCTTGATATAAAGATTTGGATTAGAGAAGCAAGAAACAAACCCCTGAGATGTGAGAAATTGATCAATCTTGATGTACCATGATCGTGAAGCTTGTTTTAGTCCATACAAAGCACGGTGGAGTTGGCGTACACGATGTTCCTTTCCGAGAATCGTAAATCCTTCAGGTTGCTCCAAATATATTTCCTCCTTTAAGTCTCCATTAAGAAAATCCGTCTTAACATCCATTTGATGTATTTTCAAATCAAACTGAGTTGCAAAAGCTAGTAGTACTCGAATGCTTGTACTACGAACTACGGGTGAAAAAGTGTCATGATAGTCAATCCTCCCTGCAATTTGTGAGTATCCCTTTGCAACTAAACGAGATTTGAATTTATCAAAGGATCCATCTGTCTTTGTTTTAGTCTTAAAAACCCACTTACATTTACGATCAGAAGGTAGATTGGTAGAACCCATGTACCTTTCGAGATCAAAGACTCATATTCAGCTTCCATGGCTTCCTTCCATTGTTTCTTTTGTGGAGAGGACATAGCTTTTGCATAAGTTGAAGGATCTTCACAGACAGCCAATACGTGATTACAGGTTTCAATATCACCATATACATGATTTGCACCGTGTTTAAGTTTAATAGGAAGATCAACATAGATATCAAGATCTGTAGCAGTCTCCTTTGAAACCGTAGGATGAACATCAATAGACTTGTCTCCAATATCCATCAAAAGAGTGTTGTCATCACGCAAATCATTGTTCAAAAGTAGAAAAGGAAAAGAAGTGAGTAATGTTTTTGTATCATCAGCATCATCTGTGGACCATGAACCTCTCATCAATTGCTCATTGAATATAGCATCTCGACGACTAACAATTTTCTTTTGAGAACTTGGATTGTAAAACTTGTAACCCTTTGAGTTGGTCTGAATAACCAATAAAAATAACCTTTAAACCTGAAGGTTCTAGCTTGTGTCGTGTCTCTTTTGGGACATGAATATAAGCAATACACCCAAAGACTTTGAAATGTGCAACAGAAGGAGTTTGGAATCTTACTAGAAGGTGCAGTATAGTTGGAAGATGATTTTGAACAAAAACGGCTGTCAATACTGCTTCTGCCCAAAAAGAGTGAGATAATCCAGAATGAATAAGCATGCATCTGATTGCATTCAAAATAGTACGACTCTTTCACTCTGCAACTCCATTCTGTTGGGGAGAATATGGAATGCTATACTCATGGCCGTGGTTGATGCAATGATCATGAAATAAGTTAGAAATATATTCACCACCATTATTACTTTGAAGAATTTTGACTCTTCGACCAGTGTGATTCTCCATAGATATTTGGTACCTCTTAAATGTGTCCAATGCTTCTGATTTATGTCGTAGCAAAAAGACATTTGTATACCGTGAATAGTCATCAATAAAAGTAATGAAGTAACGGTAGTAGCAAGACTTGGATGGAGGAAAGGGTCTAGAAATATTAGTATGAATGAGATCCGAAAGATTCTTTGAATGAATATTTGTAGACATTGGAAATGGCTTACGATGATGTTTGCCTAGAGCACAATATTCACATATCTCCATATGCAGGTGAGATTTGAGGTCCATACCTCTCACAAGATCATGACGATGAATATCAAGAAGCTTTGCAAAATTTGAGTGAGCAAACCGATGATGTCATAGCTTACAATCCAGATCTCCTAGAGCTGTAACAACATTTGCAACATCCTCATTCAATGAAAGTTCAAAGAGATTACCATGTCATCAAGGAGCAACCGCAATAGTGGTGCCATCCTTTTCGATGCGACACTTTGTATTATTAAACCCAAAAAATAGACCAAGATCCACAAGCCGCGTAACAGAAAGTAAGTTTCTTTGTAAATCAGGAACATATAAAACTCCCCGTAGTATTTTGGTTGAGGAAGAAGTTCCCAGATATAAGTCGCCAATACCCATTACTTGGCAAGTTGTATTATCAGCAAGATAAACCACTTTCTTGATAGGAATTGGATGATAATTGTGTAACCATTGCAATTGATATGTCATGTTGCCAGTAGCACCATAATCAACAATAAAGAGAGAACCATCACGAACATATAGTACCTTTTCTGGAGAGACATTATAATGAACCAAATCAGCCTCTTGATGAACATTGTCTTCATCATGAGGATTTTGCTGAGTAGCATAAGCTTGATTTCGAGCTTCATCATAACGCCTCTTGAAGCATCGACTGGATGAATGCCTTGTGCTCCCACAATATTCGCAGGTTGCAGAAGAGGAAGAATCCCTTGATAAATGAGGTTACTTATTTGTAATACCGTGTTCTTCATATTCACAGGTTGCAGAAGAGGAAGGATTCCTTGATAAATGAGGTTACTTATTTGTAATACCGTGTTCTTCATCGTACTCTCGCACCCAACATTTAGATACCAAGTGACCAGTTTTGTCACAATAAGAACAACGCTTTTGAGGAAATCTCAAACGAGAAGAATTACCTCCTCTTTGGAAGCCACGAGATGTAAATTGGGAGGAGGAAGAAGGGCGTTGCTGAAATGGACATCTCCGAACAGTAAAGGCTGTCTCTGATTCTGTGTACTCTTGGGCAATCATGACCATTTCATGAGTTACCGACGTCTGACGATCATGACGTTGAGAATATTCAATCAAAGAAATACATGTATGCTCAAAGTCAATTCCATCCTTCTTAGATAATATAGTGACAATATTATCATACAAAGGATCCTTCACCGTATCAAGAAGGTGTGTAACCAATTGAGTTGGAGGAATAGGATCCCCTGCAGAGCAGAAAGTTGATTCATAATATCTTTGAATGATTTAATGTGACTAGACATGGAATTGAGGCTTGCCCAAAAGATTACGGAGATACAGAATCTCTGTAAACAATTTTCTTCTCAAACATAGTGATAAGATAATCCCATATAGCATATGACGTGGATAATGGATAAACATCTAGCATGAGTGAATCGTTAAGGGCAGAAAGTATATATCGATGAGCAGCCTTATCATGACGAATCCAGTGTGCATGAGTGAATCGTTAAGGGCAGAAAAAAAGTATATACCGATGAGCAGCCTTATCACGACGAAACCAGTGTGCATGATTAATTTTCCATTGTTCAAAAATAGGACCTTCGGTAATAATAAAATTATTCTGAAGTGGATCAATAGGTTAAGGAGGGCATGCAAGAATACCAAGAACAATAACTGCCAATTCGTCTCCTTCCAAAATTAATAGCATCTTGTATTTCCAACCAGGAAATCCTTGGCCTTGGAAAAGAGAAACAGAACGCTGCCCAGAAGGAAATCCGTTAACAAGTATGGTGTTTGCCATGTCGGGTTGTGAGAACACGTACAAGATAAGATCGGAGAACTTTCAGACCATGTACGAGATATGAGAAACTGAGAAACGTAGCCAAAAATAGGCATGCACCAGACAACGAGCATAAAGTGATCGTGTGTAAAGAATAGAACGTGAACCAAAATTAGAACTCTAAAAGTGGGGACCCGTGTCTCATGCACGTAAGCAAACTTAGAGGTCCATAAAAGATGAAATAATAATAATAAAAAGCACCACGTTAAGAAAAAGCATCGTGTTATGACGCAACTTGCACGGCAAGTTTTGTATCTTATTGTAGCTTATACAGCAAGCATCCGTCTGAAGCTTTCACGAAAAGCTTTCACAATCAAATCCTGCTTACGACTCAGAGACAACTACCTATTTGCTCTCACAAAGAACCTGTTTTACTGTTTTAGATGCAGTTTGCCTGAACTGTCCTAACTTTTGACTCAGAACTCCGATTGACAAACCATTTTTTTGATAGGATTCACCAGCACTGTACCATCTACGCACCAGCACCGTACAACTAGGAAACGATTAAGAAACAATTATAATTACAACAAGTGGAGCTATAAAATCATGTAGGCAACATATAATCAAAGAACTAATCAACCCTACACAAAACTGTTACCAAAGATCAATCTTGTAAGACATGAAATCATAATCATAAATTGGACAAGAAGATGTAGATGCTTCCCTTATGATTAGAATCACTCTGATACCATGTTGAATGAATCATACGCTCCACAAGAATGAATCATATTAGTCACAAGTCACATATATATAGGCAAGACCTAGAGCGAGTTAGGGCTAGCTATATATAGCTCCAACATAAAGGATAGTTTTTTCTAGCACTGGTTAGCACTCTTGTCTTATTAATGCTTCTCGTGTCTTTCATTTGGTTGTGCAGCCTCCTAATGTCAATGCTCGAAAAATGGCATTCTAGTGTATTTGTACAGGCTAGAATTAAGAAAAGCTAAAAAAAATTGGCTAAAAAAATTTGGGTGAGATTTTAAGTAGGCCTTATTTTAACAAATGATTTTTTTATATAATTTAGTTATAAACTGGCATATAGTAGAGATTTCGGAAACAAAATCGGATAGAGATTTCCTGAACAAAATCGAATAGATTTAAGAGTTTGTCCTTATTTTGATTGTTGAAAAATAAGGAACAAAACCGAACAAAACCGAACAGATTTAAGAGTTTGTCCTTATTTTGATTGTTGAAAAATATGTTTTTTTCAAGTACTGGCTCCCATATTGATAAACGAGCATGGTAGGGCCATCCTCACAATTGATTTGAATACCATAATATGTAAGAAATTACTTTTGAATATTTGCAATGCAAACTAGATTGTGTTTTTCATGCAAAATGGATTGAATTTAGTTCCTCTAAGCTATTAAATTTGTCTCTTGCAGTGTTTCTTCTCACCTAGTGTTCCTTCATACTTTATACAATATGGCCCCGGCAAATAAGATAATACTCTTGTTGGTTCATGTATCCCTATGGATTCGTTGATGTATATAACTAATGGGTTACTTTGTACCTTTGGTTTTGAATGTGCAAAAACAGTAAAGGAAGGTATCTTCTATAGGAAGAGGAAGAGTGGAGGGAAATAGAAAGCTACACAGGTTGAGCCTAACAATCTCAACCTGATCCTCACCTTCATCCTATGGAGGCAAAGGTTGTTTTAGGGGATGTTGTTGAAGATATTCCTCTTGCCGTTATTCCTATGGCCTCCAGTAGTTCATTGGAGTGGTAGGATGGTAGGCATGAACAAGTTGGAGAGATCATTCCAGATTGCATAGAATGGTGACCAAAATGATCACATGTGCATTCTCCCACAGTGTATAGCGAAGCACGGAGAGGTGGCGGGCTGGGGCAAGGCAGAAGAGCTGTCGACGGGCTATGGCGGTCAGCGTGGAGGAGGCAATCCAGCAAAGCAGCAAGGAGAGGAAACGAGCTTTTGTATCGCTGCAACAACCAAAGACGACAGGCATGGCTCAGCTGCACCAACAGGAGTAGGAGGCAGCCGTTATCATAACTCGACAGCGCTAAGAAAAGACGGAAAGGGTGGATAAGCGGCTGTCGGCTCAGTAGCAAGGGAGAAGGCCGGCTGCAGTAGTGTAGGCAACAAGCTTACGTGGCTCAACTACGCAACGGGAGCAGGAAGGCAACCGTCGTCATGGTGGAGACGCACTGCAGTGACGAAGAGATACTCCTGGCTATGGCGCACGATAAGCTCAAAAACCCTAGCACAGAAGGCCGCACAGAAGGCCTCACACAGGTTGTGTAGGAGCATCACAGGGTTGGTCGTCTGAGCTAAGCAAAGGTAGCACGGCCTATCGTGAGGTGGCACAATGAGAAGGTGGGGTGGTAGCTACCTATCATGGTGGAGCGCGGTGGCGAAGAAGGCGGTCGTGGGCGGAGCTCTCATGGCAGTGACAGTCGATGGAAGGCGAACGTGTAGAGTTCTACTTTTTAATTTTTGTTAATTAAAAATATACCCTTTTCCCCTAACATTCAAGCTCCCCAAGGTATTAATGATCATCCTTTCCCCTTTTTTTATTTTTGTTAATTTAAAATATCCTCTTTCCCCGTAAGTTCTAACCCCCAAAGGTATTAATGATCGTCATTTCCCCCTTTTCTCTCATATCATACATGCTTACCTACCACTCCTGCCCCCCTCTCCTACATTACCATAAAACACCCCTCATCCCTTCTCACACCCACATTGCCCCCTTCTCTTACATTACCATAAAACACCCCTCATCCCTTCTCACACACACATTAACCCACGGTCTAGCCCCCATGATCCATCCCTTCTTATACCCTCATTAACCCACACCCCATCCCTTCTTTCATTATCATTAAACCTCCCCATCCCCCTTTTACACACCAAAATATTCCTCTACCCGAAACTTTGGGAGCCTTAGGTGTGCATACCTTTTATTGATTACGCGAGTTAACATGAGCTTTAGGTGGCGGCGATCGTGGGGGAGTGGGGGATACCTCACACATGTGTTCGTGCATGTCCTCGTATACCTAGTGATATAGTGACGAGGCGCATGCATGGAGGGTCTCGAGGAGAATTGATCAAATGAAGGTGATAATGGCTGGGAGGATTGGGGGGATGTTGGGGTTGCTAAGATTGTGAGACCCCCGCCCTCTCCGTGATGCCTCTTCCGGGGCACTGGCGGTGGAAGCAGCGTCACCCTCTCGCGCAAGGTAGGGCTTCCCACTCAGGGTCTCGCCCACGAATATCTGGACAAGAGACTAGCCCGGAGGTTCCTCCGAAACCAAGCCCAGAAAAACTTCCCTCGCTTGGAAGGCACGAGCGATTCTACCAGGAAAATCATCTAACGAGTCAAGGCTTTAACTATCCGATCTAGTCCGACCGAACCCGTAGGTCGCATGGCCAAATCAAGGAAGAGACTTGCACTTGGTTCATAGAAATCACCGTTTTTTTCTCCTTAAGCGAGACACAGCTGATTCTTTCCCACATAACAAGAATCTTCTAGGGACTTATTCTCACTAGCGTAACTTGACGTATCTGACTGTATCGCAGGAGTCCACCGATCCAGCTGAACCGGCCCATGGATTAGCCAACTGCCCAACCCCACTCTATTGGTGGAATCCCTTTATATAAAAATTTGGTTCTGTTTTGTCCCGAGTACCAAGGAAAAGAGTTCCCAAGCCCCCTAGCCGGCGCTTCAAGCAAAATTCAAGGTAGTTACACTACTTACACACCCAATATGAAATTGCCTTTTTCACAAATTCGGCTATCTTTAAAGCAATCTTTTAATGAAACCATAGTATTACTGATCATAATCCTCCCACTTGGGAGAAATAAGAAGAGTTGGTAAAGGATTACCAACTCTTTGCGAGATGAGGACATCTCGCATTTTTCAAGTGGGAGAGGATGTAAGATTCCTCCTCAGCCCTGAATGATGTATAAGCTCTCACCTCAATCCCTTGTAATCATCCCCTATTTTAGAATGCAGGAAAATATTATTTTCCCTTGTTTTCGCCTAGAGAGAGGTAATTCCAAATTGAGATTTTTTATATAAAGTTTCTCCTAATATCTAAGATGAATTCCCGTGAAATAGAAGTTCAAAATAAATTTTCCAATGTGTATTAGGAATTAATTGAATATGTGTATTAAAGGCCTTAGGCTAAGTGTCCACATTTTCAGAAATTTTTGGATTAAGGCGCCCAAATAAGGTTCCGATGGGCCAATACGATTAATCCAAGTGTTGGAATGACAAAAATGCAAAGAATAAAAAAAAACCCAAAAATGAGTAAATGCTCACATAAGATGAAGAGTTGACTGAGTATAAGGTTTATTAGTTAAAAATTAAGGTTTATTAGTTAAAAATTGATATATTTTGGTAAAATGATGAATTTTCAACACCTCAGTAAGGAGAGAGAGCCCCGTCAAGTAGGCACCTTTTTTATCATCATTACTTAGCTTTTTTAATCCAAAAAAACGAGATATTTTTATCTCTCCTCTCTCTTGATGTAAACTGGATAAAAAAGGGAGCCAAACTGATCCAAATCTGGGTCAAACTAAAGCTGGAAGCCTCTAGAATCTAGTTGGACTTGGTTAGTGGCCTCCCTCACCTATAAATAGACCCTCATTCTTTTGTATTTTTATCTTTGAGTAATTACATGCCAGTATTATCTTCATTTTTAATGTAATTTCTATTATCCCTCTATTTTGCCTCTTCTTTTGGGAGCTTTGGAGCTTCTCTATTCTCCATATTCTTTTGGAGATTACCCTCCCCCTCTTGGTGGCCAAGGACTTGCTTGAGGGCTTCACTTCTATCCAAAGAATCAAGCCAAAATCAAGGGTAAGCTCTAATTTAATGGTTTTTTCTATTCCTCTCAATGATTTTCTTCTTCTCAACCCCTTTAAAGCTTGAGAAGCTTTCAATGCAATGGTTTTCTCTTGAAATCAAGTTTTCCAATGATTTATAATGTTTAATTAGATTAATGCTAGTCTTTATACTTAATTATAATGTTTCTTTTAAGAAAATATCTCTTTTGGAAAGATTAATCATCTTTATAATTAGATCCTTGTTAGAAGGATGATTCTCAATGATAATCTCTTTAATTTAATCAAAGCTCTAGGCTTGATAAGCTAGAGAAAGAGATTAAATATTTTCATAATTTTTAATCTAGTAAAAATGATGGTTAATTCTTTTAAGCTTGATTATGAGTAAGAAAAATCATATTAACTCATTCTAAAATGAAAGAGGGTTATGCTAACATTTTTAGAAATGAGGAATGGTTATTTTAGAATAATCAAGAGATTTATTCATAATTATGATATGTATGCATAATTTAATTTTAGTCTAAAAGAAGAGTTCATATTATATTTCCATTACAAGTATTCATTTTAAAATAGAAAATTGAACATTCTCAATAATTGTAGTGAAGCTATGGCAAAATTTTCCAGAAAAAAGATAAATCTTATTTTTATGCATAATTTTAATAAAGCAAAAAGAGGAATTCCTATCATATTCAAGGTATAGATATTTTATGCTAAATCAATGATTTTTATTATTTTTATGGAAAATATTTTTATAGTATTTATGAATATTTTTTAATTAGAGAAAATTATAATTTTTTATTTATTTATTTTTATGCATAAAAATTTAGATGCAAAAAGAGGTATTCCCATGATATTCAAGATTCAAACATTTAAATGTTAAAAGAGAAATTTTTGGCATATTCCAAGATATGGATATTTTTATTTATTTAAAAGAAGCATTTTCATTGTATTTTAAGTAAAAAACTGCATAAATTAATTTTGATGTTAAAAGAGAAGTTTTTGCCATAATTTCATGTCGGAAATTTTGGTATATTAAGGTTGAGGATCAAACTGATGAAAAGAATATTTTAGATATTTCTATGTGGATAAATCAATAAAATAATACATACTCACAATTGGATTATTGGAAGAAGAGTTATTTTCCTGTTATTCTCGAATAAAACTAATTTTTTAATTCTATTATGGCCAGGAAGGAATGAATTTTCATAAAGTTGAAATTTTTCCTAAGTCACCGGTTAATTTTCAGTTAATTAGAAGAAAAATCCTTAGGAATCAAAGTTCGGATTAAACCGAGTAATTTATGGTTAGACCACGACCATGAGTATGGTGGGCCAGTAAGATACTTGCCCATCTCTCGAATCTGAATCAAGCAAAACCTCGTGACCAATTCCAAATCTTCGATACGAAGAATAGACTACCGGTTGAATTAGAGAAGTTTTCCTTAGACCGAATTCATCGAGAAATGAGTTGGAACTTCATTGAATTTGATGGGTAAATTATCCTCATATGAGATTCATGATTTTCATTAAGAAAGTCTGGTTTGTGAGAAAAAGGGTTTTGTGGAATCAAACTCAACGAGAAATTCTGAAAGGTTGGAAGAACTTCCCGTTGTTTGAAACCTTTTGAAGGTCAAGGAAGCTGGCTTTGGTAGGACCTTAACAATAAAGGCCTTTGCGAAGTCCTTCGCCATCCTTACTGCTTCAGTAGTTATGCTCCCCTGGGTTAACTCCAATTCATTCATCTTGGTTTTGAAAAAGCTGGGAGGACAGAATCTCTTCCTTAGGTAAGTCTTGAGATCATTCCATGTCTGGGTATTTCGATCCAGATGGTTTGTCTTGCAGTGGTTTCTCCATGCCACTCTGGCTGTTTCAACTATCTTCAGCCTTGCAAGAGCCAAGGTGAAGACTTCTCTTTTAACATCAAAATTAATTTATGCATTTTTCTACTTAAATTACAATGAAAATTCTTCTTTTAAATAAATAAAAATATCCATATCTTGGAATATGCCAAAAATTTCTCTTTTAACCTTTAAATGTTTGAATCTCGAATATCACGAAAATTCCTGTTTTTGCATCTAAATTTTTATGCATGAAAATAAATATATCAAAAATTTCTATTTTCTCTCTAATTAAATAAATATGCATAAATACTATAAAAGTATTTTTCATAAATATGATAAAAATCATTCTTTTAGCATAAAATATCTATACCTAGAATATGATAGGAATTCGTCCTTTTGCTTTATTAAAATTATGCATAAAAATAAGATTTATCTTTTTTCTAGAAAATTTTACCATAGCTTTGTTACAATTAATGAGAATGTTCTATTTTTAATTTTAAAATGAATACTTGTAATGGAAATATGATAGGAACACTTCTTTTAGACTAAAATTAAATTATGCATACATAACATAATTATAATCATAATTATAAGCATAATTATGAATAAATATCTTGATTATTCTAAAATAACCATTCCTTATTTCTAAAAATGTTAGCATAACCCTCTTTCAATTTATAATGAGTTAATATAATTTTTCTTACTCATAATCAAGCTTAAAAGAATTAACCATCATTTTTACTAGATTAAAAATCATGAAAATATCTAATCTCTTTCTCTAGCTTATCAAGACTAGAGTTTTGATTAAATTGAAGAGATTATCATTGAGAATCATCCTTCTAACAACGATCTAATCATAAAGATGATTAATCTTTCCAAAATAGAGATTTTCTTAAAGGAAACATTATAATTAAGCATAAAGACTAGCATTAATCTGATTAAACATTATGAATCATTGGAAAACTTGATTTCAAGAGAAAACCATTCCATTGAAAGCTTCTCAAGCTTTAGAGGGGTTGAGAAGAAGAAAACCATTCCATTGAAAGCTTTAGAGGGGTTGAGAAGAAGAAAATCATTGTGAGAGGAATAGAAAAACCTATTAAATAAGAGGTTACCCTTGATTTTGGCTTGATTCTTTGGATAGAAGTGAAGCCCTCAAGAAAGTCCTTGGCCACCAAGAGGGGGAGGGTAATCTCCAAGAGAGGATGGAGAATAGAGAAGCTCCAAAGCTCCCAAAAGAAGAGGCAAAATAGAGGGATAATAGAAATTACACTAAAAATGAAGATAATACTAGCATGTAATTACTCAAAGATAAAAATAAAAAGGAATGAGGATCTATTGATAGGTGATGGAGGCCACTAAACAGATCCAACTAGGTTCTATAGGCTTCCAGCTTCAGTTTGACCCAATTCGGACAAGATTTGGATCAGTTTGGCTCCCTTTTTGATTCAATTTGCATCAAGAGAGAGGAGAGAAAAATATCTAATTTTTTTGAATTAAAAAAGCCAAGTAATGATGATAAAAAAGGTGCCTACTTGATGGGGCTCTCCCTCCTTTACTGAGGTGTCAAAAATTCATCATTTTACCAAAATATCTCAATTTTTAACTAATAAACCCAAATTTTTAACTAATAAACCTTAATTTTTAGCTAATAAACCTTGTACTCAATCAACTCTTCATCTTATGTGAGCATTTACTCATTTTTGGGATATTTTCTTTTATTCTTTGCATTTTTGTCATCCCAACACTTGGATTAATCCTATCGGCCCATTGGAACCTTATTTGGGCCTTATGAAAATGTGGACCCTTAGGCTAAGGCCTTTAATACACATATTCAATTAATTATTAATACACATTGGAAAATACTTTATATCAAAAAATATCTCAATTTTGAATTACCTCTCTCTAGAATATTTCCTCTCTCTAGGCCAAAACAAGGGAAAACATTATTTTTTTGCATTTTGAAATAGGGGACGATTATAGGGGATTGAGGTGAGAGCTTATACATCATTCAGGGCTGAGGAGGAATCTTACAAAGATGAAGCGGGCATGCGCAAACGACAATGACGAAAGGGACCGTAAAGAAGTCCTTGCCTTAGAGAGTAGGTGAGAGGATGATCGCGCAGGCTCAGAAACCATTAACAAGAGGTGAAAAGGCATGTCTAAAAGTGTCTTCTGAGTTGGTGAGGAGCTAGATTGAATTGTTCTCTTTGTGTAGCATGATTATCTACTACTGCTCAGGAAAGATTCCCTTGAAAGCCGATGTAGTGCGATGGTTACATGCTAACATTAGGAGAAATCGGGACTCATTTTGGAGCCCTGTAAGATAATCTACGTCACCCTATTTTTTTGTGGCCTAAAATTTGAAAAAAGGAAGGATTTTTTACCCTTTTTTTTGTTTTTGTAGAGAGAGATAATCAACATGGTGGTCCAGACCTTAAATGCTGAAGAACAAAGAGAATATACCACCATCCTATGGATGCATAATAAATATTGATGGAAACAAGCTCTCATTAATGCACTTTCTAAGCATGTTTATTTCCTTTTTGGCAAAATATTTTCCTTATAGTGACTTTTCTCTCCCATTTTAGACATTCAAGTGCATTTCTCGTGAACTCGGGCTATTGCAAGCTCATCATTGTGCTACATTGTGACTTAGTTGCATCACATTGATATGGGAGAGAAGAGGAAGCCATATCATATGCATATTGATCTTGAAGAAGAATATACACCTTTGAAGAAACGAAATCAACCATAGCTTTCAATCAATCGAAGAGAGAAGGAAGAGATGAGAGCTTCAATCTCAAAGCATATAGACTTGTGGTGTGATGGATCTATGTATCCAAATAATCCTTTAACCTCAAGCACACCCTCATTCTCAAATCGAACCTCATCAATTAGATGTGTTGGTGATAGTCACCAAGGACTACTTGGCTATTGCAATGCACTAAGCCAATCGAATAGAGTTCTAAAAGACTTGAATTCTGCAGCACAGTTGGAGTATAGTCATTTGCGAGACGACAGGTGTACATCTCTCTTCAAGAAAGAAGTTCATAGCTCTTGTGCAAAATAGAGTCTCAATCTAAAACAATATAGGAGAGTGACAAGAATTTAGAGGTTGCACATGTAAAAGAAACAAGCATTGGCATGAGAGAAAGAAAAAGGAATCTGAGTAACATAGAGCAACTTAATCCAAGTGGTGGAGGAGTCAAGAAAGTAATACAAGCTGCAAGGTAATAAACTTCTACATTTCTATGATACAACATTTAGTGCATGTAACTTGTAAATTTATAACAAGACGAATTCATTTCAAGTGTCTCCTATATCCAAATAAAGAAAACATGGAATTGAATTTACTAGCCAGACAATATTCCAAGTTTTTATCTTCAAAGATGGTAGGCCAGATGCTCAAGGAGAAGAAGTATAAGAAAGTACGACGAACATTCATAGAACAGTATACAAAGAAAAGCCAGGTATTTCAAGCTCTTGATATACAAAAATGTCTTGATGATGTTGGCATAGGGAGAAAGGGGTATTCCGAGATTTTCAAGCTAATACACTCAAAATACAAAGAAAATAGAATTTGGGCTACACTTCTTTCAAAACCATATCATGTTAGGAGAGAACATGTGGTGCTCAATGAGCAAATCAGAACATGGCTTGGTCAGCCTTTTCACATCGAAGACACCTACCTTAATAATGACGAAGAAATAAGATATAATAAGACCAACAACATTTTCTTTGATTTGAAAATATTACAAAAGACAATGGTCCAATTGTTTGGAATGACCTTGGTAGAGACTAGAGGAGTGCTTAAGTTTGCTATCAAACTTGATGAATGTGAAGTTGTGAAGCAAAGGAAAAAAGAGAGAATAACAATCACATAATGAACAAGGCATTGGATAACACAATACAAAAAAAAGGTCCTAGAATATTTGGTGGCTTGGGTTATTCGCGGTATGAAATTATTCTTTTTATTTTTGGCTAAAAAGGGTAAGAGTTACCTCCATAATGGATGTATTCAAGGATTGACGAAGGCCTAGTGAAGGACTCAGACTCAAACAAATGACAAGTGATGAGGAAACGGCAAAAAAAGGAATGAGAGTGGGAACATTGGGTAGGCTCGGGTAAAGGGCTCAAAGACATACTTTTTCCACGTGACCCAAACTGACGGAAAGTGCATGATGTGATTGACATCCTCGAACATTTTCCAGGTTGTGCATTCAATGCCAATTAATGCTATATTTAATTGTGCATGCTATCATGTTCGTCATCATGGGTCTCCCGACCTTTGTTGCTTCTGTGTCTTTGTCGTTGTCTTCGTCTGTATCTTTGGCTTTGTCTTCATGAATATGTTGTTGCTTCTATGTCATCGTCTTTGTCCTCATGACTACGTTATTCCGTGGCTGATTCCATGACATCGCATAGGTACTACAGTGACGTGCATTAGGTTTTTGGCTGATTCCATAGTTTTTGGATTTCTATGTCGATATTCGCTATTGGGATCGCCATCTCATTTCTATGTCATTTTCATGTTTCTTTGAGATACAACCTCTAAATAGGTGCTCGTTTAATGTAGGTAGCTGAAAAAACATTGTATCCACCAAAACGACCACAACAACATGTTGGGAGGTCATCTCACTGGTAATTATACTCTGTATCGCACTGTTGTGGTCGCTTTGGTGGATATAAAGTTTTAGAGGTGAGGCCCCTTCTATCTACAAAAACTACCACAATAACGTGAGGGGAGGGCATTCTACCAGTAAGTATGTGTCATATCACATTGTCGTGGTTGCTTTTGTAGCAAAGAGAAATGCAAGATGGGAAGTCCTTTCCATCCCCCCCAAAACTACCACCACAACGTGACACTAGGTCATCCTACCGGTAAGTATACCCCATATTTCGTTGTTGTGTTCGTTTTGGGTGTGAAGGTATGGTTCGTTTGAATGAAAATCTTATGTTTCGATAAATGAAGGTATGAAGGTATGTTTCGTTTGAATGACCACAACAATGTGATATAGACAAATCTCAGTGAGAGGATGACCACCATCGCATTGTTGTGGTCATGTCTTGTTTTCGTGTTTCTCTGAGATAAAAACTTAGCATAGGTGCTCGTCTAATATGGGTAGCTCAAAAAAAATTTGTATCCACCAAAACGACCACAACAACACATTGGGAGGTCATCCCACCGGCAATTATACTGTGTATCATGCTGTTGTGGTCACTTTGGGGATAGAAAGTTTTAGAGGTGAGGCCCCTTATATCTATGAAAACTACCACAATAACGTGAGGGGAGGGCATTCTACTAGCAAGTATGTGTTGTATCGCATTGTTGTGGTCATTTTTGTAGCAAAGAGAAATGCAAGACGGGAAGTCCTTTCCATCCCCTAGAACTACCACCACAACAAGATGCTAGGTCATCCTACCAGCAAGTATACCCATATTGCGTTGTTGTGGTCGTTCTAGGTGTGAAGGTATGTTTTGTTTGAATGAAGATGTTTGAATGCAAAATGTTATGTTTTCGTAAATAACCACAACAACGTGATATAGACCAATCTTGGTTAGAGAATGACCACCATCGCATTGTTGTGGTCATGTCTTTTTTTCGAGTATTCGGTTCTTCTATGTCATTTTCTCAACTTGCTAGTCATCATATTGTTATTGTTGCCATTTATAATAGGTTGTGATGTGTTTTCGTGGTTTTAGTTGTCATGGCTAGGACGAAGTCCACAACTCGTCGTACCTCACCAAGCGATCCTGGCATAATGAGACGAATAGGAAAGGGAAAGAACATAGATATTATGAATCAAGCTCGGAGGACCTGAGTGAGGAACTGTGCCAGCATGCTGAGAGAGATTTGCAAGGTGCAGAAGCACATGTCTATTGCCATACCAAGACTTCCAAGGGTTGGTTAGGGGTATTTGTGCGGATTATGGCGTGGATGTGCACTGGCAAGCTTTTGCCCTGAGATGCCTCCAAGAGTCCATGGAAGACTTTCTTGTGGAGTTCTTTCAGGATAGCTATATGTACTTGCAGCACACGCTCATCGTGTTACCATCGTGCCCAAGGATATGGCTTCTCTGCAACACGGCCTCTCAGTTTCAGGTACGACAAGACTCTTAAGCCTGTCGTTATTCCTAATTGGAGAATGAGGGAGATCTTGGAGGCAAAGGGTAAGGATTGAGGAGGTGCCAATCACCCATAATCAAGAAAAGGAGGACTGAAACCCTAGGACAACTAGACATTGAGAATGTACAGGAAAGAGAAGATGAAGAGAATGTGGCTAAGCAGGTACAGGAGACCCTACAACAGCTAGAGGAGGAGAGGAGGGCTAAAGCTGAAAGGAGAAGAGTGCAGGAAAGAAGAGATCGAGAATAAAGGGAGAAACAGAAGTTGGCTTCCGAGCTTTTTGCGATAAACTCGCAAGCCCTCGAATATCTAAGGCCGTACTTCGAAGTCTGAGTCTCGATTCGCAATGCTGACTTCTTTTTCATTGTCGATGCCGACAAAGTGAATATTCTGTCTGACTCATAGGGAGGTTAAAGATGATTTGATGTCCCTCATTCTTAGGTTGGTGCCATTCTAATGTATCTTTTTGCTTAAGGGGTCCATTGTAATTTTCTCCAATTTCATGTTCGTCTTGTGTTTACAGTGTCCTCATTTCAAGACTACCAGAAAATCACCAGTGGTTGGTGTATATGGTGAATTCTCTAGTCTCAATGGTCCTTGCATTCGAGGTCACCAACATGATCAATATCTGCAACTAGTTCTACACCTGCTCTTGTGGTTGGCATGTTGCATTCCATGCCTTCTTGTTGATGCACTCTCTTCTTAAAATACCATCAGAGGTACAATTTTGCACATCATATTCTAAATACCTTTCTTTTGCTTAATGTATGTTATTCATCCTTGACCTTTCTTTTTGTTTTTTGTAGAACCGCCCAGTAAATGCTTATGAGGAGGACTACGACATTTTCAAAAGTGAGCTTATCGAACAGATAATCAACCAAATTAGTATTAGGCCCTGGAATGTCCCCTATCCTTTCACACCATTGGACCCACGACGGTGCACCCCCGCTCCCCCTCAACATGATGCTGAGGGAACTATCCACATCAATAGTCCCGATTATCCTCCTCCCGGTTGTGTGGAGTCCCCACCTGATTGTTCCGATCCTCCACCACCCCATACCTTACAGGGGGTTTGTAATTTTTACCTCTGTACGAAATTTATCAATGAAATATACATTCTCTGTATGGATCATTTTCAAGACAGGACTACCCCAAGTCGTGTTATTGTGGTCTTTTTGTAATAAACATCTCTTGTTAATAGCACCACGTTATAGACAAGGAAAAAATGATGATCAACTTCCTTAGTTGTAAAAGTTAATGCTTATACGATTTTGTGAGTGACCACAATAACGCGATACCAGTTCTCTTTCAACACAGGACTATCCCCTGTCGTCCTGTTGTTATGGTCTTTTGTAATAAACATGTCTTGTTATAGACAAGGAAAAAGATGATGATGAACTTCCTTGGTATTATCTCCGTCCAGATACAAAAAGGCTTGTACATACATATGAAGAGTTTTGTATATATGGCGCACAGACCAAAGCTTCCAAATAAGGTTGAAGGCTTTGTTCTAATAGACATCACCTTCATGTCACTCAAAATTTAACTAGAAAGAGAGAGAGGGATAGAGAGAGACAAAGAGAGAGAGAGAGAGAGAGAGAAATAAAAAATTATAACTACAAAAAAGATTAAGAACATCTCTCTCTCTCTCTCTCTCTCTCTCAATCATCATGGTGACATTAACAAATAGTAATCATCATGATGACATCAATAAAATAGTAATCATCATGATGACATCAGCAAATAATACTTACATGCATCCCCCAGTTGTATTCATCATAAATTCACACGAGCACACACACTTAAGCCAGTTTTGTTAAAAGACAAACTTACACATTACATGGGCAAACACACTTGAGCCTTTGTTAACATTACAAACACTCTTTTGTCAACACATCATCCTTTGCTAATAGTGAGGTAGTGTAAAAACTACGAAAAAATCTCCTTTCCTATGCAACAGAGGAGGTATTAGACTTTATGGAGCTTTTCGAGCCCCTCCAAAACCTGGTTCTCCCTCAATCATTGGGAAAGAGACTGAACAGAATAAAAGTGCTCAAAATTCTATAAGGTTTGGAGTTGGCCCTTTTGGAGGTAATCCTTTCTCCTTCTGTTTTCTCCTTGCTACATAACTCAGGCGTTTACTCAGTGCTTTAATCAGTGGTTCCATAGGAAAGCCTAACTAAGTCCTTAACTCATTGGTTCCATAGGTAAGCCTAACTCAGTGCTTTCTCTTTGCAGAAGAAAAGAGAGGTTGCAGAAACCAACAAGGAGGCCCTGTAGAAAGTTGCTGAGGCAAAATTTGAGTGTGACCAGAGGATAGCCCAAGCTGGAGAGTGGCTAGAGTACAAGGTCATGGATGTAAACTGGTGTATCACAGAATATATAGAAAGGAGGGACTTAAGTACAGTGGGTGCTTCAAAAAAGATGCTAAAATTTTTGCTTAACTTAGGAAAGTTGTAGCCCTGAAAGACTCTTTTTGAGGGATAGTCATTTTGTAATATCTTTTTAAGTTATTAAATTCTTGTAGAAGAAAAAACACATTTTGTTATTCTAAGCAAAGAATGTATTATAAATTACATAGACATGTGTGAATTATTAGTACTTTTAAAAAATATTAGATCTTGTCATTGAGCTTATTTTTTCCATTTTGTTATTTGATATGAAAAGTGGAAATTTTATCACCTTTAAATTAGCAATATGTATATTTTTAAAAAAAAAGTTTAAAACTATGTTTATTTTGCAAAAGTTAGAAAAAATAGTTGTAAAAATCAAGATAGCCTTGCAAATGAAAACTCATGACTTGTTGCCATTTTTCATGACTCTCTGTTATGCATGGAAACTTATCTTAGTGATGGCTTTTCTTCTTGGGTATTGACAGGATTTGTGGTGTTAGGTGGGTACAATTCTTGGTAGTGGAAAGATTAGAGCTACACCTTATGCTCACAAGTACCCATCATGATGGATGAGAGAGAGAGAGAGAGAGAGAGAGAGAGAGACAGAGAGAGAGAGAGAGAGAGAGAGAGAGAGAGAGAAACACTTATGAGTGCAAATTTCTATCGAAGGATCGAATTTTCCATCGATGAAAATTTCAGGCCATCGACAAAAATTTCTATCCATTATCGCTAGGTTGAATTTTTCGTTCAAAAAAAGTGAAATTTATGTTTATTTATGGATTGAAATTTTTCTTTTTCCACACACAAATTTGAATTTATCAGAAATTTCAATCTGTTCACAGAATTTCAGATTTTAGAATCCACTTTGTCAACAATTTGGATTCCCATTTTCATCAGTTTTTCAAAACGACAACTATTGTCTCTTTTTAAAGCTCAAAATTTAATTATTATAAACTAAAAATTGTGTTCTTGCAAAGTCTATAACTCTAAATTGAACCATTAGATCAAAATAAAGTAAATTGATAAATTGTAGTACTTAGTATCATCTAAAATTTGACCGTTTGGATCGCTGGTTTTCTATCTAAATCTAGAGAAATCTTTTCTTTAAATAAGTCTCTTCTATGGCCATGGACTCCATATACCTACTTATTTTAACATCAAATAGGTGCTCTAATTTAATGATTGGGATGAAGTGGAATGATTGGGATGAAGTTAGTTAAGTTCTTATGGAAGAAAAAACACATTTTTGTAATTCTAAGTAAAGAATGTATTGTAAATTACATATACATGAGTGAATTCATTAGGGGAAGGTTGAGGTCTATAGGGGCCCTTTAAGCTGCCATATTATGATTTTAATGACTTTTTGTTAAAACGTTAAGTTTCTTTGACTTTAGATACCTTCTTGTTCTTCAAACGGCTAGAAGTTTGAATTTCAAAGTTTCCCGCCCAAATTGAATTTGAAATCGAGCGAGCAAAACTATAGCATGTGACATATCTATGGAAAGAGCTCGACGAGTAGATTTTGGATCTGTAATCTCCGATAAATTTTGAGCTCATATGTGACGTCCGAAATTTCAAAAACTTTCCCCCCACTTTTTGGAAATGAAGGCAAAGGGCCCCTATAGACCTCAACCTTCCCCTAATGATTAGTAGTTTTAAATAATATTAGATCTTGTCATTGATCTTGTTTTTTTCATTTTTTTATTTGATATGAAAAGTGAAAATTTTTTCACCTTTAAATTAGTAATATGTATATTTCTTAAAAAAAGTTTGAAACTATGCTTATTTTGCAAAAGTTATAAAAAACAGTTCTCTTTAATGTCTCAAAATATTGTAAAAATCAAGATAGCCAATTGAAAACGATAACTCATGGACTTGTCATTTTTCAAGACTCGGTATTAAGCATGGAAACTTATGTTAGTGATGGATTTCCTTCTTGGGTATTGACGGGATCTGTGGTGTTAGGTGGCTACAATTCTTGGTTGTGGAAAGATTAGACCTAAACCTTATACTCACAAGTACCCATCATGTTGGATGAGAGAGAGAGAGAGAGAGAGAGAGAGAGAGAAAGAGAGAGAGAGACCCTTATGAGTGCAAATTTACTATCATGGCTTCTTTAAGACTGATGGGGAAGGATGCAGAGCATGGGGAGAGGCATCAAAACTTCAAGAAGTAGTAGTGAGATGGTGAGGATGGGAGTTATGAATCTTAAGATCTTGTGGGTTATGGATTATGGGTGGTGAAGTTTGACAATTTTGTATTTGTATACATCCTTATGTTAGAAATTCGACTATGTATCAACTCCACTTGGGGTAGTGGTTACTTGATACAAAGTAATGTTTGGGTCCAAAAATGACATAACACAAAACTTGCAATTCTTGACAAATTGCTCTGCATCATAGTAGATGCTCGGCACATTCAAACTTGTACTCGAGCGAGTTTCAAGTTAGCCAAAGTTATCATTGAAAAAACACCCCCATGGTTGTAAATTTTGCTTACGAAGGGCTAGGACAGGTGGCCATAACAATATTCATCAAAACAGAATGCTCCCTGCTCTATGATCCAACAACACCCTAAACCCCTACTTGTTTAGCAGCAACACGAGTCTAATTGTCATCTCCTCTTCTTCAACTGAGAGATACACGATTACACACATCAAGAGGTTTATCATGGCCTATGTATTTGAGGTAGCTGGAGCCATTGGAAATGTTTTCGTGAGTGGCATGAAATATTATGGAGCCTATGGAGCTAAACCCAAGCCCAAGAACACCTAGCAAAGAGAGCTTCTCAAATGATGGCTATCTTTGACTCCCAAGATCAAGCTTCTCAAATGATGGATATCCTTGACTCCCAAGACCAAGGTGCTCAAAAGATGGCTATCCTCGACTCCCAAGTCCAAGCCCAATAATGAAAAAAACAAGGACCTATGGCGAGAGTGTGTAGCTAGATCATCATCTCCCAGGAGTGTCAATGCGATCTCTTGAAAAACAAAACCTTTTCTCTCATATATGGAAGATAACATGCTCAACTATACTTTAATTTTTATGTGTGGTACAGACGATCAACTTGAATCATGTTACAATATGAGATAATCACAAGACAATATTAACGTTGTGTGAGTTTTGCCATCACTTGCTATATACAATGAGCATGTTTTATTGTTATATATAACAAAGAAAACATCAATAAATATCGTGCCCAAGGGCTCCCCTTGATATAAAAAAATGAGGTAATCATGAGAGTAATGGGCAAATTCAAGGTAAGGGTAGCCACTTTTGTTCACTGTCAGGGAAAATGAGATATTGACGAAAGAAGGATAACTCACTATATATGATATATATTTTTTGAAAGATGAAATGAGGGTGGCGTGGGTTAATGAGGGTGTAATGGGGTGATGGGAGTGTTAATGGGCTTGTAAAAGGGGGCTAAGGGAGATGATTTTTTTTGTTGGGACCAATAATATATATATATAAAGAAAAAGACAGCTTTACATAAACTTTCGAAACCCATAGTTAGGCCTCATCTACATAAGAGTCACCATTCAACAGATTACACATCAAATCCCATCTAGCTTCAGATGTGTAACCCCGAGGGGTCTGTTTTTCCAAAATATCTCGGCCTTTTATCTCCCCTTTTTGAAACCATATTTTAATAGTTGGTCTAGACCCCACTGGATTGCTAATCAATGCCACAAAAATGTGACTAGCTTATTTGACCTTCTTATACCACCTCTATGTTCTAGGGCCATACCAAGTTGTCTTGATCTTCACCCTTTTCCTTTTGATACCCTGCACAACTATATCTTAGAAGCTAGGCATAGCCTAGTATGTTTGCAAATGACCCCCCATGGGAAAAACTCAGATAATAGTAGACTGCAGAGACTGAATCAGCTGCTGAAATAACTAAGCTCCACTAATTCTGTTAATCAAGCATACAAACCAACATATACAAATATATCTATGCACCAATCCACTAACATCCATTCCAATATCACAAGCTTTCTGAAATACAATGGAGTTTCTAGAATTCCATATTTTCCCATAAATAGTAGCACCATCTGATGATATTAAGTATTATATCCACATGTTCATCATCAGGTGACCATCTTCTAAACAGCCAGCCTCTCCCATTGACCATGTACTCCTAAACCATTCTGGACCCATTTTCCAATTTTGACCCAAGCTTCTCTGATAGCAAGGCAATCCCAAAAAGTATGTTTCCCATCTTCGTAGGCAATCCTGCATCAGGGGTAGCATCCACTTGTGAAATTCCTTTGAATCACTTTGGAGCCAATGGGCAGAGCTCCCATACAGACTCTCCACAAGAACACCTAAGATTTAGAATCCACTTTGTCAACAATTTGGATTCCAAAATCTAAAATTTCATCAATTTTTCAAAACGACAATTATCATCTTCTTTCATGGCTCAAAATTTAATTGTTATAAACTAAAAATTGTGTTCTTGCAAAGTCTATAACTCTAAATTGAACCGTTAGATCAAAATAAAGTAAAGTGATAAATTGTAGTACTTACTATCATCTAAAATTTGACCTTTTCGATCATTGGTTTTCTATGTGAATCTAGAGAAATCTTTTCTTTCAATAAGCCTCTTCTACGGCCATGGACTCCATATACTTACTTATTTTAACATTAAATATATGCTCTAATTTAATGATTGGGATGAAGTTAGTTCAATTCTTGTAAAAGAAAAATCACATTTTTGTAATTCTAAGTAAAGAATGTATTATAAACTACATAGACATGCGTGAATTATTAGTACTTTTAAAAAATATTAGATCTTGTCATTGAGCTTGTTTTTTCCATTTTGTTATTTGATATGAAAAGTGGAAATTTTATCACCTTTAAATTAGCAATATGTATATTTTAAAAAAAAACTTTGAAACTATGCTTATTTTGCAAAAGTTAGAAAAAACAGTTGTAAAAATCAAGATATCCTATTGTAAATGATAACTCATGACTTGACATTTTTCATTACTCTCTATTAAGCATGGAAACTTATCTTAGTGATGGCTTTTTTTCTTGGGTATTGACGGGATTTGTGGTTTTAGGTGGGTAGTACAATTCTTGGTGGTGGAAAGATTAGACCTAAACCTTATGCTCACAAGTACCCATCATGATGGATAACACACACACACACACACACACACACACACACACACACACACACACAGAGCAAAACCCTTATGAGTGCAAATTTCTATCGAAGGACCGAATTTTCCATTGATGAAAATTTCAGGCCATTGACGAAAATTTCTATCCATTATTGCCAGGCTGAAATTTTGGTTCAAATAAGTGAAATTTATGTCTATTTATGGATTCAAATTTTCTTTTTTCAGACAGAAATTTGACTTTGTGAGAAATGTCAATCTGTTCACAGAATTTTGGATTTCAGAATGCACTTTGTCAACAATTTGGATTCCCAGTTTCATCAGGTTTTCAAAACGACAACTGTTGTCTTTTTTCATGGCTCAAAATTTAATTATTATAAACTAAAAATTATGTTCTTGCAAAGTCTATAACTCTAAATTGAACCATTAGATCAAAATAAAGTAAATTGATAAATTGTAGTACTTACTATAATCTAAAATTTGACCGTTTGTATCGTTGGTTTTCTATCTGAATCTAGAGAAATCTTTTCTTTAGATAAGCCTCTTCTACAACCATGGAGTCCATATACCTACTTATTTTAACATCAAATAGATGCTCTAATTCAATGATTGGGATGGAGTTAGTTAAATTCTTGTAGAAGAAAAATCACATTTTTGTAATTCTAAGTAAAGAATGTATTATAAATTACATAGACATGCGTGAATTATTAGTAGTTTTAAATAATATTAGATCTTGTCATTGATCTTGTTTTTCCATTTTGTTATTTGATATGAAAAGTGAAAATGTTTTCACCTTTAAATTAGCAATATGTATATTTCTTAAAAAAAGTTCGAACCTATGCTTATTTTGCAAAAGTTATAAAAAACAGTTCTGTTTAATGTCTCCAAAAGATTGTAAAAATCAAGATAGCCTATTGCAAATGATAACTCATGGACTTGTTATCATTTTTCATGACTTGCTGTTAAGCATGGAAACTTATGTTAGTGATGGCTTTCCTTCTTAGGTATTGACGAGATCTGTGGTGTTAGGTGGCTATAATTCTTGGTTGTGGAAAGATTAGACCTAAACCTTATGCTCACAATAAGTACCCATCATGATGGATAAGAAGGAGAGAGAAAGAGAGAGAGAGAGAGAGAGAGAGAGAGAGAGAGAGAGACCCTTATGAGTGCAAATTTACTATCATGGCTTCTTTAATTCTTATGGGGAAGGATACAGAGCATGCGGAGAGGCATCAAAAATTAGAGAAGTAGTAGTGAGATGGTGAGGATGGGAGTTATGAATTTTAAGAGCTTGCGGGTTATGGATTAAGGGTGGTGAAGTTTGACAATTTTGGATTTGTATACATCCTTCCGTTAGAAATTCCCTTGGGAGGTGCACTAAGAGGAAACTCTATGTATCACGTGCGTTCAAAGGGTATTAAAAAAACCCCTTACCAAAAATAATTTTCCCAATTAAACAACCCCTCTTTACTTATGAACTAACGGATTTCTTTCTAAAGTTGAATTAAAGAACTCCTCCTATTAATGTAATCCTAGTAATTTTCTTCAATGTATCTAATTAAAAAACCCTCCTGATGAACTCATGTGGTACACTAAAGTTTTTCTAGGTGAACCCCCCCGAGGAAATTCCACTATATATGAACTCTACTTTGGGGTACTGGTTACTTTGATACAAAGTAATGCTTAGGTCTAGAAATGACTTAACACAAAACTTGCAGTTCTGGACAAATTACTCTGCATCATAGTAGATGCTCGACACATTCAAACTTGTACTCGAGCGAGTTTCAAGTTAGCCAAAGTTATCGTTGAAAAAACAACCCCATGGCTGTAAATTTCGCTTACGAAGGGCTAGGAGAGGTGGCCATAGCAATATTCATCAAAACAAAATGTTGCCTGCTCTACGATCCAACAACACCCTAAACCCCTACTTGTTTAGCAGCAACACGAGTCTAATTGTCATCTCCTCTTCTTCAACTGAGAGCTACTCAATTACATGCATAAGGAGGTTTAGAGTGGCCTATGTATTTGAGGTAGCCGGAGCAATTGGAAAACGTTTTCATGAGTGGTATGAAATATTATGGAGCCTCTGGAGCTAAACCCAAGCCCATGAACACCTAGCAAAGAAAGCTACTCAAATGATGGCTATCCTCCACTCCCAAGACTAAGCTACTTAAATGATGGCTATTCTTGACTCCCAAGACCAAGGTGCTCAAAAGATGGCTATCCTTGACTCCCAAGACCAAGCCCAATAATGAAAAAAACAAGGACCTATGGCGAGAGCATGTAGCTAGATCATCACCTGCCAGGAGTGTCAATGCAATCGCTTGAAAAAAAAACCTTTTCTCTCATATATGCAAGATAACATACTCAACTATACTTTAATTTTTATGTGTGGTATAGAGGATCAACTTGAATCATGTTACAATATGAGATAATCACAAGACAATATTAATGTTGTATGAGCTTTGCCATCACTTGCTATACACACTGAACATGTTCTATTGTTATATATAACAAAGAAAACATCAATAAATATCGATCAATAACCAACTTCTTATCTTTTTTGATCTCTCTTGCCAGCTTCTTTGTGTTTGTTGTTGATTTTTGATATGTCTTCTTCTTTATGCTTAAGTTATGTGTGCAAGGTTCTTTTATGTGCAAGAAAGAGGTTCCTTCTACCCCTATGTGTAGCAATCCAACTCTCTTCTTTATTCCCTATGCATAGAAAGACCCCCTATTTGTGTGAAGTGGCTCTTCCTCTATGTCATATACATGAAGCTAACCATATTTTACATATACATGCTAGATACTTTGATTTTTTAGTGATTTTTAGCTCTCTTTAGAGTTAAACATAGAAGTAGAATCATTAATTTTTGGTTGATTTGTATGTTTTTTATTTGATTTGTATGCATTAGAGTGTTAGCAAGCATTAGGAGTAGCTTAATTCCTTAAAAAAAATTCTCCCATTAAAAAACCCTTGAAATTGACTAATCTCTCTTAATTGACTGGTTTTTGTCATTAAGGGTGATTAATCCAGTTCAAGAGGCAAAAAGTTTAGAAAATAAGTTTTTTGGGATCGAAATTGATCATGTAAGAGGTCGAAATTAGTGTTTAATAGTGTTTTGAGAGCATCTAGATGCATCAAAACACCCAATTACATCAATTTCTTCATGAATTGGAAGATTTTCTCTCTTTTGCTTAATTTTGCATAAAGATAAGAGACTAAAATTAAGAGTTTAATTAATCTCTAAATATAGATTAATTTACACTTTTGTTAATGCACATAGTTTAGCGATTCCATGCTCTATCCAATGATGTGCTCAATGGTGTGAATTAATTAATGTTTAGTGGTTAATTAGAGTCCTTGATTAGTCCAAAACGGAGAAAGATTAATCTGTGATTAATTCTTAAGCATCTTTTTTCATAGCTCATTAAGGCTAATGAGGATTGAATGAAAAGATGCCAATGAGTTGTTAAATTGTCCATTTAGGGGTCATTTATGAAGGGTGTAAGAGGGTGTCATAAATTTGTTCACTTTTTTGATTCCCAATTGCCTTTTTGGAAAAATGCCCATATCTCTCCAATTTAAATTTACAAAAATATTTCCCCCAAAACAAGGAAATTCGAATTTCCCTCTAGACTCAAAAACAAATCGAATGTTTCACGCCCTTTTTTAAAAAAAATCCGTGAACCACCCATTTCACGTCGTGAACTAAACCTATTGTTTCACCTCGTGAACTGTACCTATTGTTTCACATCGTGAAACAATTCCCACTGACATTTCACGTGGTAAAGGTTTCACGCCTTACCGCCGTCACACGCCCAAAAAAAACCAAATTTGATAAAATTCGTGAAGTCCACTTCACATCGTGAACCGCACCTTGGTAGTTCACATCGTGAAGGGGAATCCATTGGAAAAAAAAAACCCTGTTTGAAGGCTCATACCTCCTAAACTGTGAATCTGATGAACGCGCTCTAGTGCTCATCGAAAAGCCGACATCGAGCTCTTCGAAATTGGTTCGAGTGTTTGAGGGAAAAAATCATCATTTTGGCTTCACTACAAGGGATCAGGCTCATACCCGCGCTCCTAGCCGCTAAAAATGACTTGTGAAAAAAAGTAGCGGGCCCGTGTATCAGCGCGTGTATCATCGCGGCCAGAGACATGCGTGTAAAAGCGCGTGTATCATCGCGGCCAGAGACATGCGTGTAAAAGCGCGTGTATAGGACTCTCAGACGCACTCATACACGGGCGTATACACGCATTCTGTCAGTTCAGATGCATTTAGACGCGTTGATACAAGCGTCTATACACGCGTTTTGTTACTTTAGATGCACTTATACACGCGTATTTCTCAGATTTGACGCGTTTATACACGCGCATTTTACAGATTTTCCGCGTATATACACGCGACTTTTAGCAATTCTGACGCGTTTATACACGCGAACAGAGAGCCAAAAAAAAATCCAGAGAGTGCTATTTGGTGCCTGAATGCTGTTCCAGCATTCCAGCACCCAATAACACTCTCTGGATTATTATTTTTTTGGTGCATTAGACCACGAAGAACATATCCACGAGGAAGATTAAGACAAGAACGACATGAATGCATACATTGTCAATACACGATTCAAGACAGACATGAATGTAATACTATCGATTCACGATTCAATATTACTATCAAAATTTCACACATATATACAAGGGAGTCCATATCTCGAAGTAGCCCATGGCTTCAGTTTATAAAAAAATATATACAACCACATCCTCAATATGGAATGTGATACTATAAGTCTGAGTACTACTCAGACCCAGATGATGACTCGGTGCTCCCTCCATGCTCAGATGAGCTCACATCGGTCGGAATGTCCGATGAGTAGTGCTCACGTCCACCCTCTGCTGCAGTGGCGGCGGGTGAATCATCACCAGCTTGTGCCTGTTCAAGTAATATATAGTATATAAGTATATATATATGTAATTCAATAAACCAAAATCATTCGTTTAGTGTTTTCAAGTACCTGTCGACCGTATGGTCTCATGGCCATCTCAAACTGCGCGTTCGTAATACGTCCCTCGGCTCTGAAGATGGCCCACGTGTCACGTCTGCTATGCCGGCGAGCATACGCAGTATCATGGGTTGTGGGCTTCCTCCCCGTAACCCGTCGCGCTGTATCATAATCAACACAATTTGTAATATTAAAACAATCATAGAATCAATGAATTAAGTAAACAATCAAATAAAGTGGCAAGATACTTATGAACTCTGCCTCCCATGACTCGACGCCGCCAGATCCGAAATGCAAAGATCCAATGGTCTCCATCTGGATCCGTCGTGCCTCCACATGCTGCCTGCTCTTCACGCCACCCTCTGCTCGTTTCTTTGCCTCCTTCCACTCGCGTTTGTGCGCAGTGGCAGGTTTCTCGGCAGAATAGCCACCCGCAACTACATTTAGTCCATCATCGTACGCGAGTTTTTTAAGGTGAGATCTTTTATTACTTAAGATCTCCCTTATTCGCGTCCTTCCCCATACATCCGAGAATGTAGCATGTGGGGGATTGGGGTACCGACTATGTACAGCCTCTATCACCTCCCCAACTAATCGGCTATTTTGATCTTTAAATTTAATAAAACAATTTCTATACAAGTTTGATACTACCCCACGCATGTACTCCATTACCTCCCTCCCCCTCGCATCCATCACTATCCCGCCCCTATCCGTCTCACATCATAGCAGATCACTCCCTCCACCTCTCTCATCTCCTCCTCTTCCGAGCTGTCTCCTCTAACTCTTCTCCCTCTATCTCCTCTCTCACCGCGTGCCCTACTACCTCCCCCACCTCCCCCACCAAAGCACCCGCCGCATCCTCCACTCCCACTCTTCCTACTGCTGCGGGTGGAGTCACGAATGGGAGATTGTCTACGTGACGGTGGTTGTGAGCGCCCTGACGTGACGGTGGCTCTGAGGGAGCACGTGATGGTGGCTGTGAGCCCTGACGTGATGGTGCTTGGGAGGGTGTGCGTGAGTGTGTCTGGGACGAGGTATGTCTCCTCGGTGGACGTGGAAGAGGAGAAGCTGCATGCCGTCTCGTCGGACTCGTAGGCATAGACGACACTGGAGTGCCCTGGATACTCGCGGTAGGGATATAGACACCAGGCATGGAAGGAGGGGGATGGGCATACATGTACTATGTAAGCTCAACTGGACCAGGATGGTGCCCAAAATGATTTAGCATCTCCATCAGCCAATTGCTGTACGCAAATGGATCGGATGAAGAACCTGGAATATCCATAAAGAATCTGCAAAAATAATCCTCATGTACATCATGGGCTGTCTCTTGACTCACACAAATATCATCATTCAAGTCACCTATCAGCCTGCAAACCATAGAAACAGGAAACGCAGTCTCGTGTATACACCCGTCTAGAAACGCGTGTATACACCCGTCAAAAAACGCGTGTATACACCCGTCCAGAAACGCGTGTATATCCGCGTGAACAGTCTGTGCAGACAGGATACATGCGCTTTTACACGCGTTTCTACATGCGACCTGCGCAAAAAAAAAAATTTGAAAGGGACCGACCTCCGACAATGTGTCCTTATAAAAGGCCCACTGTCGCCCCTGTCAGAATCGTTCACCCAAAATCGTGTGCACAGAAGCAAAAGGACGGAGACAAACCCAAAAAGCAAAGAGAAAATAGCATAAACAAATCTGAGGAAGGAGACAAGGCAAAGGACAAACTAACTCACCTATGAAAAAGTGAGTCTTCTTTCTTGGTCAGCTTCCTCCCGTGTGTGCTCCTTCTCTGCTCCCTCCTTGCACTTAGGTTTCGTTTCTGTTGGAAGAGGCGAAAACGAAAAAGAACAGATATGTTAGTTCAAAATCTTTATTTGGGGAAGGCGGGCTATTTTTAGTTTAAACAGATCGTCGCGTTTAAAAACGCGTGTATGTTCGCGTGTATGATAATTTAGCTACGTTTATACACACGTTTTACAGGAATTACTCGCGTTAATACACGCGATTTTTAGGAAATAGCCGCGTTAATACACGTAATTTTTAGGAAATAGCCGCGTTAATACACGCGATTTTTATACTTTCATTAAAAACATATTATGATTTTGTGTTTTCTGGTTTGTACAGAGGATGTCATCAACCTCCTCAAGCAGTTCTGGGGAAGATGAGACAATGCGTCATCGTAATCGCGATGTGTGGTTGGGACAACGGATCAAATGTATGTGTAATCGATGTCAAGGATGCATTGTACGAGCACGTCGAATTACCTTGAATCACATCTCCATGTATGGAGAATGGAATCAAACAGGTTTAGAGGTGAGTAGATGTAAATTGATGGTATTCAAATGACTCATGGTATCCAAATTAAATTAATAGAGTTGTAATATATAAACTCTAATTGAAGCAGGATGCAATACCACACCCTAACATGGTGCCCTACGCGCGACGAGAGCACGCAAAGCGTCGACGAGATGATGCTGGAGCTTCGGGATCTATTGTCAGAGATGAGTGGGAAAGGGATGACAATAGCCCTGCACCCCACGAAGTTGTGGAAGAGGAAGTGTTTGATGATATGGTGCGGAATCTTTTTAAGGATGATCCCAAAGGTATGGAGAGAGCAGAGAGCGACGAGGGGCTGCATATCACGGCGGAAGAATGGGAGTATGCACGAGGATGCATGTTAAAGGTACATAGAACTAATGTTTTGCATTAGTTGTAAGTGATTTGCTTTTAATATTTATTCACATTGCTTACACAAATATTGCTTCTATTTTGGTCCAGTACACTATGTTCAATGCTATATGGTATGAAGGCAAGCATTTTCGAACACAAAGAATTGATGAAAAGAGGAATACACAAGATTGCGGTGTCATTAGTAGCTTTGAGGGAGCTAATGGAAAAATGGATGATTATTGTGGCACAATCCAAGACATATTTAGGCTTGACTTTTGTCGCTTCTTTGTGTATGTTTTGGATGTCAAATGGCAAATGAACGTGGTGGAAAAAGGGCCTGATGCAACGATAAAACGCCATGCAAGTGGCTATGTAACTATTGACTCTACAAAGTTTTGGCAAACAAAGAAAGATAGGCTCGTATTGCCACAACAATGTGAGCAGGTATGCATTTTTTTACTAATGTGTTTCATGTACATATATATCTAAGCTCGCGTACCCCTTGACTTTTAATATGCTAATTAATTACTGTAGTATGTGTATTTGAGTAGGTTATCTATCTACCAATGGTGCATGACATTAAATGGTGGTACGTCATCCCTATTGCACCACGTTCCAAAGTGATGTATAATACATTCACTGATATGGAGCATATGGAGGATGTAACAAGCCGCAATGAAGATGATGTCGAACATGCCAATGAAGATGTTGTGATCGATGATCAAGAAATAAGAGATGATCATGATAATGAGGATGAGCGTGCCATTTCTCATGATCATGAGAATGACCCTACCATTGAGGATGATGGTGATGTTGATGAGGATGATCAAGACATCGATACCATTATCAATGGAGTACAGAATATCGATAGTGGAATAAATTTAATCGTAGCCTTACAAATTGATCAAATGGATACTGATGTTGATCGTTTGGCAAGGATGGATCTTATTGAAGATGAGATCGAACCCTAACCAATCCGTCACTGTATCGTTCTAAATTGATGACATTTCTATTGTATGTGTTGTCTTTTAATTATCATCTCATATGCATGATTTATTTTTGAATATATTTCATTGTTGTAAATGCATGTAGTGGGATTGTGTAATGATATATACTGTAATGTACTATGAGATGGTTTAAAGAAAATAGTTTTTAATTTTGTAAAGGAATTCAGTTTTTCTTTACCAAGCGTGTATTAATGCGTGTATAGCAGCGTGTATTGATGCGTGTATTATTGCGTGTATATAAACGCGCTTATACACGCACTGATAAATGCAAATATACACGCGAATTTAAATGCCAAAATACACGCGCCCGATTCTATTCAAATACATGCGCGACCATACACGTGCTCGTAATTTATCGCGTGTATGAAACGCGTGTATGGCAGCATTGTCTTGTAGTGCTTTCGACCAATAGCCTCAAAATTTGACTCGAAAATCGAGGCAAAAAATGGCCCTTACAGTACTAAAAGTTGCCCAAAACAGCTTGAAAATGATTGTGAACCATAAAAAAGCATGTCATAGGGTTTTACACCCATTGTCATGTCAATCCCCCTAAGACTTGGCCCCCTACCTAGCACTATCACAAGTCCTAAGCCTTTAAACATGCTAGGTACCAACCCTTTGCAACCCCTAGATACCCACACTTTGGACGTATTAACTAAGCTAGGAAGGGGGGTTGCCCAAGGAGTAAGTGAGTCCCTAACCACATTAGCACCCACACATGGCCTAAGTGACTCATACAAAAACAAGAACATACACTGATTTCCAAAATCATGGGCAAATATGATGGAACAACTAATCCTGTTCAATTCATATAAATGTTTGAACAACGATTGCGAAGCCTTTGGAAATATAAACTAGCCCAACAAGGTACATGCGTTGAACCTATGGTTAGTGGAAAAGGCTAATCGATGGGCCTGATTGAGCACGTTTCCTTCCTGCTCCATCTTGTCGAACAAGGATGTAGTTTTCTTAATGACACGAAGTCATACACTTCTTAAGTATAGCCATGACCTCTACTTCCCTCTACATACATTCAAGGAAGAATATTTAGCATATTTAGAAATTTATATATACATTATTAAGTATATTTTAAAAAAAAGAGATGAAAGATTATGAAATATGTACGAAAGTGCTTGGTGCTGCCAATGTCAAGGTGAGATATCCTTGAACCTTCAAGGCATGCTTTAGCAGCCTCTCGTTGTTGCTTGTATTTGTGAGAGGTGTCACAGACCTCAACCTTGGTCTTTTTCCAGTCATCGATGTTGAGACACAAGGGGCTTACTCTTTCCTTCCTTTATTGCTCTTGCACTTTGAGCCTTCGATGGCGCATTAGATCTCTCATTCTCTTGAGCATCCACTTGTTGCCCAAGGGCTCCTCTTGATATAAGAAAATGAGGCAATCATGAGAGTAATCGAAAAATTCAAGGTAAGGGTAGCCACTTTTGTTAACTCTCAGGGAAAATAAGACATTGACAAAAGAAGAAAAACTCACTATATATGATATATATTTTTTGAAAGATGAAATGAGGGTGGCGTGGGTTAATGAGGGTGTAATGGGGTGATGGGAGTGTTAATGGGCTTGTAAAAGGGGGCTAAGGGAGGAATTTTTTTGTTGGGACCAATAATATATATATATATATATATATAACGAAAAAGACAGCTTTACATAAACTTTCCAAACCCACAGTTAGCCCTCATCTACATAAGAGTCACCATTCAACAGACTACACATCAAATCCCATCTATCATCCTCTAAAACAAAAGAGGATTCCCCCCCAAGATAAGTGTTATTCCAGCAAGATGCATGCATCAATTAAAGCTTTAGATGTGCAACCCCTTGGGGTTTGTTTTTCCAAAATCTCCCCTTTTTGAAACCATATTTTAATAGTTGGTCTAGATCCCATTGTATTCTCAATCAATGCCACAAAAATGTAACTAGCTTATTTGACCTTCTTATACCACCTCTGTGTTCTAGGGCCATACCAAGTTGTCTAGAGACTGAATCAGCTGAAATAACTAAGCTCCACTAATTCTGTTAATCAAACATATAGACCAACATATACAAATATATTTACGCATCAATCCACTAACATCCATTCGAATATCACAAGCTTTCTGAAATACAATGGAATTTCTAGAATTCCAGATTTCTTGTAAACAGCAGCAACATGTGATGATATTAAGTATTACATCCACATGTTCATCATTAGCTGACCATCTTCCAAATAGACAGCCCCCCCCATTGACCCTGTACTCCTAAACCATTCTGGACCCATTTCCCAATTTCGACCCAAGCTCCTCCCAAAAAGTATGTTTCCCATCTTCCAAGGCAGTATTGAGGGCATCATCCACTTGTGAAATTCCTTTGAACTAATTTGGAGCCAATGGGAAGAGCTCCCATACAGACTCTCCATAAGAACACCTGAGATTTAGTCGGTATGTCCATTTCCCATATTGCTTTCCCCTTCCTTCTCCAACAATCAGGGCTCCAATTTACTCTTCATAATTTGTTAACAGTGGTGAGTGACATTGTCTTAACTAACCCTCAAGGCACTGTACAAAACTCTAGTTTTACCTTTGTCTAGCTTAGAGCCATAAACCAGGTCCAATCCTTAATCCAAAAAGTATCATCCACAACAATGGATGTCCAACCATTTTGCACTTCCTCCAACACATACCTGATTAGCTGTGCTTCTAAATTAGACAAGGAAAGATCCATTTCCAATTGCTCTTGCTCTTTCCTTCCCACTAAAGAATTATCTCAGCAATCCTCAAATCTCCTCAACCCCTTATTATTCAATCTTTTGGCTATTTTGGGATCTTGTAAGGCTAGGGGGGATTGAACTTATGAGTCCACCAAATCCCTAAGCACAATAAAGAATTCCCTGAAGCTCTGCCACATCCATCCCATACCATGAGTTCTAGCACCTCTTTCCATTTAGAACACAACAGCCTACACAAATGGGGAACCAATAATTTTGAGAGGGGCATGATAAAATACTTTTATCCTTCTAGCTTAGACCCTCCCACACTCCATCCAGATACAGTTGAAAATTCCACCAATTCCTTTACCATCTTAGTCCACATTTCCTTTTCATTACTTAGGCATTTAGGCAGAAACACAACCAATCTGGCAATGGTATGGGAAGGGAGATGGAGGATGCCAAATCCACCATCAGACTTAAGCATACACATTTTATCCCAGGCAAGAGCTCTCTTGTTAGAGTCACCATTCCTCCATACAAAATCTCTAATAGGTCTTACTATCTTCTGCCAATGCCCTTTTCCAAAGTCCAGCACAGGCCAGAGAAACATATTATAGGCATTCAATACTGTGTTTCATATAGCCACCCTATCATGAAAAGGGACCCTCATACCAGGAAATATAGACACTATTGCCTTGCTTATTACTAGCCCAATTGCACTGGCAATATCCTTCAAGGCAGAACAAAGCCATGGTGGTAACCCAATGATTTTAACCCATATAGGGCAGGATCCAACCAAACTTTTGTTGACATTAAAGAAGGAATAAAAAGGAATCACATGCATAAGCTTGTGATCCATGAATAGGGGAGCTCTAGCAAAAGATCAAGGACTGATTACGTCTTATTAAAAAGAACATTAAAGAAGCCTTTCCCTAGATAAAAGACCTGAGATACTACACTATCATGCAAGACATCCGCGTGTAACCATCGCGCTATCTCAGCTTTCAAGGGAATCTTTCCTGAGCAGTAGATAATCATGCTACACAAAGAGAAAAATTCAATCTAGCTCCTCACTAACTTAGAAGACACTTGCGGACATACCTTTTCAGCTCTTGTTAATGGGTTTTGAGCTTGCGTGATGATCCTCTTAGCTACTCTCTCAAGTGAGGACTTCTTATAGTCCCTTCCCTCATCATCGTTTGCGCGCGTCCTCTTCATCTCAGCAACCCCACCATCCCCCCGCCATTTACCTTTATCTCATCGATTCTCCCAGAGACCCTCCATGCATGCACCTCGTCACCTATCACTTGGTACGAGGACATGCACGAACACGTGTGAGGTACCCCCCACTCTCCCACGATCGCCACCACCTAAAGCTTGCATCAACTCACATAATCAATAAAAGGTACACACCTAAGCTCCCAAAGTTTCGGGGAGAAGATTATTTTGGTGTGTAAGAGGGGGGATGGGGAGGTTTATTGATAATGCAAGAAGGGATGGGGTCTGGGTTAATGAGGGATGGGGTCTGGGTTAATGAGGGTATAAGAAGGGATGGATCATGGGGGCTAGACCGTGGGTTAATGTGGGCGTGAGAAGGGATGAGAGGTGTTTTATGGTAATGTGAGAGAGGGGGAAGGAGTGGTACTAACTCTTGCCCAAAACTCTTCCATTATTACTTTTTTCTACCATTGCATTACCACCAATAAACCCATCATTGACTTAGTATTTGTAGTATATCATTGATTTCCATTACAATCGATGTTTAGAAACTAGGCCTCTTAACAATTACCTCTAGCACCATATGCTGTCTATAAATTCCTACTCTTATGCAATAATTGAAAATTAGATTATTCAACCCTTGACATGTTACCAACATTGACTATATTAGCCCCCCGAATGTAGTTGTAGGTAGAGCTATCTTTTGGAGCATTGTCTAATAGGCCGTGTCCCCACGCTGATTTTTGGTGCATGGGCGGTGACTTCAACATGATAGATGCAGTAGAGGACATACTTGGAGGTGGCACGACCACAGTCTCAGGAGTGGAGTACTCTAGATGGGAGGAGATGATATTGATTCTTAGGGGAGAGGACCCTTGGCATCTTCCAGAGTTTTGGCGTAGCCCTGGGAGTCTTAGCTTCTCTTGATCGGATAGGCGAAGCACTGGCCCCAACCTCTCTCGGCGGCTAGGCAGGTTTTATGTTGACGAGTGGGCTTGCAGCCATGGAGGCATGGTTGGTATTCTGGCAGGCACTACATTTTTAGATCATGCCCTAGTTATTCTATCCCCCTAGAGGGCCCATGGAGGCATGACAGATATGCAAGCTCCAAATTCCAGATAGCCTGATTCACAACCGTGAGATTTGTAGCCAAATAGAGCAGATATGGGCGGAACTAGATTTTTGCTCAGGATCTCCCAACATGCACTTTGGATGATGGCCTTGGGGAGGTAGTCAGTGTGGAGGAGGCAAGCAAGCAAAGCAACAAGGAGAGAAGACGAGATTTTGTAGCACTACAAGCAAAGACTGCAGGCGTGGCTCACCTGCACCAACAGGAGCAGGAGGCAGCCGTTATCATAACTCAACAACGCTAAGCAAAGAAGGAGAGGGTGGATAGGCGGCTGTCGGCTTAGTAGTAGCAAGGGAGAAGGTGGGCTGCAGTGTAAGCAGCAAGCTGATGTGGCTCAGCTGCACGAACGGGAGAAGAAAAGCGTCGTCGTCGTGGTGGAGACGCACTGCAGTGACGAAGAGATACTCCTGGCTATGGCACACGATAAACTCAAAAACCCTAGCACAAAAGGCCTCACACAGGTTGTGTGGGAGTATCACAAGCAATGCGGTCATTTGAGCTAAGCAAGGGTAGCGTGGCCTATCGTGATGAGGAGGCACAACGAGAAGGACGGGTGGCAGCTACCTATCGTGGTGGCGAACGGTGGCGGAGAAGGCAGTCGTGGGCGGAGCTCTGACGGTGACCGTCGATGGAAGAAAGGTTGTCGGTGGGCGGAAGGCGACCCGCGTAGATGACACGTGCAGAGTTCTACTCTTTTGTTTCTGTTAATTAAAAATATCCCCTAACATTCAAACTCCCCAAGGTATTAATGATCATCCTTTCCCCTTTTTTTATTTTTTATTATTAAAAATATTCTCTTTCCCCCTAAGTTCTAACATTCAAAATGACCCCCAAAGGTATTAATGATCGTCCTTTCCCCCCTTTTTTCTCACATCATTCATGGTTAGCTACCACTCCTTCCCCCTCTCTTACATGACCATAAAACACCTCTCATCCCTTCTCACATCATACATGGTTAGCTACCACTCCTTCCCCCTCTCTTACATTACCATAAAACACCTCTCATCCCTTCTCACACCCACATTAACCCACGGTCTAGCCCCCATGATCCATCCCTTCTTATACCCAGACCCTATCCCTTCTTGCATTATCAATAAACCTCCCCATCCCCCCTCTTACACACCAAAATAATCCTCTCCCCCCGAAACTTTGGGAGCCTTAGGTGTGTACCTTTTATTGATTATGTGAGTTGACGCAAGCTTTAGGTGGCGGCGATCATGGGAGAGTGGGGGGCACCTCACACGTGTTCGTGCATGTCCTCGTACCTAGTTATAGGTGACGAGATGCATGCATGGAGGGTCTCTGGGAGAATCGATGAGATGAAGGTGATAATGGCTGGGGGGGGATTGGGGGGATGGTGGGGTTGCTGAGATGAAGAGGACGCATGCAAACGATGATGAGGGAAGGGACTATAAGAAGTCCTCACTTGAGAGAGTAGCTAAGAGCTTCATCCACCACAGGCTCAAAACCCATTAACAAGAGCTGAAAAGGTATGTCCGCAAGTGTCTTCTAAGCTGGTGAGGAGCTAGATTGAATTGTTCTCTTCGTGTAGCATGATTATCTATTGCTAAGGAAAGATTCCCTTGAAAGCTGAAATAGCGCGATGGTTACACGCTAATGTCTTGCATGATAGTGTAGTATCTCAGGTCTTTTATCTAGGGAAAGGCTTCTTTAATGTTTTTTTAATAAGACGCAAGCAGTCCTTGATCTTTTGAGGAAAGAGTAAGCCCCTTGTGTCTCAACATCGATGACTGGAAAAAGACTAAGGTTGCGGTCTATGACACCTCTCACAAATACAAGCAACAACGAGAGGCTGCTAAAGCATGCCTTGAAGGTTCAGGGATATCTCACCTTGACATTGGCGGCACCAAGCACTTTCGTACATATTTCGTAATCTTTCATCTCTTTTTTTTTCAATATACTTAATAATGTATATATAAATATGCTAAATATTCTTCCTTGAATGTGTGTAGAGGGAAATAGGGGTCATGGCTATACTTATGAAGTGTATGACTTTGTGTCATTAAGAAAACTACATCCTTGTTCACATTTCATGCGTTAAGGTTTCACGCCTTACTGCCGTCACACGCCCAAAAAAAAACCAAATTCGATAAAATCCGTGAAGTCCACTTCACGTCGTGAACCGCACCCTGGTAGTTCACGTCGTGAAGGGGAATCCATTAGCAAAAAAAAAACCTATTTGGAGACTCATATCTCCTAAACCATGAATCCGATGAGACGAACGTGCTCTAGTGCTCATCGAAAGCCGGCATCGAACTCTTCGAAACGAAATTGGTTCGAGTGTTTGAGGGAAAATTTCATCATTTTGGCTTCCGACCAATAGCCTTAAAATTTGACCCAAAAATCGAGGCAAAAATGGCCCTTACAGTACTAAAAGTTGCCCAAAACAGCCCGAAAACGATTGTGAACCATAAAAAACGTGTCATAAGGTTTTACACCCACTGTCACATCAATCTCTCTAAGACTTGGCCCCTTGCCTAAAAGCGTGTCATAGGGTTTTACACCCACTGTCACATCAATCCCTCTAAGACTTGGCCCCTTGCCTAGCACTATCACAAGTCCTAAGCCTTTAAACATGCTAGGTACCAACCCTTTGCAACCCCTAGATACCCACACCTTGGACGTATTAACTAAGCTAGGAAGGGGGGTTTCCCAAGGAGTAAGTGAGTCCCTAACCACATTAGCACCCACACATAGCCTAAGTGACTCATACAAAAACAAACCATACACTGATTTCCAAAATCATGGGCAAATACGATGGAACAACTAATCCTGTTCAATTCATATAAATGTTTGAACAACGATTGCAAAGCCTTTGGAAATATAAAGTGGCCCAGCAAGGTACATGCGTTGAACCTATGGTTAGTGGAAAAGGCTAATCGATGGGCTTGATTGAGCACGTTTCCTTCCTGCTCGACGTGAAATGGGTGGTTCACGAATTTTTTTTTTAAGGGCGTGAAACATTCGATTTTTTTTTAAGTCTAAAGGAAAATTCCAATTTCCTTGTTTAGGGAGAATATTTTTTTTAATTTAAATTGAGGAGATATGGGCATTTTCCCAAAAAGGCAATTGGGAATCAAAAACGTGAACACTTTTATGACACCCTCTTACACCCTTCATAAATGACCCCCAAAATAGACAATTTGACAACTCATTGGCATCTTTTCATTCAATCCTCATTAGCCTTAATGAGTTAAGGAAAATGATGCTTAAGAATTAATCAAAGATAAATCTTTCTTCCTTTTGGACTAATTAAGGGCTCTAATTAACCACTAAATACTAATTAATTCACACCATTGAGCACATCATTGGGGATAGAGCATGAAATCACTAAACTATGTGCATTAACAAAAGTGTAAATTAATCTATATTTGGAGATTAATTAACTTTAATTTTAGTCTCTTGCAAAATTAAGCAAAAGAGAGAAATTCTTCCAATTCATGAAGAAATTGATGTAATCGAGTGTTTTGATGCATCTAGATGCTCTCAAAACACTATAAAACACTCATTTCGACCTCTTACATGATCAATTTCGATCCCAAAAAACTTATTTTCTAAACTTTTTGCCTCTTGAACTGGATTAATCACCCTTAATGACAAAAACTAGTCAATTAAAAGAGATTAGTCAATTTCAAGGGTTTTTTAATGGGAGAATTTTTTAAGGAATTAAGCTACTCCTAATTCTTGCTAACACTCTAATGCATACAAATCAAATTAAAAACATACAAATCAACCAAAAATTAGTGATTCTACTTCTATGTTTAACTCTAAAGAGAGCTAAAAATCACTAAAAAATCGAAGTATCCAGAATGTATATGTAAAATATGGTTAGCTTCATGTACATGACATAGAGGAAGAGCCACTTCACACAAATAGGGGGTCTTTCTATGCATAGGAAATAAAGAAGAGAGTTGGATTGCTACACATAGGGGTAGAAGGAACCTCTTGCACATAAAAGAACCTTGCACATAACATAAGCATAAAGAAGAAGACATATCGAAAACCGACAACAAACAAAAAGAAGCTAGCAACAAAAGAGATCAAAAAAGATAAGAAGTTGGTTATTGATCGATATTTATTGATGTTTTCTTTGTTATATGTAACAATAGAACATGTTCAGTGTATAGCAACAAGTGTATAGCAAGTGATGGCAAAGCTCATACAATGTTAATATTGTCTTGTGATTATCTCATATTGTAACATGATTCAAGTTGATCCTCTGTGCCACACACAAAAATTAAAGTATAGTTGAGCATGTTATCTTGCATATATGAGAGAAAATGTTTTTTTTTCAAGAGATTGCATTGACACTCCTGGGTGGCAGGTGATGATCTAGCTACATGCTCTCGCCATCGGCGGTCCTTGTTTTTTTGATTATTGGGCTTAGTCTTGGGAGTCAAGGATAGCCATCTTTTGAGCACCTTGGTCTTGGGAGTCAAGAATAGCCATCATTTAAGTAGCTTAGTCTTGGGAGTCGAGGATAGCTATCATTTGAGCAGCTTTCTTTGCTAGGTGTTCTTGGGCTTGGGTTTAGCTCCAGAGGCTCCATAATATTTTATACCACTCATGAAAACATTTTCCAATGGCTTCGGCTGCCTCAAATACATAGTAGCTCTCAATTGAAGAAAGGGAGATGACAATTAGACTCATGTTGCTGCTAAACAAGTAGGGGTTTAGGGTGTTGTTGGATCGTAGAGCCTGCATTTTGTTTTGATGATGAATATTGCTATGGCCACCTGTCCTAGCCCTTCGTAAGTGAAATTTATAGCCATGGGGTTGTTTTTTCAACGATAACTTTGGCTAACTTGAAACTCGCTCGAGTACAAGTTTGAATGTGCCGAGCATCTACTATGATGCAGAACAATTTGTCCAGAACTGCAAGTTTTGTGTTAAGTCATTTCCAGACCCAAACATTACTTTGTATCAAGTAACCAGTACCCCAAAGTAGAGTTGATATATAGTGGAATTTCCTCGGGGGGTTCACCTAGAAAAACTTTAGTGTACCATGTGAGTTCATTAAGAGGGGTTTTTTAATTAGATACATTGAAGAAAATTACCAAGATTACATTAATAGGAGGAGTTCTTTAATTCAACTTTAGAAAGAAATCCGTTAATTCATAAGTAAAGAGGGGTTGTTTAATTGGAAAAAATATTTTTGGTAAGGGGGTTTTTTTAATACCCTTTGAACGCACGTGATACATAGAGTTTCCTCTTAGCGCACCTCCGGAGGGAATTTCTAACAAAAGGATATATACAAATCCAAAATTGTCAAACTTCATGGACCATTATTGTGTTAAAGATATGAATGAGATAATTCTGAATGAATTGTTAACTAATAATACGTTCTATATGAGTATCTTTATCCCTTGACTCTGGGGAGCCGAGAACCCCGGAATCAGTTGAATCAAAAAACGGATTGAATCATAAATAAAGAGACTTAACAAGAATTTTCGTATTGATAGGAACATGGATCGAGGTCGTCGTAGTAGAAATGTTAACCCACAACTCGATGAAGAAGAGCTCGACCAGGATGTTCGTAAAACTCTTCATAGTTCGCAGCCTGGACCTGTCAAGGTTGAAGGGGAAAACTCGGGCGAGACTGTGGAGAAATGGATCAAATCAATGGAAGAATACTTCGATGTCACCGGTTACAATGAGAAGAGCAAAATGGCTCTTGCAAGGCTGAAGATAGTGGAGACAACTAGAGTGGCGTGGAGAAACCACTGCGAAACAAACCGTCTTGACCGAAATACCCAAACCTGGACCGATCTCAAGGCTTACCTCAGAAAGAGGTTTTGTCTCCCTGGCTTTCTTGAAACTAAGATGAATGAGTTCTTGGAACTAAAGTAGGAAACCCAAAAAATTGAAGAGTACTATCAGGCTTTTGCCCTTCTCTTTAAATATTCCCCTCAGTTGGATGAAGAGCAGCTGATGGCCAGGTTCATTCGGGGAATGAACGAGCCGTTGGATACTTTAGTCAAGAATACCAAACCTATCTCAATGGCCGAAGCAGTAAGAATGGCGAAGGATTTCGCCAAAGCCTTTGATGTCAAAGTCCCGCCAAAACCAGCACCATCACCTTTCAAAAGGTTTTTATTCCCAGAAGGTGATTCCAACCTTCCTCCGCCTAAGAGATATCAGGGTCAAACCCAGGATATGGGAAGTTCCAGAATGGAAGAAATGTCCTTTTCTCGAAATTCAATTCCCTGGATTTCAACTTCAGAAGTTCTATCCTTGAACAAGAGAGTGAAATGCTATAACTGTCAAGGGTTTGGACATCGCAGCATGGATTGCCCAACTCCTTTTGGATCAAGGTTTTCAGGGGGGTAGGAAAATCAAGGATCAAGATTCCAGACTCCAGCCCCTTCCGTCTTGAGTAATCACGGTTCTATCCAAAATCAGGGAAATCCCAGAGGTAGACCCTCTATCCAACCTGCAGTTTCAACCCAAAGTAATGCAAGACCTCCAACTCAGAATAGGGGAAGTCAAAGAGAGTTGTTCCCAAATCGGCCGTCCACTTCCAAGGCGGTAACGCTGGAAGTAATTGAAGAAGAAGAAGAAGATGAAAGAGATCATACTCCACCTGCGAGATGAGGACATCTCGCGTTTTTTAAGTGAGGTAGAATGTAAGATTCCTCCCCCAGCCTCTCAGGATGTCCAGTATCTTCCCTTGTAATCAAATCCCTCTTCAGAAATATAAAAGATCTTGTTTCTGCCAGTTTTGGCCTAGAGAGAGAAAATCTTCTAGAGAGATAATATTCAGATTTTAAATATTTTTGGATAGAAAAATACCTCATCTTATTAAAATAAGTTTCCCTGAAACAGAAGTTTAAAAAGATTTTCAGAAGGTGCATTAGAAATTAAGTATAATCAAGAGGCATTATCCTGGGAGTGAAGATTTTTTCGAAATTTTAAATTAAGGTTCCTATGGATCAATAAGATTCATCCAAATGTAGGGAGGAGATAAATAGAAGAATAAAAGGAAAATCCCCCAAAAATGAGTAAATACTCACATAAGATGAAGAGTTGACTAAGGACAAGGTTAATAGTTAAAAAAGAGAGATATTTAGGTGAAATGATGCATTTTTGACACCTCTGCATGGGGGAATTTCCCTCATGAAGAGGGCGCCTATTTCACATGCTTGAATGAGTTTTAAACTCCCAAATAATGAGATATTTTTATCTCTCCTCTCTCCTATTTCAACTAGATCCAAAAAGTGAGCAAAACTGACCTAAACATGGTCAACATTTGACCAAACTGGTCTGGAAAATTCTAGAATCAGTTTGCTTGGTTAGAGGCTCACTTTTTCCTATAAATAGAAGCCCTCCCCTTTGTTGAAACTTAATAGTGTTTTATGCACTGTTACTCTGCTCCTCCCAAGCCAAGAACTGTGAATTTATTAATAATTCACTAGTTTTTGACATTTTCCTCTTCCAAAGATTGGTGGCCACTCTTGTTACAAACAAGAGTTGAACCCTCAAACCATCAAGCCAAAGGAAAGCTCCAAGAAATTATGTAAGTAGAGATTCTTGTATTTTCTTTATTGATTTTATGTTTTTCTAATGTTTATGATTGTTTGAAGTGATAAATGGATGTTTTGCCTTGATCGAAAGGCTTTTCTCCTTTCTCTTCTTAGAATCAACCCTTCTCTATCCTAGTTAAGTGATAATTGTTGGAATTAAACTTTTTATAATGTTTTCTCTTTTATTAAGTGAATTTTGATTAGTATAGATTACTTTAAATCAATTAGAATTAATTTTTAAGACAAAATCAAGTAGAAAATTTTAAAAAATGGTCAGCCATACAAAGGAGGTTATGGCAAAATTTTTGGAAATAAGAATTATCTTTTATTATGCTAAAAGAGTAATTCCTATCAATTCTATACTCTAAAAGTGTCATTTTCATGCATAGAAGATGCATATTGATTATTATTATTTTTATGCATAAAGGAATAATTTTTTTATAAAAGTGTTACTTTTATCATTATTGATTTTCATGCATAAAAGTATGCATAAAAGATTATTTTTATTATCAAAGTGTTACTTTTATCTTATTTGATTTCTATGCATAAGAGGGTGCATAAAAGAAATTTATTTTTATTATCAAGTGTTACTTTTATCTTATTTGATTTCTATGCATAAGAGGGTGCATAAAAGAAATTTATTTTTATGATCAAAGTGTTACTTTTATCTTATTTAATTTCTATGCATAAGAGGGTGCATAAAAGAAATTTATTTTTATTATCAAAGTGTTACTTTTATCTTATTTGATTTCTATGCATAAGAGGGTGCATAAAAGAAATTTGTTTTTATTATCAAAGTGTTACTTTTATCTTATTTGATTTCTATGCATAAGAGGGTGCATAAAAGAAATTTGTTTTTATTATTAAAGTGTTACTTTTATCTTATTTGATTTCTATGCATAAGAGGGTGCATAAAAGAAATTTATTTTTATTATCAAAGTGTTACTTTTGTCTTATTTGATTTCTATGCATGAGAGGGTGCATAAAAGAAATTTATTTTTATTATCAAATTGTTACTTTTATCTTATTTGATTTCTAAAAGAAATTTATTTTTATTATCAAAGTGTTACTTTTATCTTATTTGATTTTTATGCATAAGAGGGTGCATAAAAGAAATTTATTTTTATTATCAAAGTGTTACTTTTATCATAATTGATTTTCATGCATAGAGGTATGCATAAAAGATTATTATTTTATTGTAAAAGTGTTACTTTTATCATAATTGATTATCATGCATAGAGGTATGCATAAAAGATTATTATTTTATTGTAAAAGTGTTACTTTTATCATAATTGATTTTCATGCATAGAGGTATGCATAAAAGATTATTGTTTTATTGTAAAAGTGTTACTTTTATCATATTTGATTTTCATGCATAGAGGTATGCATAAAAGATTATTATTTTATTATAAAAGTGTTACTTTTATCATATTTGATTTTATGCATAAATAGGATGCATAAGAAAAATTCTTTTATTCTAAAAGTGTAATTCCTATTAAATTGGATTTATGCATGGAAAGATGCATAAAGAAATGTATTTTTAGTTCAAAAGAGTTATTTTCATCAATTTTGATTTTTATGCATAGGAAGATGCATTAAAGATTTGATTTTCTATTCAAAAGTGTCATTCTCATTTAAAACGAATTTATGCATAGGAAGATGCATAAAAGATTGATTTTTATTCGAAAGTGTTATTCTCATTAAAATGGAATTTATGCATAAATAGATGCGTAAAGAAATCTTATATCAAAAATAAGAACTCTCTTGTATTCTATAAATAGATATGAGGATGTGAAACGAATCAGGTAGATGAAAATAAACGATGAATAGATGGGGATGTATGTATGTGAAAGAATGGATGTAGTTATATGTATGTGAAAGAAATGATGTAGATGTGAATGTGAATGTGAATGTGGATGTATGTGAAAGTGAATGAGGATGTGGAATGTGGATATGGTTGCAGATATGGAATGTGGATGTGGATGTATGTGAATGTGAATGATAATGTGGAATGTGGATATATGTGAAAGTGAATGAGGATGTGGAATGTGGATATAGTTGTAGATATGGAATGTGAATGTGGATGTATGTGAATGTGAATGAGGATGTGGAATGTGGATGTATGTGAAAGTGAATGAGGATGTGGAATGTGGATATGGTTGTAGATATGGAATGTGAATGTGGATGTATGTGAATGTGAATGTGGATGTGGATGTATGTGAATGTGAATGAGGATGTGGAATGTGGATATGGATGTATGGATGAGGATGTGGAATGTGGATATGGATGTATGCATGTGGTGGAAGTGGGTGTATGGATGTGGATATGGATATGTATGTATGAATGCGGATGTGGAAGTGGATGTATGGATGTGGAAGTATGAATGCGAATGTGTATGTGAAATAATGTGACGTCGATATGAGTGAATGGATGAGATGTGATGGCATGAGAATTGGGATGTGAATAAATGATATGTGACGTGAATGAATCTGATGTGATGAGATGGAAAATGATGTGATTAGATAAGAATGAGTACACATATGAATGGAATGTGGAATAAGTAATGTGGATTGATGAGGGATAATGTGGAAAGATGTGAGTTCATTATAGAATTTGTATTTGTAAACTGTTTGTAAATGACTGTTTTATGTCAAGAATGTTGGGGAAGCATTTCGACCGTCTTGTGATTAAGGTCGTGGAGACCTAACTGATAAAGTTGCAACTGCACAGAGAGTCAATGGAGGACGTCTCGCGTAGCAAGGTCGGCCGAGGTCTTGACCAGCCTCGGTACGATTTAAATGGTGAGCTTCCGGTACGGTGGATGAGGGATCAAGGAAGCGGCCTATGAGTGAAGCGCTAGGTGACCTACGAAGGATCCTAGAGGGTGCTGACCATACGGTGCTCGGGCTCTGGGTCGCCGAAGATACCCACACGTGCGTCGTGGAAGATATTGGAATAAGGAGTAAGAGATGTTTTCTGAAACCGAGCATGGATCTGGTTGATTGGCCTTGCTAGTCCTCAACGGATGAGTCCATGGCTCTTTTATATGGATCTGTTGGTTAATCTTGCTGATCTTCCACGGCGATTCCATTTTGTTATGTGAATATATAGCCGGTTACTATGAGCTAGGAACTATCGAAAAGGCCCCTGAGTGAACAGGTGGTGAGCGTTCTGGTTGCCAATGATGCCATAAGTACACCGATGAATGAATGATTGGAAATATGGATTCAACCAGAGATTTTGAGGATTGTCATCAGTGACATAATGATTTCATTAAAGGATTGTTTTAAAGTTAGCTGATGCTGAGAAAAAGGCAATTTCATATTGGGTGTGTAAGTGGTGTGACTAGTTTTATGTTTGCATAAACTTCCAGCTAGGGGGCTTGGGAACTCTTTTCCCTGGTACCCGGGACAAAACCTAACCAAATTCTAAATTAGATCCCATCACTACAGTGGTTGGGCTATTGGCTGGGCTGTTGGCTAACCTATGGGACTGGATGGGGTTAGGCTGGACTGATGGATCCGTAAATCGAGACTCAATTTCTGTTTAGTTCCATAGATCAAGTAAATCCCGGACAAAATTTGTTCTATGGAAAAAGGATCAACGGATGTGCCTCTCGATGAGGAAAAAAGCGTTGGTCTCTATGATCCAAGTGCAATCTGTCCCTTGAATCTGACTATGGAACTTACGAGTTCGGTCAGATCAGTTTAGTTAAGTAAGGCTTTTGACTATGTTAGGGAAAAGTTATCCTGGTGGAATCGCCCGTGCTTTTCGGGCAAGAGAAGTTTTTCCGAGTTCGGTTTGGAAGAATCGAGGAATTAGTCACCTGTCCAGATATCCGTGGGTGAGGCCCCGAGTGTGGGACCTTGCCCCGCGCAAGATGTGCTACTTCCGCTGCTAGCACCCCGAATCTGTTGCGCAGTGTGGACAAGGATCTTACATCATTGGTGAAGTGGTTTGTGCACAGCAAGGCAATGTTCAGCTGTGGGTGCAGATGGGTATGTTGAGAAGAGGTAAAAGTGACTTAATTAATGAGAGATGATTAGCAAATGAGATTAGGGACTACACAGCTTGAGGGTGACTTACACAGCTCTGATACCATGTTAGAAAACATGGGAGCTCAAGGATGAATTGAGCACATGATTAGAGCAAGGATTAAGAACTAGGAAGCATTGGAAGCGAAACACCGCCATGCAGGTATATTCAAAACGCCGCCAGCACATGCCTGCATCGAAGCGTCGCCAGCCCGCATGCATTCGCTTGAAGAGAGAGAGAGTGCTGCCATTTCCTGTTGCCGGACCTTGTGCTACGAGCAAGAGAAGTGAGGCAAGATTCGCTAGTTGTCTCGCTGTCGCCTATCACGCAGAGATTGTGAAGGAGGAGGAGACGGAATCGCACGCTCCCTAACACGCGTAAAAGGAGAAAGAGAACGATTCGTCCCGGCTGCATCGCTACCAAACGACTGCATCGTAGGAAAATAACCTTTATATTACACGTTTTTTTTAAAGCTTTTCTTTATTAAAAAAAAGTATCATTAAAAAGAAGCTATCGCCCGTTTACATTTGACCAAGGTGAAAAAGGGGTAAAAAAATAAAAGCATAATAACTTTGTCTTCTTTTCCTTGCATGTGAAGAGGGAAGCGGAAGAGAAGAAGATATTGGCTAAAGACAAATCATATGAGCAAAATGACAATGTGAATAAGGCAAAAGCTTACTATAGTGTATTCTTCATTAGATGAGAGCCTTTAAATAGGTTGAAGTACAAAAGGATTAAGGAGGAGATTAGGATCTAATCCTAATCAAGATGCTTATCACTTGCCTAGAAGTGAGCACCCAAAGCCTAGAGTAGAGTGCAAGAAGTAGAGATTCTCCACTAAGGCATATAAAAAGCTGAAAATAGGACCATCCAAAAAAGGAGCTACTAACCCTTAGAGAAATAATCTACTAAGATCCACTACTAAAGCCATGCTCCTAAATCTTAGAGAAATAATCTACTAAGGTCCACTACTAAAGCCATGTAGAGGGGCCATAAATTCCAATATTGCAGCCATGGAGGCATGGTTGGTATTCTGGCAGGCACTACATTTTTAGATCATGCCCTAGTTATTCTATCCCCCTAGAGGGCCCATGGAGGCATGACAAATATGCAAGCTCCAGGATTCCAGATAGCCTGATTCACGACCGTGAGATTTGTAACCAAATAGAGCAGATATGGGCGCGATTGGATTTTTTCAGGATCTGCAACATGCACTTTGGATGATGGCCTTGGGGGGAGGTCAATATTCTCTTGCAAGAGGCAGCCCAGAGTAGATTGGAGGGATTTTGGGAGTAGGGGAGGAGTCTGAGAGAGGAGGGGCCTAGCCTCTTTACAACGTCTTAGGAGAGTTCCCTAGATAGCTCGTGGATTGAGAGTCAGATCATCGCTAGCACCCGCACGGAGATTCGGTCCATTGAGGAGAGGAGGGTGGAGTATAGATACCATGCTAGGGCCTCATTCTGGACTCAAGCCGGTGTGACAGAGTTACTGGAGTTTTCTTTGAGATAGTCGGCCCACACAGGAGGAGAGATGGTGTTCACAAGCTACGTGGCCAGGATGGAGCTATTGTTTATGATCCCCCATAGGTGAGAGCTATTGCCACAAATTTCTTCGTTCTCTTCTGGTACTTCATTATCCCCCCAAGTGATGGATGCTTGCATGACGAGGGTCTGGAGGCATGCGAGAGAGGTGGCTCCCCTCTCCCTTCGGTATTTCTTATTGACACCTTTCACTGTAGAGGAGCTGGCGGAGATGGTGAAGGCATTACCCAGGGGCAAATGCCCGAGGGTAGATGGGCTTCCTATTTCTTTCTTTCTTTGCCATTAGGAACTCATGGAAGGTGGCCTTCGTGCTGCCTTCAATGAGATTATGCTCACAGGTGCCATGCCAGAGAGGCTCATAGAGGGATTGATACATTTGATTCCCAAGGAGGGTGGTGATAAATTGGAGATCTGGTAGTGGAGACCCATCACCCTTCTAGGGACGGCCTACAAGATTTTGGCCAAGGCCATCAGCAGGTGACTTCAACCTTCCCTCCTAGACTTGGTCCATGACACTCAGACTAGTTTTGTTCAAGATCGGAGTATTCTTGACAACATCTTTACCTTTCGAGGGGCGACAACTTCGGCCAAGATGTGACAGCAGGACCTCATTGTGCTACTGCTAGACTTTTGAGAAAGCTTATGAAAGGATGGATTGGAACTTTCTGGAGGGTACTATGAGTAGGATGGGATTCTCCATGGAGTGGATTCGTGGAGTCTCAAGACTTTATTCATCATCTCATAGCTAGGTTCTCATTCAAGGAGCACGAGGCAACAAATTTCCCCTCTCCTGCTCAGTTCAACAGAGCTATCCTCCTCTGGCATCGTACCTCTTTCTATTTATCATCGAGGCCATGAGTAGTTTTCTCTCCTCCAAGGAGACCGGACTTCAGGGATTACGCCTTCCCCTCCGTACGTAGGAGGAGCCTATGGACTCAAAGTTTACAGATGACATAACAACCTACCTTGCTGGAGATATTAGGAATCTCTAGAGACTCGCGGAGGCGATAAAGGTCTTCTATCGTCGTGCATCTGGAGCATAGATCAGCTTGCACAAGTCATGTGGTTTTTGGGTAGGCTCAACACCCACCTTGTCTTGGCGACTAGTTGAGGCTTTCTAGTTGATCCCAAGGAGCACTCCAGTCCAATACCACAGTTGCCAGGTTGGCATTGATATCACTCCGAAGTAGCAGTTTTGTTGGCACCGACAATGAAAAAGTAGTCAGCATTGCAAATCGAGACTCAGACTTCGAAGTACGGCCTTAGATATTCGAGGGCTTGCGAGTTTATCGCAAAAACCTCGGAAGCCAACTCCTGTTTCTCCCTTTGTTCTCGATCTCTTCTTTCCTGCACTCTTCTCCTTTTGGCTTTAGCCCTCCTCTCCTCCTCTAGCTCTTGCAGGGTCCTCTTGTACCTACTTAGCCACATTCTCTTCATCTCCTCCTTCCTGTGCATTCTCGATGTCAGCTCCTCACTAGCTCAGAAGACACTTTTAGACATGCCTTTTCACCTCTTGTTAATGGTTTTTGAGCCTGTGCGATCATCCTCTCACCTACTCTCTCAGGCAAGGACTTCTTACGGTTCCTCCCGTCATTGTCATTTGCGCATGCCCTCTTCATCTTTGTAAGATTCCTCCTCAGCCCTGAATGATGTATAAGCTCTCACCTCAATCCCCTGTAATCGTCCCCTATTTCAGAATGCAAGAAAATATTATTTTTCCTTGTTTTATCCTAGAGAGAGAAAATATTCTAGAGAGAGATAATTCAAAATTGAGATATTTTTTTATATAAAGTCTCTCCTAATATCTACGATGAACTCCCCTAAAACAGAAGTTCAAAATAAATTTTCCAATGTGCATTAGGAATTAATTGAATATGTGTATTAAAGACCTTAGCCTAACGGTTCACATTTTCAGAAATTTTTGGATTAAGGCCTAAATAAGGTTCCAATGGGCCAATAGGATTAATCCAAGTGTTGGGATGACAAAAATTCAAAGAATAAAAGAAAATACCCCAAAAATGAGTAAATGCTCACATAAGATGAAGAGTTGATTGAGTACAAGGTTTATTAGTTAAAAATTAAGATTTATTAGTTAAAAAGTGGGATATTTTGGTAAAATGATAAATTTTTGACACCTCGATAAAGGAGGGAGAGCCCCATCAAGTAGGAACCATTTTTATCATCATTACTTAGCTTTTTTAATTCAAAAAAATAGATATTTTTATCTCTCCTCTCTCTTGATGCAAACTGGATCAAAAAGGGAGCTAAATTGATCCAAATCTTGTCCGAATTGGGTCAAACTGAAACTGGAAGCCTCTAGAACCTAGTTGGACTTGATTAGTGTCCTCCCTCGCCTATAAATAGATCCTAATTCCTTTGTATTTTTATCTTTGAGAGTAATTACATGCCACTATTATCTTCATTTTTAGTGTAATTTCTAATATCCCTCTATTTTGCCTCTTCTTTTGGGAGCTTTGAAACTTCTCTGTTCTCCATCCTCTCTTGGAGATTACCCTCCCCCTCTTGGTGGCCAAGGACTTACTTGAGGGCTTTACTTCTTTCCAAAGAATCAAGCCAAAATCAAGGGTAACCTCTTATTTAATGGGTTTTTCTATTCCTCTCAATGATTTTCTTCTTCTCAACCCCTCTAAAGCTTGAGAAGCTTTCAATGGAATGGTTTTCTCTTGAAATCAAGTTTTCCAATGATTCATAATGTTTATTCAGATTATTGCTAGTCTTTATGCTTAATTATAATGTTTCCTTTAAGAAAATCTCTATTTTGGAAAGATTAGTCATCTTTATGATTAGATCCTTGTTAGAAGGATGATTCTCAATGATAATTTCTTTAATTTAATCAAAACTCTAGGCTTGATAAGCTAGAGAAAGAGATTAGATATTTTCATGATTTTTAATCTAGTAAAAATGGTGGTTAATTCTTTTAAGCTTGATTATGAGTAAGAAAAATCATATTAACTCATTATAAATTGAAAGAGGATTATGCTAACATTTTTAGAAATGAGGAATGGGTATTTGAGAATAATTAAGAGATTTATTCATAATTATGCTTATAATTATTACTATAATTATGTTATGTATGCATAATTTAATTTTAGTCTAAAAGAAGTGTTTCTATCATATTTCCATTAGAAGTATTCATTTTAAAATAAAAAATTGAACATTCTTAGTAATTGCAATGAAGCTATGGTAAAATTTTCCAGGAAAAAGATAAATCTTATTTTTATGCATAATTTTAATAAAGCAAAAAGATGAATTCCTATCATATTCTAGGTATAGATATTTTATGCTAAAAGAATTATTTTTATCATATTTATGGAAAATCCTTTTATAGTATTTATGCATATTTATTTAATTAGAGAAAAGAGAATTTTTTTATATAATTATTTTCATGCATAAAAATTTAGATGCAAGAACGGAAATTTTTATGATATTCGAGATTCAAACATTTAAAGGTTGAAAGAGGAATTTTCGGCATATTCCAAGATATGGATATTTTTATTTATTTAAAAGAAGATTTTTCATTGTATTTTAAGTAAAAAAATGCATAAATTAATTTTGATGTTAAAAGAGAAGTTTTCACCATAATTTCATGTAGAAAATTTTGGTATATTAAGGTTGAGGATCAAACTGATGAAAAGAATATTTTAGATATTTCTATGCGGATGAATCAATAAAATGATACATACTCACAATTGGATTATTGGAAGAAGAGTTATTTTCCCGTTATTCTCGAATAAAACTATTTTTTTAATTCTATTGTGGCCACAGGAAGGAATGAATTTTCATAAAGTTGGAATTTTCCCTTGCGGTTGGAAATCACCCCGTTAATTTTCAGTTAATTAGAAGAAAAATCCTTAGGAATCAAAGTTCGAATTAAACCGAGTAATTTATGGTTAGACCATGACCATGAGTATGGTGGGCCACTAAGATACTTGCCCATCTTGCGAATCTGAATCGCGCAAAACCTCGTGTGACCAATTCCAAATCTTCGATACGAAGAATAGACTACCGGCTGAATTAGAGAAGTTTTCCTTAGACCGAGAAATGAGCTGGAACTTCATTGAATTTGATGGGTAGATTATCCTAATATGAGATTCATGATTTTCATTAAAAAAGTCTGGTTTGTGAGAAAAAGGGTTTTGTGGAATCAAACTCAACGGGAAATTCTTACTTGCATAGAAACTCTATTTTTGAAAAGGACCGTTTTACACCAAAATGCTGTTGGAGGAAGTATTTGGCTTATGATTTAACTAAGGAGAGATTCATTGCAATAGCTGGCGAGGAATTGTCAAAGGACATCGCTCGTGGCAAAGCCTGCCGAGGTCTTGACCAGCCTCGGTATGGTTAAAATGGTGCGCTTCCAGTACGATGGGTGAGGACGGCAAAGCGGTCCCTAAATGAAGTGCTGGAACACCTAAGTAGGATCCTAGAGGGTTCTGACCAGGTAATGCATCGGCTCGCGGTTGCTAGGACACCCATGTGTATGTCGAGGAAGATATGGATGGACTGGAAAGAAATTATTTATGTAAATTGGAATTTGATATTGGATCTCGTTTGGTTGACTAGCTCGTCTTCAACGGAGGGTTCAGATGATATTTTTGTAAAACAATGGACTTGATATTTTGGAGGATTATGATCAGTAATACTATGGTTTCATTAAAAGATTGCTTTAAAGACAACTGAGTCTGTGAAAAAGAAAATTTCATATTGATGAGTGTGTAAGTGGTGTGACTACCTTGAATTTTGCTTAAAGCGCTAGCTAAGGGGCCTGGGAACTCTTTTCCTTGGTACCCGGGACAAAACATTACCAAATTTTTATATAAAGGGATCCCACCAATATAGTCGTTGGGCAGTTGGCTATAACCCATGGGCCGGCTGGATCAGTGGATTCCTACAATACAGTCAAATACGTCAAGTTACGCTAGTTAGAATAAGTCCCTAGAAGATTCTTGTTCTATGGGAAAGAATCACCGGGGCTGCGCCTCGCTTAAGGGGGAGGAAAACGGTGATTTCTATGAACCAAGTGCAAGTCTCTTCCTTGATCTAGCCATGCGACCGACGGGTTTGGTCGGATCAGATCAGATAGTTAAGGCCTTGACCCGTTAGATGATTTTCTTGGTGGAATTGCCCGTGCCTTCCGGGTGAGAGAAGTTTTTCGGGCTCGGTTTCGGAGGAACCGCCGAGCTACTCTTGTCCGGATATTCATGGGCAAGGCCTCCAGTGGAAAGCCTTGCCTTGCGTGAGAGGATGATGCACTGCTTCCATCGGCAGTGCTCAGGAGGGCGCATCGTGGAGAGGGCAGGGGTCTCAAATCACAGCTGGTATCAGAGCTTTGTTGAAAGCTTAAGAAGGAAAAATGAATTTTATCAAAAATTTATAATAAAAACTCAGAAAGAGCATTTACGTATTATGTTTTCATTCCTTAAGCTTCATTAATGAAGACTTTTAATTGATGAATTGGATTTTATAGATGGACGTCCCATGCTTATCTGGTATTCCCGATCTCACTCCATCTCAGGATATGACTGCTTTCGCCTTTGAGCATATCCTCTCCTCCGCTACGTCTCGATTGAGTAGAGCAAGGCTCGCAAATAATTTTGAGGAATTATATTTTTCCAACCTAGCAGAGAGACGTCAGCGTAAGTGGTATGTAGGGCAATATGTCCACGCCTCTTGCAACCAGCGCCTAATGCTGCGCGTAATGCTGAGGGAGAATATCTCTTAGCCATGGTCCTGTTGAGGTTAAAGGTGGTTCACGGTGTTATCCTGTATCACCCCACACCTCCAGATTTCAAGCTTTCTTGTCATATTTATAGACTTCTTAGCTATTTTATTCCAAAAAGAAAGATTGTAGCACTTTTAGCAGTACGGGAACAATTGTATCACGGCATGTCTGTAGCCTAGTATCACCGCCTCATGCATTTCCCACCTGAGGTTTTGACTTTCTAGAGTCATGATGCTCTATGTATATATTGCAACCTTTATGTAAATAAAGAAATGTTTTGTGAAAAATTTCCAATCATCCAAGTGATTTGTCTAGATATTAGACAACGAGTTGAAGAAATAAGATCTATTCCTCGCATGTATGTCGTAGATCTCTAATAAGATCGATTATCTTGGTTAAGTAATTATTTTCAAACCTCTTAAGGATCTCAATGAGTAAATCAAATAGAAATTTAACGATGTATCATTTTTGGCAGAATCATGAGATGTGCGAACCGTGGCAGACACAAGATCCTCTCATGGATGAGAAAGACCTTGACCCCGATGTTTGCAAAACCCTTCACAGAACTCAGCCAGGTCCCTTCAAGGGTGAAGGGGAGAACTTGGGCGACGCTGTGGAGGAGAAGTGGATAGCAATGGAAGAATATTTCGATGTCACCGGATACAACGAGAAGAGTAAAATGGCTTTTGCAAGGCTGAACATAGTTGAAACAGCTAGAGTGGGATGGAGAAACCACTGCAAGACAAACCATCTGGATCGGAATACCGAGACATGGAATGATCTCAATACTTACCTAAGGAAGAGATTCTATCCTCCCAACTTTTTCAAAACCAAGATAAATGAATTGGAGTTAACCCAGGGGAGCATAAATACTGACGAGTATCACCAAGCATTCGCTCTCCTCCTCAAGTACTCGCCACCGTTGGATGAAGAACAGCTGATGGCCAGGTTCATTCGGGGAATGAACGAACCTTTGAATACCCTAGTAAAGAATGCCAAGCCAGTTTCAATGGCTGAAGTAGTAAGGATGGCAAAGGACTTCGCCAAGGCCTTTATTGTTAAGGTCCCGCCAAAGCCAGCTCCCTTGACCTTCAAAAGGTTTCAAACAACGAGAAGTTCTTCCAACCTTTTACCTCCAAAGAGACACCAAGCTCCCAATCAAAACCAGGAGACGGAAAGCTTTAGAAATAAAGGAAGGTTTTCCTCAAAGCTCTTTTTCAGGAACTCCGACTCTTTCTAGAATACAGAGGGAAGAGCTTCGAAGTGAAAACAGGTGTTTCGGTTGTCAAGGGTTTGGGCACCAGCTCAAGGATTGCCCAACTCCTTCTATGGGCCAAGGAAGCCAAGGTCCCAGAGTTCAGAGACCGACTCCTTCGTATCAGTCCAATCACGATCTCCCTCGACAAAATCAGGGCAACCCCAGAAGAGTGCCAGCTCAGCCTCTGCAGCCTCAATACAAGTAGTCTCAGAATTCCCTCCCAGAATTGGGGAAACCAAAGAGAGAGAGCTCCACCTCAGATTGCAGCAGCTAGAGCCATCACAATAGTTGAGGAACTGGAGGAAGAAAAAGGAAAGATCTATGCCGCCATTGAGCATCAGGGGGAAGAATCATCAATTCTCACTCCTCCAAACTCCAGCAGAGTACAAGGGTAAGAAATTCAAGCCTTTGATTGATTCAAGTAGTACACATTCTTTTATTACCCTAGGATGTCTGCGTAAGTTAGTCCTAAATCAAAATCAAGAAAACCTATGCAAGTGGAATTGGCCAATGGAAAGATTCTTTTCACACACCTTGAGACAGACCGTATTCAGTTTAATCTAGATGGGAACGTAACATATTGCCAGTTCAGAGTCCTACCCTTGGGAATCTATGATGGAATCCTTGGAATGGATTGGCTCCATAAGAATCAGGCTGACATTCACTGTCATAACGGAACCATCTCTCTTTCCTTGACCTCACGGGAATAAAGTTCAAGGAACTGGAATTTCCGGATCCCCAGTGCTGCAATTAGTCAAAGCTTCTAAATTGTTAAAGGGACTCAGAAAGAGGCAAGCTGTTTATGTCGTTAAGATGAATCTAGGATAGAAAATTCAAGGCTAAGGAACCAGAGTGGTTAAGTGAGTATGCCGATGTGTTCCCAGAAGAGCTATGGGCATTATGAATTCACAGTCATGCCATTTGGATTGACTAATGCCCCAGCGATGTTTAATCACCTCATGCAGGATATTCTCAGACAATACTTGGATGATTTTGTTCTCGTTTTCTTTGATGACATCCTGGTATACTCTAAGAATGCAGCTGATCATGAAGATCATGTGCGCAAGGTCCTGGAAATCCTAAGGAAGCACCAACTCTTTGCAAAAAAAGAGCAAGTGTTCTTTCTCTGCTGAGACCAGGTGGAATACTTTGGGATTCGTAGTGTCTAAAGATGGGATTTCTCCTGACCTTGCAAAAATCCAAGCAGTCGTAGATTGGTTGGAGCCTAAGATGGTGAAAGAAGTTAGAGGATTATTAGGATTAACCGGGTATTATCGAATCTTTATACCCATATATGCTCAGATAGCATCCCCTTTAACTAACCTTCTCAAGAAGAGTACCCTTTTTCAGTGGACTGCTATGTGTCAGAGTGCCTTTGATAAGCTGAAGACAGCTTTAGTAACCAACCCTATCCTTAAGTTGCCATATTTTTCCAAACCTTTTGAGGTAGTTATAGATGCCAGTGTTTTTGCCTTAGGCGGTGCTCTTATGCAGGAAGGTCATGCAGTAGCCTATGAATTAAGAAAGCTTAGAACGCATGAGAAAAATTATGATGTCTATGACTTGGAATTACTCTTAGTAGTTTATGCTATAAAGCTATGGAGACATTATCTCTTGGGACAGAGATTCACCTTAATGATATATCATCAAAGTCTGAAGTGGATCCTCACCCAAAGGGATCTCAACATGCGCCAAAGAAGGTGGATGCAGACCCTGCACGAATTCGATTTTGAGATTAAGTACCAGCCACCAGGGAAAGAAAATGTGGTAGCCGATGCACTCAGTAGGAAGGCCTCCTTGCTCTTGCAACTAATAACATTGGTGTCAAATCCATTGATCAATTAAGCAAGGGAGAAAATCATGTAGGACAAATCCTTTGCCCCTACCCTACTGAAGTACGAAAGCAAGACTCCTCAGGAAATGAGTCGAGTTCTTGGGTACAAATTGGATGAAGGATGCATGTATTATAATAATCGGCTATGCATTCCCAAGGATGAGGGAATAAAGGGAAAGATTATGAGAGAAGCCCATGATATCCTGATAGTTGGACATCCACGGTTCATAAAAACCTACATGTGTGTGAAGAAAAGCTTCTTCTAGCAAGGACTCAAAAAGGATGTACTTGATCATGTGCAGCAATGCTTAATGTGTCAGAGAGTCAAGGCAGAGAGAGTCAAGACACTAGGAAAGCTACATCCCTTAGACATTCCACAGATGAAGTGGGAATGTATATCAGTATGGATTTGGTCACTGGACTACCTTCAGTGCAATCAAGTTACAAGTCCATTTTTGTGGTAGTTGACAGAGTAACCAAGGTTGCCCATCTAATTCCAGTAAAAGAAACCTACACTACAGTAGTTGTTGCCAGAGTTTTCCTCAAGGAGATTTTCAGATTACATGGCTTACCTAGGAGGATAGTAAGTGACAGAGATCCTAAGTTCACATCGAGATTCTGGACTGCATTCTTCGAAATAGTGGGAACTTTCTTGGATCTCAATACAACCTATCACCCCAAGAAATATGGTCAGACTAAAAGAGTGAATCAGGTAATAGAAGATATCCTTCGATCATGCTGTGGCAGAGAACCCAATAAGTGGTTAAGCTATTTTCACCTGGTTGAGTTTGCTTACAATGCTTCTTATCTCACGGAAGTATCGGCATGAGCCCTTTCAAAGCTCTGTAGTACGGAAAAGATTGCCTTACACCATTAACTTGGTCCAACCCATTGATCAGGGTCGAGATGTCCAGACAAATGCTTGATGATATGGAATAGAAAATGCAATCAATCCGTAAAGATATTAAGGCTACCCAAGATAGGCAAAAGCAATATGCTGATAAAAAGAGATCAGAGAGAGTGTTTGAAGAATCAGATATGGTCTTCATTCGAGTATGACCCAAAAGAAGTTCTTTATCTTTAGGGAAGTACAAGAAGCTCTCCCAGATACTATGGATCATATGCTGTTATAAAGAAAGTAGGAGATTTATCTTATGAACTTCTTCTACCTTCCCATCTCAAGGTACATAATGTATTCCATGTCAGTTTACTTAAGAAGTATGTACCTAGCCCGAGACACATGCTTGATGATGATGAACAATTGGTTTCTCCGACTCAAGGCTAGATGGTACTTAGTCCTAAAGAAATTCTTGACGTTCGGGAGAAGGTTCTTAGGAGCACAGCCCTCAGAGAATTTCTAGTCAAGTGTAAGTTCTTCCCTTTAGAGGACGCCACTTAGGAGAAAGAAGAAGAGTTGGTAAAGGATTACCCCCACTTTGTGAGATGAGGACATCTCACATTTTTCAAGTGGGAGAGGATGTAAGATTCCTCCTCAATCCCCTGTAATCATCCCCTGAATGATGTCACCTCAATCCCCTGTAATCATCCCCTCTTTTAGAATGCAAGAAAATATTGTTTTCCCTTGTTTTCGCCTAGAGAGAGGTGATTCAAAATTGAGATATTTTTTATATAAAGTTTCTCCTTATATCTAAGATGAATTCCCGTGAAACAGAAGTTCAAAATAAATTTTTCAATGTGTATTAGGAATTAATTGAATATCTGTATTAAAGGCCTTAGCCTAAGTGTCCACATTTTTAGAAATTTTTGGATTAAGGCCCAAATAAGGTTCCAATGGGCCAATAGGATTAATCCAAGTGTTGGAATGACAAAAATGTAAAGAATAAAAAAATACCCCAAAAATGAGTAAATTCTCACATAAGATGAAGAGTTGACTGAGTACAAGGTTTATTAGTTAAAAATTAAGGTTTATTAGGTAAAAATTGAGATATTTTGGTAAAATGATGAATTTTTGACACCTCGATAAGGAGGGAGAGCCCCATCAAGTAGGCGCCTTTTTTATTTTCTCATTACTTACCTTTTTTAATTCAAAAAAATGAGATATTTTTATCTCTCCTCTCTCTGGATGCAAAGTGGATCAACAAGGGAGCCAAATTGATCCAAATCTTATCAAAATTGGGTCAAACTAAAGCTGGAAGCCTCTAGAATCTAGTTGGACTTGGTTAGTGGGCTCCCTCACCTATAAATAGACCCTCATTCCTTTGTATTTTTATCTTTGAGTAATTACATGCCACTATTATCTTTATTTTTAATGTAATTTCTATTATCCCTCTGTTTTGCCTCTTCTTTTGGGAGCTTTGGAGCTTCTAGGGCTATTCTCCATATTCTCTTGGAGATTACCCTCCCCCTCTTGGTGGCCAAGGACTTGCTTGAGGGCTTCACTTCTATCCAAAGAATCAAGCCAAAATCAAGGGTAAGCTCTAATTTAATTAATTTTTCTATTCCTCTCAATGATTTTCTTCTTCTCAACCCCTCTAAAGCTTGAGAAGCTTTCAATGGAATGGTTTTCTCTTGAAATCAAGTTTTTCAATGATTTATAATGTTTAATTAGATTAACTCTAGTCTTTATATGCTTAATTATAATGTTTCCTTTAAGAAAATATCTCTTTTGGAAAGATTATTCATCTTTATGATTAGAGATTCTCAATGATAATCTCTTTAATTTAATAAAAACTCTAGGCTTGATAAGCTAGAGAAAGAGATTAAATATTTTTATAATTTTTAATCTAGTAAAAATGATGGTTAATTCTTTTAAGAAAAATCATATTAACTCATTCTAAAATGAAAGAGGGTTATGCTAACATTTTTAGAAATGAGGAATGGTTATTTAAGAAAAATAATGAGATTTATTCATAATTATGATTATAGTTATGTTATGTATGCATAATTTAATTTTAGTCTAAAAGAAGAGTTCCTATCATATTTTCGAAGCTATGGTTAATTCTTTTAAGCTTAATCATGAGTAAGAAAAATCATATTAACTCATTCTAAAATGAAAGAGGGTTATGCTAACATTTTTAGAAATGAGGAATGGTTATTTAAGAATAATCAAGAGATTTATTCATAATTATGATTATAGTTATGTTATGTATGCATAATTTAATTTTAGTCTAAAAGAAGAGTTCCTATCATATTTTCAAAGCTATGGCAAAATTTTCTAGAAAAAAGATAAATCTTATTTTTATGCATAATTTTAATAAAGCAAAAAGAGGAATTCCTATCATATTCTAGGTATAGATATTTTATGCTAAATCAATGATTTTTATTATTTTATGAAAAATACTTTTATAGTATTTATGCATATTTTCTTAATTAGAGAAAATCAAAATTTTTGATATATTTATTTTCATGCAAAAAAATTTAGATGCAAAAAGAGGTATTCCCATGATATTCGAGATTCGAACATGTAAATGTTAAAAGAGGAATTTTTGGCATATTCCAAGATATGGATATTTTTTATTTATTTAAAAGAAGAATTTTCATTGTATTTTAAGTAGAAAAAGGCATAAATTATTTTTCTTATTAAAAGAGAAGTTTTCACCATAATTTCATGTAGGAAATTTTGGTATATTAAGGTTGAGGATCAAATTGATAAAAAGAATATTTTAGATATTATTATGTGGATAAATCAATAAAATGATATATACTCACAATTGGATTATTGGAAGAAGAGTTATTTTCCCGTTATTCTCGAGTAGAACTATTTTTTTAATTCTATTGTGGCGAGGAAGGAATGAATTTTCATAAAGTTAGAATTTTTCCTTGCGGTTGGAAGTCACCATTAATTTTCAGTTAATTAGAAGAAAAATCCTTAGGAGTCAAAGTTAGGATTAAACCAAGTAATTTATGGTTAGACCACGACCATGAGTATGGTGGGCCAGTAAGATACTTGGCCATCTCTCGAATCTAAATCAAGCAAAAACTCGTGACCAATTTTAAATCTTCGATACACGAAGAATAGACTACCGGCTGAATTAGAGAAGTTTTCCTTAGACCAAATTCATCAAGAAATGAGTTGGAACTCTACTGAATTTGATGGGTAAATTATCTTGATATGAGATTCATGATTTTCATTAAGAAAGTCTGGTTTGTGAGAAAAAGAGTTTTGTGGAATCAAACTCAATGGAAAATTCTTACTTGCATAGAAACTTTGTTTTTGAAAAGGACTGTTTTACGCCAGAATGCTGGAGGAAGTATTTGGCGTATGATTTAGCTAAGAAGAGATTCGTTTGCAACAGCTAGTGGTGGGGAGTCGTTAAAGGACGTCGCTCGTGGTAAAGCGTGCCGAGCAGGGATTTCACTGACATAAACGAAAACATGTAAACATGTTAATAACACAAAAAATCTTGTGATCACATGTTATATTCACAAAGCTTTCACAAGGGCCTAAAAAAATTTATCTTTGTCGGCCATACAAAATCTTCTTAGGTAGCCACTGACCTGCTATTATGTGAAGATGGTAACATGAGAACATGTGAATAGCTTATTCCTATGTGTAGCCAAGCTTTTAAGGGGTTCCCAAATGGCAAGTGACCTGTTATTTTGTGAACAGTAACATGAGAACATGTGAATAACTTGTTCACATGTGTTATTATCACAAAAAATCTGGTGATCACGTGAATATTAAATCCCTGGTGCCGAGTCTTGACCAACCTCGGTATGGTTAAAATGGTACACTTCTGGTACGATGGGCGAGGACCGACGAAGTGGTCCCTGAGTGAAGTGCTAGGACACCTAAGTAGGATCATAGAGGATTCTGACTAGGTGATGCACAGGGTCGCGATTGTTGCTAGGACACCCATGAGTATGTCGAGGAAGATATAGATGGACTAGAAAGGAATTATTTATGTGAACTAGAATTTGATATTGGATCTAGTTGGTTGACTAGCTGTTCTTCAAGGGAGGGTTCGGATGATATTTTTGTAAAACAATGGACTGGATATTTTGGAGGATTATGATCAGCAATACTATGGTTTCATTAAAAGATTGCTTTAAAGACAGCCAAATCCGTGAAAAAGGTGATTTCATATTAGGTGTGTAAGTGGTGTGACTACCTTGAATTTTGCTTGAAGCGCCGGCTAGGGGGCTTGGGAACTCTTTTCCTTGGTACCCGAGACAAAATAGAACCAAATTTTTATATAAAGGGATCCCACCAATAGAGTGGGGTTGGGCGGTTGGCTAACCCATGGGCCGGTTTGGGTTAGGGACTGGATGAGTGGATTCCTACGATACAGTCAGATACGTCAAGTTACGCTAGTGAGAATAAGTCCCTAGAAGATTCTTGTTATGTGGGAAAGAATCAATGGGCTGTACCTTGCTTAAGGGGGGGAAAGCGGTGATTTCTATGAACCAAGTGCAAGTCTCTTCCTTGATTTGGACATACGACCTACGGGTTCGGTCGGATCAAATCGGATAGTTAACGCCTTGACCCGTTAGATGATTTTCCTGGTGGAATCGCTCGTGCCTTCCGAGCGAGGGAAGTTTTTCTGGGCTTGGTTTCGGCGGAGGAACCGCCGAGCTAGTCTCTTGTCTGAATATTCGTGGGTGACACCCCGAGTGGGAAGCCCTGCCTTGCGCGAGAGGGTGACGCTGCTTCCACCGCCAGCGCCCCGCGGAAGGGGAATCACGCAGAGGGCGGGGGTCTCACAATCTTAGCAACCCCAATATCCCCCTAATCCTCCCAGCCATTATCACCTTCATTTGATCAATTCTACTGGAGACCCTCCATGCATGTGCCTCATCACTATATCACTAGGTACGAGGACATGCACGAACACGTGTGAGGTATCTCCCACTCCCCCATGATCATCACCACCTCACGTAGTAATCAATAAAAGGTATGCACACGTGTGAGGTATCCCCCACTCCCCCACGATCACCGCCACCTAAAGCTCACGTTAACTCACGTAATCAATAAAAGGTATGCACACCTAAGGCTCCCAAAGTTTCGGGTAGAGGATTATTTTGGTGTGTAGAAGGGGGATGGGGAGGTTTAATGCTAATGCAAGAAGGGATGGGGTGTAGGGTATAAGAAGGGATGGATCATTGGGGCTAGACCGTGGGTTAATGTGGGTGTGAGGAGGGATGAGAGGTGTTTTATGGTAATGTAAGAGAGGGGGGCAATGTAGGTGTGTGAGAAGGGATGAGGGGTGTTTTATGGTAATGTAAGAGAGGGGGCAGGAGTGGTAGGTAAGCATGTATGATATGAGAAAAAAGGGGGAAAGGACGATCATTAATACCTTTGAGGGTCATTTTGAATGTTAGAACTTACGGGGAAAGAGGATATTTTTAATTAACAAAAATAAAAAAAGGGGAAAGGATGATCATTAATACCTTGGGGAGTTTGAATGTTAGGGGAAAAGGGGATATTTTTAATCAATAAAAATTAAAAAGTATAACTCTCCACGTTCGCCTTCCGACAACCATCGACTGTCACCCCCATGAGAGCTTCGCCCACAACCGCCTTCTCCGCCACCGCGCTCCACCCCACCTTCTCATTGTGCCTCCTCATGATAGGCCGTGCTACCTTTGCTTAGCTCAGACGACCACATTGCTTGTGATGCTCCCACACAACCTGTGTGAGGCCTTCTGTGCGGCCTTCTGTGCTAGGGTTTTTGAGCTTATCGTGCGCCATAGCCAGGAGTATCTCTTCGTCACACTTCAGTGCATCTCCACCATGATGACGGATGTCGTTGCGCAATTGAGCCACGTTAGCTTGCTGTGCTTACACTGCAGTCGGCCTTCTCCCTTGCTACAAAGCCGACAGCCGCCTATCCACCCTTTCCGTCTTTGCTTAGTGCTGTTGAGTTATGATAACGGTTGCCTCCTACTCCTGTTAGTGCAGCTGAGCCATGCCTGTCTTTGGTTGCAGCGATACAAAAGCTTGTTTCCTCTCTTTGCTGCTTTGTTGGATTGACTCCTCCTCCACGCTGACCGCCAAATCCCGTCAATAGCTCTTTTGCCTTGCCCCCCAAGGGCTTGCCACTACATAGTGGCCTCCGTTGCTTTGGTTGTTATAGCCACCACCTCTCCGTGCTTCGCTATACACTATGGGAGAATGCACATGTGATCATTTTGGTCACCATTCTATGCAATCTGGAATGAGCTCTCCAACTTGTTCATGCCTACCATCCTACCACTCCAATGAACTACTGGAGGCCATAGGAATAACAGCAAGAGGAATATCTTCAACAACATCCCCTAAAACAACCTTTGCCTCCATAGGATGAAGGTGAGGATCAGGTTGAGATTGTTAGGCTCAACCTGTGTAGCTTTCTATTTCCCTCCTCTCTTCCTCTTCCTATAGAAGATACCTTCCTTTATTGTTTTTGCACATTCAAAACCAAAGGTACAAAGTAACCCATTAGTTATATACATCAACGAATCCGTAGTGATACATGAACCAACAAGAGTATTATCTTATTTGCCGGGGCCATTTTGTATAAAGTGAGAAGAAACACTGCAAGAGACAAATTTAATAGCTTAGAGGAACTAAATTCAATCCATTTTGCATGAAAAACACAATCTAGTTTACATTGCAAATATTCAACAGTAATTTCTTACATATTATGGTATTCAAATCAATTGTGAGGATGGCCCTACCATGCTCGTTATCAATATGGGAGCCAGTACTTGAAAAAACATATTTTTCAACAGTCAAAATAACGATAAACTCATTAATCTATTCGGTTTTGTTTAGGAAATCTCTATCCGGTTTTGTTTCCGAAATCTCTACTATCACTACAAGGGATCGGGCTCATACCTGCGCTCCTAGCCGCTAAAAATGACTTGTGAAAAAAAGTAGCGGGCCCGTGTATCAGCGCGTGTATAATCGCGGCCAGAGACATGCGTGTAAAAGCGCGTGTATAGGACTGTTCAGACGCGCTGATACACAGGAGTATACGCGCATTCTGTCAGTCCAGTTGCCCTTAGACGCGCTGATACAAGCGTGTATACACGCGTTTTGTCACTTTAGATGCGCTTATACACGCGTATTTCTCAGATTTGACGCATTTATACACGCGTATTTTATAGATTATCCACGTATATACACGCAACTTTTTGCAGATCTGACGCGTTTATACACGCGAACAGAGAGCAAAAAAAAATCCAGAGAGTGCTATTTGGTACCTAAATGCTGTTCCAACATTCCATCACCCAATAACACTCTCTGGATTTTTTTTTTTGGTGCATTGGACCATCCACGAGGAAGATTAAGACAAGAACGACATGAATGCATACATTGTCAATACACGATTCAAGACAGACATGAATTCAATACTATCGATTCACGATTCAATATTACTATCAAAATTTCACACATATATACAAGGGAGTCCATGAATGAGAGTGTGCTTGAGGTTACAGGATTATTTGGATACATAGATCCATCACACCACAAGTCGATATGCTTTGAGCTTGAAGCTCTCATCTCTTCCTTCTCTCTTCGATTGATTGAAAGCTGTGGTTGATTTCTTTTCTTCAAAGGTGCATATTCTTCTTCAAGATCAATATGCATATGATATGGCTTCCTCTTCTCTCCCGTATCAATGTGATGCAACTAAGTCACAATGTAGCACAATGATGAGCTTGCAATAGCCCGAGTTCACAAGAAATGCACTTGAATGTCTAAAATGGGAGAGAAAAGTCACTAGAAGGAAAATCCATCACCAAAGAGGAAATAAACATGCTCAGAAAGTGCATTAATGAGAGCTTAGTTACCTATAGATATATATTGCGTCTTTATTCCATCAATATTTACTATGCACCCATAGGACGACGGTATATTCTCTTTGTTCTTGAGCATTTAAGGTCTGGAACACCATGTTGATTATCTCTCTCTATAAAAATACAAAAAAAGGGTCAAAAATCCTTCCTTTTTTTAAATTTTGGGTCACAAAAAATAAGGTGACGTGGATTATCTTACAGGGCTCCGTGCTTAATGATGATGAACAGTTGATTTCTCTAACTCAAGGCCAGATGGTACATAGTCTCATGAAGAAATCCTTGATGTTCGGGAGAAGGTTCTTAGGAGCATAGTCCTCAGAAAATTTCTGGTCAAGTGAAAGTTCTTTCCTTTAGAGGACGCCACTTGGGAGAAAGAACAAGAGTTGGTAAAGGATTACCCCCACTTTGCGAGATGAGGACGTCTTGCATTTTTCAAGTAGGAGAGGATGTAAGATTCCTCCTCAGCCCCCTAAATGATGTATAAGCTCTTATCTCAATCCCCTGTAATCATCCCCTATTTCAGAATGCAAGAAAATATTGTTTTCCCTTGTTTTCGCCTAGAGAGAGGAAATATTCTACAGAGGTAATTCAAAATTGAGATATTTTTTGATATAAAGTTTCAACTAATATCTAAGATGAATTCCCTTGAAACAGAAGTTCAAAATAAATTTTTCAATGTGTATTAGGAATTAATTGAATATGTGTATTAAAGGCCTTAGCCTAAGTGTCCACATTTTCAGAAATTTTTGGATTAAGGCCCAAATAAGGTTCCAATGGGCCAATAGGATTAATCCAAGTGTTGGGATGACAAAAATGCAACGAATAAAAAAAAATACCCCAAAAATGAGTAAATGCTCACATAAGATGAAGAGTTGATTGAGTACAAGGTTTATTAGTTAGAAATTAAGATTTACTAGTTAAAAATTGAGAAATTTTGGTAAAATGATGAATTTTTGACACCTCAGTAAAAGGAGGGAGAGCCCCATCAAGTAGGCACCTTTTTATCATCATTACTTAGCTTTTTTAATTCAAAAAAATTAGATATTTTTATCTCTCCTCTCTCTTGATGCAAACTGGATCAAAAAGGGAGCGAAACTGATCCAAATCTTGTCAAAATTGGGTCAAACTGAAGCTGGAAGCCTCTAGAATCTAGTTGGACTTGGTTAGTGGCCTCCCTCACATATAAATAGACCCTCATTCCTTTGTATTTTATCTTTGAGTAATTACGTGTCACTATTATCTTCATTTTTAGTGTAATTTCTATTATCCCTCTATTTTGCCTCTTCTTTTGGGAGCTTTGGAGCTTCTCTATTCTCCATCCTCTCTTGGAGATTACCCTCTCCCTCTTTGTGGCCAAGGACTTTCTTGAGGGCTTCACTTCTATCCAAAGAATCAAGCCAAAATCAAGGGTAAGCTCTAATTTAATGGTGTTTTCTATTCCTCTCAATGATTTTCTTCTTCTCAACCCCTCTAAAGCTTGAGAAGCTTTCAATGGAATGGTTTTCTCTTGAAATCAAGTTTTCCAATGATTCATAATGTTTAATTAGATTAATGCTAGTCTTTATGCTTAAATATAATGTTTCCTTTAAGAAAATATCTCTTTTGGAAAGATTAATAATCTTTATGATTAGATCCTTGTTAGAACGATGATTCTCAATGATAATCTCTTTAATTTAATCAAAACTCTAGGCTTGATAAGCTAGAGAAAGAGATTAGATATTTTTATAATTTTTAATCTAGTAAAAATGATGGTTAATTCGTTTAAGCTTGATTATGAGTAATAAAAATCATTCTAACTCATTCTAAATTGAAAGAGGGTTATGCTAACATTTTTAGAAATGAGGAATGGTTATTTTAGAATAATCAAGAGATTTATTTATAATTACAATTATAATTATATTATGTATGCATAATTTAATTTTAGTCTAAAAGAAGAGTTCCTATCATATTTCCATTACAAGTATTAATTTTAAAATAGAAAATTGAACATTCTCAGTAATTGCACAGCGAAGCTATGGTAAAATTTTCCAGAAAAAAGATAAATCTTATTTTTATGCATAATTTTAATAAAGCAAAAAGAGGAACTTCTATCATATTCTAGGTATAGATATTTTATGCTAAATGAATGATTTTTATTATATTTATGAAAAATATTTTTATAGTATTTATGCATATTTTTTTAATTAAAGAAAATAAGAATTTTTGATATATTTATTTTCATGCATAAAAATTTAGATGCAAAAAGAGGTATTCCCATGATATTCGAGATTCAAACATTTAAATGTTAAAAGAGGAATTTTTGGCATATTCCAAGATATGAAGAAAAATCCTTAGGACTCAAAGTTAGGATTAAACCAAGTGATTTATGGTTAGACCACAACCATGAGTATGGTGGGCAAGTAAGATACGTGGCCATCTCTCGAATCTGAATCAAGCAAAACCTCGTGACCAATTCCAAATCTTCGATACAAAGAATAGACTACCGGCGGCTGAATTAGAGATGTTTTTCCTTAGACCGAATTCATTGAGAAATGAGTTGGAACTTCATTAAATTTGATGGGTAAATTATCCTGATATGAGATTCATGATTTTCATTAAGAAAGGCTGGTTTGTGAGAAAAAGGGTTTTGTGGAATCAAACTCAACGAAAAATTCTTACTTGCATAAAAACTTTGTTTTTGAAAGGACTGTTTTACGCCAGAATGCTGGAGAAAGTATTTGGTGTATGATTTAACTAAGGAGAGATTCGTTTGCAACAGCTGGTGGGGAGTCGTCAAAGGACATCACTCGCGACAAAGCCTGCCGAGTCTTGACCAGCCTCGGTATGGCTAAAATGGTGTGCTTCTGGTACGATGGGCGAGGACCGACGAAGTGGTCCTCCCTGAGTGAAGTGCTAGGACACCTAAGTAGGATCCTAGAGGATTCTGACCAGGTGATGCACAGGCTCGCAGTTGCTAGGACACCCATGCGTATGTCGAGGAGAAGATATGGATAGACTAGGAAGGAATTATTTATGTGAACTGGAATTTGATATTGGATCTAGTTGGTTGACTAGCAACGAAGGGGTCCGGATGATATTTTTGTAAAACAATGGACAAGATATTTTGGAGGATTATGATCAGTAATACAACTGCTAAGAGAGTCTAGCCCCCCAAGGTGGGACGTGGAGTACCCCCCTTCCAACCACCACGGTAGCAACGTCGTATAAGCGTAGGTGGAGGCCTGGCACTGTGGCTCGCCATGAGATTAGGAAATACCAAAACACGATGAACCTACTCATACCGAAGCTACTCATATCAAGCCCACTACCTACGTGGTGGATAGGCAAAGCTTTGGAGGCTCCCCTATCAAGCCCACTACCTACGTGGTGGATAGGCAAAGCTTTGGCAAGGAGGCTACGAAGGCGTACCTAGTGGACATTTTTGGTGACATGGTGTTTACAGCTATCCATGCGAAGAGGGTCACCATCAGTGAAAAGGATATACAGTTGGTGCGATGCATGTGTAGCTGGAGAGATCTTCCAGGCCAGGATCTTTAGTTTTATTTTTGTATATCTTGCATGAATGTAATTCTCAAAAGCTATGTAAAGATCAATGTACATCTTTTTTTAAAAATCTCTTATCTTGTGTTGCAAATAAGTGTCTTTGAATTTGAGTTTATATAATTTGTTGATTTATATGCGTCTTTGAATGGATACAATTTTTATTTGAGTTATGTGTGTAATTTGAATTTATTTGCTTGAGTCAACTAATAAAATACATTACAAGACATATATTAAACAAAAACTCTGCAACTCAAGTTTCCATTCATAGCATAAAAAATTACATAGTCGTCAAAGTTACATAATCATCATAGCTATATCCTAGGCTTCTTACTACTAGGATCTCCATACTCTGAAGCCACCTTGATGGTGGCTGGAATCAAAACCTGGAACCCTTCAAGCTCTGTCGTCCTAATGATGGTGGGATCCTGTATCCCTGCAACAATGCCACGGGCCACCACAGAATGTGAAGGCCCTAACCTTTGAGTCAAGAACAAGTAAAGTAACTTTGAGCATCGAAGTAGAACAACTTTTTCCAAACTTGATTTAGTCAGAATAAGTTTGAATGTAGCACCCTTTGTAAGTGCTTTAATCTTCAACCGCATACCCCGGACAGGAAGTCTTGTGGAAGACTATCACATCATTGGCAAGTTTGCCAATGTACTCCTTGAGTAGTGCAGAGTCCTAAACCCTTCCTTGGCCCCCAGATCTTCCACTCTGCCTTGATGCAAATTCATCAAGATACACAATTTCCTGCAAACCAATAAAATTGATGTCATCATCGATCATGCAATGCATGGGAGAGGATGATTTTTTTTAAAGAATGGCCCCAAATTTGATATTTAGGGCCTCTAGGGCATGTAGACCCCACATGTATGATACCATGCCCACCATCAGAGAGACTGGGAAGTGCACTGTTCGAAGGCTCGTGTTGGGAAGCCCTGATTTTTGCAGATTCATGGCTTCCCACACGCGAGCCTTTGGACAGTGCACTTCCCATCCTCTGATGGGCATAGGATCATACATGTGGGGTCTACATACCCTAAAGGCCCTAAATATCAAATCTGGGGAGCAATTGGTAAAAGGAGATACCTTTTTTGCTTTGTCAATCTCTTTCTGCAAGGGTGCCTCTAAATCTGCTCCTGGAATGGGTCTGCCATCGTCCGGCTGGGGTGGACCACAGGTGTCGCATGTTGTGGTCGAGGTCCGAAGAGTTCATTCTGCAAGCGCTCGAACTCTTCATCTGAGATCTCATAGGATCTGCATCTTCTGGATGGCAATGACAGCAGAGATATCATCTACACTACTTTCATTATATCGCCCTACCTCATCAATCTATGGTAGGGCTTCTTGGTAATCAAAGTCCAAGAAATCATTACTAGCATCTCGCACAAGTATACTATATAGTTCCTCCTCCCTCAAGTCCAAGAGCTCCAACACATTCTGCATGAGGAGATACTCCACCCCTTCAATCGTGATGGCACTCAATGAAGCTAGTGATGGGTCGTGACTTTGGGTTTCACCAGGCTGGATGGATGTAAGTGCCATGCAAGAGCTCTTTGCAGCCTCAAACGAGAGGGTCTAGAGTGGTCTCCTCTGGCTCTGTGTCTATGTATTCCACTAGAGGGAGATCTTGGATGTCATCATCCTCTGGCTCTGGAACATCAGAGTTCAAGATGTAAATAGCAAAAGCAATATCCCGCTCAACGAGATCGAGTGGGATGTGCTCTTCATAGGAGGTTGGGACAGCAGTAGTGTGGAAATATTGTCCGGCATGAGCTAGATTTCTATTCCGCCATCTTCTTGTGGTTGGATCCACTCTTCATGTGTGAAGAGGAACTCCAAAGGAATCCAACTCAAGGTGGACTTTGGGATAGAGTAGGTGAACTCGTCCTCCTCGATTGCATCGTAAAATGCAGCTTAGCAAGGTGGAGTTTAGTTCTAAGGTGGAGATGACAGCCTCAAGGTCTAAACCCTTACAAAACCTAGGGTAGATCTGGTCCCCAAGGTGAGCATAGCAAGTGCTGCTAATCCATGTGGCGAAAGCAAAGGAGCTAGCCATGATGGGTAGTGGGGAGAGCTAGCACACAAAGGGAGAGCTAGAGAATAGATAGTATAAATGAGTTTGATCTATAACTTATACTCATATTTATACTTACACTTAAATTTATAATATTTATAATAAATTTATACTTGTGTTTATTATATTACTTACAAATATCTATAAACTTATATTTATTTTTATACCTTATGTTTATACTCTAGTAAATAAAGGACACTTCATTAAAATATAATAAATAATAAACCATACTTCTATTTCATGTTATATTATATTATATTATTATTATTATATTATTATTTACATAGTTACTCATATTACTATTTACACTTAAATATATACTTAAAGTTATATTTATTTTTAAACTTATATTTATAGACTTAAAAATTAATGACACTTCATTAAAATATAACAAATCATTAAAAAAAATTATATTTTTAGTATAATTAATTATATTATTATTTTTAATTAAAAAATACTAATATTTATATTTACATTTGTACTTACTTATACTTATCATTATTTTCTTACATATTAAAGGGTTTGAAACACACTAGACTTAAAAAACCACAACACTTTATGAAAATGAAGAAAAAATAAATTTAAAACACTTTTAGAAACAACGTCTTATATTTACTTGGAAGAATAAGAGTTACATTGACTTCACAATCTCAAGGATGTGTGGAGCAACACACTGCTTGCATGTTTTGCAATGTTCACTTCGACTCCCAACCTTCCTACCTTCCAACTTAAAATAGAAATTACAAGGGGGATTATTGGACATAAGTTGGATTTCTTACCTCAGAAAACTAAGGGGCCAATGACTCTACATTAACACTAAAAGGGTCATGACCCTACCAAATAATAACCACATCAATGATTGATTAGTGCATGCCATCTCGCATGTCTTGGTATACAAGCTGAGCCACTCCCCTTGTAGAAGTCGCCACCTCCTATACTTGAAGCGAATGCACAAAGTTTGTCTTGCAATGAAGTACCAACATAAAAACATAAAATCAACAATAAACATTCAACATTCAACATTCAACATTCAACATTCAACATTCAACAATCAACAATCAACAATCAGTGTCTTGCAATGAAGTTATGAATAAAAACCATCAACAATCAACAGACGTGTAATCTTACCTAAAGATAACATCTGACACAGTAATTCTACACTCAATGATATCATCTTGTGGTGAGTTCTCTTGAGGTGCCATGACTCACCCAGTAACTGCATCATCCAATCCTCAGATGGGCACTTGCATTGATAAGTAATCTTATTTTTCTTTACTACTTCACAGGATCCAAACAAACCAAATGGTACAAACCAACTTAGATGCACATCTCTAGAGCCAGTGGATGGTTTCATGGCAGCATGAACATCAATTTTTATCTTTACCCTACATGCTTCTGACATGTATAAGCTAGGATTATACCATTCTTGGCTAGACAACGGTGGTAGTGGAATATACTCCAAACTATGTCTCTCCACATCATACTAAATCATAAAAGTAAACATTCTGAGATGCCAATTTGCTTGCACTCTTGTTGTCATAGAACAAGGCACCTATCTCTGCATGTAAAGCATTTAGCTTTCGACTAAAACATTCTATATTCTGCCATTTATGCATAGTGGATGGATATAAAGCTACAAGCAACTAACATGCTTGTATTAAAACTCTATCTAATAACCATGAACTTAAAGCACACGAACACAAAGCATAGAGATATAAACTTACTGTTAGGCTTATGTCTTTTGCTGAAGTTATCATGATGCACTCGAATCTCTTTGTGCATATAACGAAGTTGAATGAAAGCCTCTAATATTATACTCATACCATTTGTGCGTCTCATGATCTCTATGATTCTACCTTTCCATTGCTTGTTGGGGTCTATGACATCTTTGAGCTTGACCTTAAAATTGCCACGAGTACTTGGTCGCATTAAAATCCAATTTAACTTACTGTACTGATCAGGGATCCAGTTACCTTCATCGTCTCTCTTGTTAAATACCTCCACTGTGTGAATATTACTGATATTCCTCCTCCTTGAAGACATTTTTATTAATAAAGCTAGACTGCATGATTAATAAATATATATGTTAGATTGTAAGCAACAAATAAAGATTAAAATAACAAGAAATAAATAGCAACTTACTGCTTTGATTTACACAACCTTGTTGCTTTGATTTACACAACCTTGTTGCTCACAACCTTGTTGCTTTGATTTATACAACCTTGTCGCTCCTATGAAAATAAACATAAACACATATAGACAAAACATTAACAAACCCTAAACCTATGATCATTACTCTTATTAAGACAAAACATAGACAAACCCTAAACCTATGATCATTACTGTTATGTTTTATGCCACTTGAAATCATTACTGTGTAGAGAAGATTGTAATCAACAAATAAAGATTATAACAACAAGAAATAAACAACTTACTACTCACAACCTTGTTGCTCATGTGAAAATAAACAGCAACACATCAAGACAAAACATAAACAAATCATAAGTTACCTATGATCATTGCTGTGGTATTTTATGCCACTTCAAATCATTACTGTGCAAAGAAGATTGTAAGCAACAAATAAATATTAAGACAATAAGAAATAAAGAGCAACTTACTGCTTTGATTTACACAACCTTGCTCCTGTGAAAATAAACAGCAACACATCAAGACAAAACATAAACAAATCCTAAACCTATGATCATTTCTCACATCAAGACAAAACATAGACAAACCCTAAACATATGATAATTACACACAAGAATTTGATGCCACTTCACATCAAGATAGCTATCTGTGGTGGTGCAGAGAAGAGAAAGTTCATGTGAGAAAACGACCATAACTCACAGACGTTTTGTCCAAATGAGATAAAATTTTAGGAGGAGAGAGCTATGGTGGAGAACAACATACCTGTAAATTTTTGTGAAGAAGAAAGAACCAGAGTTGCAGAAGATATGGCAAAATTGAATTCCGCCAAAAAGGGGGGAAAATGAAAAGGTAGTGAAATGCAAAAGGAGGGAAAGTAAAAAGTTAAACATTAAAAAAAAATCGGTTTTCAAACTTCCATGTGCTGACCCACAAGGTACATCTGACCATGAAAGAATAGTTTATGACATGAAATCTGACATTTCTCTATTTTTTAAGATATGGGCTCTATTATTTTATTATCTTAAGAGATTTAGGCAAAGATATGACAAAAAGATCCATGTTACATGGATCTAGAATCCCAACTCTCTCATTGGTCAGGCCAATCTTTTTTTATTCACTCCTTAAGGGGCAAAATGGAGAGTCCATATTTCTCCTAATGTTATCGTCGGGGGGGGATTCTAGTTAAGGGGTTTTCTTAATACCTCTTAAACGCACGGGATACCTAGGGTTTTCTAGTAGTGCACCCCCAAAGCTGTCAAGTCAACTCTAACTAGGTGTAGCGATCTCTCAATAATGTAATAATTATCATCACACGAGATCGAGGCGAGATCAAACATCCCACTCTACCACCAAAACAGTGGCTTTAGCCACTTCTCTCAATGCTCATAAGCATGGTCATCACAAAAGTGGTTCTCACCACTCCCAGCGGCCTCATCACTTCAATCTAAAGGGGAGACACCACAAGCATTATCATGCTAAACATACCCCTTACTCCAATGTGCAATGCACATACTGCCACCACCATGGGCATGAAGAAAAGGAGTGCCGCACCAAGCAAAGGGCTCTCTCCCACAACAATCACAAAAGGCCATTTGGTAGAGCTCATTTCACTGAGGTTCAAGTAGGTAATCAAACTACTTCTCCTACTTTCTATAATCCTCTTACTTCTCATGATTACCCTCTTTAGCTATTTACAACTAGTATCCCTCATAATACTCCTTCTTCTACTATCTGGTACTTAGATACTCGTGCAACTCACCATATATGACCTTCAATCTCTCTTGGCTATCTAATTTCACTCCTCTCCACAAACCCTTGGATGTTTGTCTAGGAGATGATAGCTTACAGCAAGCTAACGACCATGGTGAAGTTGTCCTCACACTCCCTAATGGCAAAACTACCTTGGTCAAGAAGGTTTATTATGTCCTAGGCCTAAAGCAGAACCTCATTTCTATCAGTGAGCTTGCCGATCAAGGCATTGAGTTCAAATTTCTCAAAGATGGCTGTCATATTCAAGCCATAGATACTCATGGCAAGAAGATTACTTTAGTGTGCCCCAAAGATGGTAAGATTAACCCTCTTTTGGCACTTAGTCTACATCCTCATCAGCAAAAGCCCTCTCTACAACCATCAACACCCGTGTAGAAGAAGAAACACTATTGTGGCACTATCGGCTTGGCCACATTTCCGCACATGCGCTTCACCAAATGAAGCATAAGCAGCTTGTCCTTGGGCTTCCCAAGGAAATCACACCCATTAGCTTTTGTGAAGGATGTGTTGTTGGCAAAGCCAAACATTTTCCTTTTCCAAAATCAACTTCACAGACTTCTGAGCCTCTTGCATTGATTCACACGGATTTGTGTGGTCCTATGCAAACCACCTCTCTCACAGGCAATAAATGCATGCTTTTATTCATTGATGATTTTACAAGGTACACATATGCTTATTTTCTCTCTGAAAAATCATCTACATTCATCAAATTTACATCTTTTCAAGAGCAAGTAGAGAACAAGCATGACAGGAAGATAAAGATATTCAGGTCTGACAATGGTGGAGAATACATTTCCAATGCTTTCAAGGAGCATTGCCTTGCACATGGCATCCGCCCCATGAATTCACAATTCCGGATCATCCACAACAAAATGGAGTGGCAAAAAGAAAGAATCGCACCCTTATGGAAGCTGCTCACTCTATGCTCGTTGTGGCATGTCTCTCTCATGCTTATTGGGAGGAGGTCGCCGCCACCGCATGCTATCTCCAAAATCAATGCGCTACCTTGACACTTCATGGAAGCACCCCATACTCTCTTTGGTATGATCATCCTCCAAATCTCCCTCATCTTTGATTTTTTGGAGCACTTGCATATCTGCTCATCACTGGTCCTCTAGCCAAGTTCACTCTGCTAAGGCTTCCAAAGAAATTTTTGTGGGCTATGGTGATCGGTTTGGTCACAGAGCATACTGCCTTCATCATCCCAAGAGCCGCCACTTCTCCTTCAGCCACTTTATAATCTTCAATGAAGAAGCCCTCATGGGCGTGGCATGTCACCCCTTCAAAGCCTTGGAGTCCTCTTCATCTACCACAATGGCGCCCTCTTTACTTGGCTCTACACATTTGCAACTGCCGCCTCTCCTACCCACACCAACTTGCCCAACTGAATCAACTCCCACGCAACCCATCAACCTTTATAAGGTTGCTAATTCAACTTCCCCAGGCAACGTGCCCCACCTCACAATTAGCATCCTCGACACCTCATCACCAAGCAAAAACCCTCCACTCGGTTGCCACCCACCATCCTGGACTACCGCTCGCAAGCGGCACGCCGCCATCTCCAGTACAGGCCGCCAAGTTGGGCCGCCATGCGCACTCCTGCTTAACCCCTGAGGTGCTTCATAGCATTGCGCAAACCTCTACTCCACGCCATGCAACCAGCCGTGTGTTTTCCGTTGCATGGCGACCAACTTGTGCTAGTCTCATTTCTCCATAGTAACTCCAGTGGCCACCGCCCCCTCTCCAACCGTGCGCATGGCTGTTCAAAGCATTTCATTGGCCACCATGCTAACTCCACTCGGGCAGATCTCAGTACCAGTCCCTCCATAGTCCCACATCCACCCTCTTCTGCTAACTACATCCACCCTCTTCTGCTAACTGCCATGCAGCCAGCCAGGTGCCAGTCCCTCAGATGCATGGCGACTCCCCACCTCCCTTACCTTCAAAACGAGTGGGTGCCAACCAATGCATGGCACCCCCACACCTCTATAGCAGCCTATATCTACTTCCTCCCCCTCACATACATGACTACTTGTTGTTCCGTCCATCCAAAACAGATCAGCCTTGCACATCCTTCCCCCCACAGCAGCCTCTTGCTTCACCTCTTCGCTCTACCATGGTTGCTTCACTCGTTCACCCTCTGCCTTCACCGAAGGCTTCATCCCAAGCCACACTGCCCTCTACTCGTTCCCTTCCACCCGGATTCACGGTGGATTGCCCTATCTATCTATCTATCCTCCTCCATATCTCCCTCAGCCTCACCTGCCCCTAGTTCTAACACTACCCCTTTGCCTTCTTCCGCTAACACAACCTCTAATAGCCTTCTTGATGATGGTGATCTGCACCTCAAGGCCGCACCCGCATCCTTGCTGACATCTACAATTCCACGTGTTTTTCGGCTCTCCTACAAGCTGAAGGACTGGATTCACATCCTCCGGATCTCCTTGACAATCCTCAAAGTCCTACCATCGATGAGGCACTTGCTAGTGCTCACTCTGAGGAATGGATCGACGCCACGACACACAAAATGGAGGCACTCCTCGAGCAAAAGGCAACTGGATTCTTGTCCTGCCCCACCACCTCATCACAATATCATTGGGTGTAAGTGGCTCCTCAAGAAAAAATACAAGGCTAATGGGATTCTGGATCGATTCAAGGCAAGACTTGTTGCTCGTGGCTTCACTCAGTAACATGGTGTTGACTACATCGACACTTTCTCACCCATCTTAGGTATGACATCTTTCCGGGATCGTTGCCATTGCCGGTCATTATAATCTTTCTCTTCATCACATAGACATTAGAACTGCATTTCTTCATGGTAAGCTAGATGAGGACATTTATATGCATCATCCCCCTTATCTTCTATCTCACTCTCATCCCCAATTTGTTTGCAAGCTTCAACACCCCATATATGGCTTGAAGCAGTCCCCTCAGCAATGGTACCGCCGAATGCATGATGCCCTTATCTCTTGGGGATGGCGCCGATTGCTCACTGATCATAACCTTTATGTTTTGCACAATCATCATGGGTGGGCTATCGTTGGTCTTTATGTTGATGACATTCCCATTCTTGCATCTAATGAGCATATCCAGCTTTTATCCAAAAATATGTTTAGGGGGGGAGTTTCCCATCACTGATAATGGTCCCATTTCTTACTTTCTTGGCATTCAAGTAAATCATGATCCTCATGGTAGCTTCATTTCCCTTTCTCAAGAGAAGTATATTGAGGCTAATGCTCACATGTCCCAATGTTCTTTTGCTCCCACTCCTATGGTCACAAACGCCCAGCTTGCACCTGAAGATCTTCCATCATACACTCATCTTGAAAGGAGTTTCATGCATGACTTTCCCTATGATCATCTTCTTGGGCAGATTAGATATTGCATCACTTGTACTCTGTTGGATGTTTACTACTCCAGCCACATTCTCTCTCGAGCTCTCCATCAACCTCACAAGGTCCATGGGATAACATTCAAGCGGTGTCTATGCTATCTCTATGCCACAATGGACTACAAACTAACATATTTTTCAGGCACAGGCCCTCTCTGTATGGAGGCCTTTACAGCTGCAGATTGGGGAGGCCATGATCCCCACATGCGGAGTCTCTGTGGGGATACCTCTTCTTGCTTGTTGGTGGTGCCATATCTTGGCAAACGAATCGATATCTGTCGGTGGCTTCTTCCACGACCGAAGCAGAGTACATTGCCGCTTCTCTCACCGCTCGTGAAGCTCTTGCTTCACCAACTTCTTCGCGAGCTCCAACTTCCATATGAGATACTCCCCGTCACAAAGTTTTGTGACAACCGATCTGCCATCTCACTTGCTCATTCTCCCAAGGTCTCCAACAAGCTCAAGCATGTGAAGATTGCATACCACCTACTCAAAGATGGTTGTCGGCCTAATCAGATAATATTCCTTCGTGGAACATTGTCACACAAGATCATGTCAAAAAATTTCTTGGTTTTTGTGCAACTGTTATTGATAATCATGTTTGGTGAGTGTTGGTCATGAGAGCCCACATGGTCATTTTGATGGTGGAGAAATTTTCTTCTCAAGTGGGATTGGAGGTGTGCATGAGGTGAATGTCAGCAAACCTTGGTAATGCCTATTTTTATGCACAAGCAAGCAACTTTCATATGAAGATACTCTATTAATATTTAATAACATGAAATTTTCTTTTTTAAGTACTTTTTTAATGGATTTGTAAGTCACCACCACATGAATGTTTGTAGATTTTAGCTTTTCATGTCATGTCATATCATTGCAATGTGTCAGCCAAAAGGCACATACATTTCCACACGCTGCAAGTGGTGTGTGAGTTTGAGATTGAGATTCAAAGTCACTCATTATATGCTTCCTCATTACTTTCCTTCTATGGATTGAGTGAGAAAAGAAGGTAAAGAGACATGGAGGGTAAGGCTAGAGAAGAGTCTATCTTTTTTGTTATGCTTGATGTGCAAGGTGTTGGCAGAAGGCACGTACATTTCCATAGGCAATAAGAGGTATGAGCTCGAGATTGATATTTAATCTTAGTGACTATGTGCTTCCTCATTACTTGCCTTATATAGATTAAGAAAAAAGGAAGGTAAAAAGACATGGAGGGCTAGAGAAGCCCACATTTTTTCTTATCCTTGATGGAGTTTCTCTATCTTAGAGGAGTAGAGGGGGTGTTGTTATGGATCTAATAGTAGGTAGTATAGGACCTTGCATGTGAGCTTACATTGAGGGATATTTTCTTGAAAGGTGGCCTCTATTACCTCCCAATAGAACCACACTCCACAAAGACAAACACTACAATAAAACAAAGGAATTCACTTCATTAACACACACCAAAATTAACTCACCATGGAAACCAATGCTAGAAACCATGTGGAGGTAGACCCCAACTTGCTTATTAATGGTTGGAGACAAAGTCAATGGAGAGGGAAATTTGTGAACTATAAGCTAATCACACATGGATGAGTTACACCACACACATGTGATGATGGAAATGGCAAGAACCACATGGTGGAGAAAATACCCCCAAGGCACTAGAACATGGTTTGATAATAGAGATTTGTAGAGAGTTGGGATGAGGGAGTGAGCATGTGGATAAGACTAAGGACTTTATGATGGCATGGGTTTTGGGAAAAGGAGTTTAACATAAGCTTGAGGGCTAAGGACGAAAGAATAAAGATGTTTCCCTTGATGGTGATAGATGTCTCCTTTTTATAGGTGGATGGGGACTCCCTTAGCAAGGATAAAAGTAGTGTGAAAGTGGTTTGATGAAGAGGTTGTAATTGGGCTAGGTATTAGTTGTTGCATGTACAAGGTGGTGGAGGAAGATTCCAAAAGATATTATAATTTTCCATTTGAGCCAAGGTTTTCAAAGGTCATATTGAATAGTTGTGGGGTGAAAACACTACAAAGTGGGGAGTGTGCTTGTGGGTAAGAGAAGAAGTGGAGGAAGAGATTTGAGCAAGCTATCCAAAATTTTTATAATCCACTATTTTGGCTGTAACTTTGTGTATAGCTTAGATTGAGAAGCTTTAAAACTAAAAGTGGAAGTTTGTGACCTATTCTATGGAAAACATTTCCACAATCTACAAAGTAGTTTGTGAACTTGAATTGCCAAATTCCGAGTAGGAGATGCTCAAAAATTTGAATCAAATTTGCCTACCCCAAAACAAAAGTCTTCCAAGAGGGGTCCTTCATTTTTTCATTCTTTATTTGGAAGATGCTTGCTTAATCACTCTCTACAAAAGAATAAGGCATGTGAATACACATGGTGTATGGACTTAGCATTTTAATGGTCAAAGTAGTCCCCACTTGTAAGAGCATGTCAGCACTCTCTTGTATCCATCTTAAGCAAGCCATGCATGCACCTCCCAATAATATTATAATATTAAAAAATTCACTCACTACATAATAATTCATATCAGTAAAACTAAGGTATGTCTCCCACCCATTCTTGACTTCATTTGGCATGCACTTGGTTTATCAAGAGTTATGATGGTGCATCTAGCTGTAGTCTTGTAGTAGCTAGATGCACCATTATGCCAAACTTATAGAGTACCAAAGGTAACTATACTCTGATGTGAAGAACGAAGCAAATTTGTTGAAAAAGTTAGAGTGCCATAACGTTTTTGACATTACAAAGTAGGTACACAATTCACACAAGTGCAAACAATGGCCAAATTATATTGTAAGATGTGAAACTTACATATCAAGCTCTGACGAGATAAGCCAAAATTGCATAAAGTAGTTGCATAAAATTGCATACAAGCTCTACAAGCTATATTTGATGACCAAATTTACATAAAGTAGTTACATAGAAGCTATACAAGCTCAAACAAAGATGTGAGTTGACCAAAATATGTATGCACGAGGAAAGACATGGGCAAGGCCACTCTATGCGGAGCCCTCACTCAGGGTCAGGCATTGGTCCCTACGAGAAAACCATACAAGATGCTTTTTTTTGGTATACAAAACAACAATCTAACATGACATGGCAAAGCAAGTATATAAATCATAAGGTTAAGGCTTGCCGCACTTACCATATCTGCAATGCGTCCCCAATTGAGGTTGGCACCTTCTCACTCAAGCTTCTCCAAAAGAAAGTACGTGTTATGGTGGCGAGCAATGTCCTCCTCTCCCATTGCTGGCCGACCAACCACTTGATTCTAAAAGTACGAAAACAACAAGATAAGCGTTGAAACTTACAAAAAGTAGACATAACATAAAATGAAACATACAAGATAAGCATTGATACTTACAAAGTAGACATGGAATGCATCCCAACCACCGCTTCCAAGGTGAGAGCTTCCTATGCTCTCCATTATTCGGGCTTTCATCGCATCCTCTTGTTGCTTGTAGTAGTGGTGGGGATTTCTTGCATACTTTTGCTTCTCCTCATTCCAATCCTCGGTACTCATGTACCAAGGCTTCTCACCCCCTGCTTTCCCTCTCCTAGTCACATCTCCCCGCCAATGTTTCATGACATCCACCATGTGGTCCTTTATCCACCTTATGGGGATGACATTACTATCGACGGCGGCCGGCTTGTACACTCATCATTGATTTGATTAATGACTCTATCTTTCTTATCTTTATCCAACTTTGGCCATAAAGTCATTTGCAAAGACAATGTGGAAAAGCTCGCGGATGCGGCTCTTCATCTCTTTCCCGACATTATCCAAAACCACATTGACAATTGCGTAATATTTTTCTCCATCGCGGCGGGTGTGGGCTGTGTGTCAAAATGTCGCGATGATCACGAGCGTGGAGTGCTTTCGGTGCTCGATGGGGAAGGATGCTCACATGGGGGCGTAGACCCATCCGTGCCCCCACTTGGACAACAATCGCCTCGACCTCCACTACTCGAGTGTTTTCCTCTGCGACGAGTGTTTGCGAGTGGACAAGCGACCTGAGGGAGGGGTTCTAGCGGCTCTTTGTGGAGTTTCTACAGGTGAACTAGGGTTAGTGGTGGTGGTGCCTGATGGTGCAGCCAAAGTGCCCGCCCCTCTCCCAAAATATTGTTGTGCCATCGCTCTTTGCTCGGGCGTGGCTGGTACGGCCAAAGTGTCTACCCCTCTCCCTAAACTGGTTAGACAACATGGCATATGGAGAGAATGGAGAGTAAGACGGTGTCTCATCTAGAGTGTGATACATGTTTCTACACACACATAATAAAGCCCACATGGCCACTTTAATAAGAGCATACACATGAATAAGAGCACATATCTCACAACACACAACACACCCACATGCAACCAAGAGGAGAGGGGAGGGAGAGCAAAGAAGGAGGTGAACCTGCTTGAGTGGTAAGCAAGTGGAGAAGAGCTTGGGAGAGAGAGAGAACCTGCAAAACAAAGAACAAAAAAAAAACAAAAACAAAAACATTTATTATCCCTCACAACACACACACACGCACACATCTGACAACCAAGAGGAGAGGGGATGGAGGGCAAACAAGGAGGCATACCTGCTTGGAAGGTAAGGAGGTGGAGAAGAGCTTGGAAGAGAGAGAGAACCTGCAAAATAAAGAACAAAAATATCTCACAACCAAGAGGAGAGGGGAGGGGAGGGAGGGCAAAGAAGGAGGTGAACCTGCTTGGAAGGTAAGGAGGTGGAGAAGAGCTTGGGAGAGAGAAAGAACTTGCAAAACAAAGAAGAAAACAAAAAAACAAGAAAATTATCCCTAATTACACACACAGACATTTTCTAACACATGTACATGTAACCAAGAGAGGAGAGGGGAGTGAGGGCAAAGGAGGCATACCTGATGAGAAAGCAAAACACACGCGCACGAACAAAAATGCAAAAAAAGAGAGGTTGTGTTTTATTGTAAAAACCTGCGCCGTCGATATATGCGTGGAAAAAAGTATCAAAATCAGGGTGGAAAAAAGCATCAAAAAGACAGTGGAAAACGGCATGGAAATAAGTGTGGAAAAAATAAATTTCCCACTCTTTTCGACGGATATTTCAATGACCTTTTTGATGCTTATTTTGACGATCACTACTTTTCATTCAAATTCAAAATCTTTCCAGATCCTACATGCACCTGACATTTCAAAATACCTATCATCACTGACTACCACCCTCCACAAATACTTAAGGGAGGATTCTCCTCCAAAAATAAGCCTTCGTTCCCATTGTAAATCAATATGGAAACCATGGACAAGTCCACACCCTCGAATTTTGTTGATTTAGAAGAGAAGACACTTTGCCCATGTACTCTGCAAATACCAAGTGGCTCGACGTCGATGAATTTACAATGATCATACAAAAAATGAGAAATATTTTTGATGGAGCGATTGGAACATCTAATTAGTAGAAATAGGCTCTTCAACAATGATGAACCAGTGGATATCCAGCCTGAATGATGGATACCAACAAGAGTAGCCACAAACGAGGTGATCCAACAACTCGAGGAACTTGAGGTAAATTCGGGCAAATACTAGAACATGACATGGATGACATGATAAATGCCTTACACGATGGAACAAAAGATCGAGGTTTCGAACATGAAGGGGTACAAGAAAACACACGATGTGTGGAATACGCTTCCCAAGAAGAGAAATAGCTATGCAGGCTTGCTCATCTTCCACTATATCGTGGAGCACATGTGTTTGTTTTACGCACTTGCCTATCTATATTAAAACTTGCAATCGATTTTTGGATGGTCTGATACGAGCGTATCAAAACTTTTTACGTAAGTGATGATATCATATGCAATTATGTACCTTTATATGCATTTTCTTAGCCTGACTATTTTGTGTATTGAAACATCAAATATTACCAGAAGATAATGAGATGCCAGTGACCCTAGTTGAGCAAAAGCAATGTTGCACTCGATTGGCATGGACTACAACACACACCATGCTTGTCCAAATGATTGTATTCTTTATCGACAAGAATATAACAACACAGTACAATGTTCGCATTGTGGTACATCGAGATATAGACAAGATGTGCAAGGAGAAAGGGTACCAGCAAAAGTTTTACGACACTTTCCTATCATCCTTGAGATTAAAACAATGTTCAAGTGCAAATCCATTACAAGATTGATGACTTGGCATCGTAACACTACACTAATGGTGCCATGCCTGTGTATAAGGCCACCATTGTTCCTCGCGGATTGTCTCCTCTTGGAATGGTAGCACAATTTCCGGACAAAGACCAGGACAGTCTTTCGCGCAAGCAAATGCTAGCACGTCTAAAGGTTGCTATGGGAGGGAGAGCTGCTGAGGAACTAGTCTTTGGAGAAAGCGAGGTAACGTCTAGAGCTTCTCACGACTTCAAATCCGCCACTGATCTGGCCCGACGGTGACAAAGTTTGGGATGAGTAAAGAGGTTGGCCTCGTAGCACACGACTATGCTAATGATGGCAATATAAGCATGAGCACACAGACGAGATGTCTTGTGGAGAAAGAAGTTAGGGAGCTTTTGCAAATAGCATATGAAAATGCAAAACATATTTTGATGATGCATCAGGAGGAGTTGCATGTGTTGGCCAAGGCTCTTTTAGAGCATGAGACTCTAATTACTGCAAAGCAGATTACGGAACTGCTTGCAAAAGCTGATTCGTCTCCCGCTGTTGCACCGGCCTTTGTTCAAATGAGTCAGACACATGCTCCGCCACCCACCCCTTCCATGCTATCTGCAGCCGGCTGCTGCCACTGCAGCTACTGCGGCAGCAAAAGCGAAGGGTGTTACACAGCTTGTTAGAAGCTAGGTTTGTGTGGCAATGGTATGAGGGCATTTACACTTAGTCTAATTGTGAGAACTTCACATAGAGTAGAAAAATGGTAAGGAGAATGATATGAGAAGAGAGAGGAAGAGAGAGAGAGAAGGAGATAGACGAGGAAGCAATCACTTGATGTATTTCATTCATATCAAACGTTTACAATGGTTGGGCCTTTATACAAGATTAGGTCACTATATATGGAGGTGACCGTTAACAAGTGAATGTTGCATTCTAGATAGGATATAGAAATATGCTTCCTATAATATTTCCTAGAATCATGCATGGAATAAAGGTAATTCAAATGGACACCTTGCATTAATTCTTAACATCCCCCCTTAAGGCAAGAGGTGGACATTTGAACCTACTACAATCTAATGAGATGCTGCTTCAGAGGTTCAGTCCCCCCTCAACAAATGGTCACCAAAGAGGAGCCCAACACCAAGGCACGAGAAGCGATGTTTGTTGCGGAGGAACGGGCTTGGTGAGGAAGTCCGCTAGGTTCTCTTGAGTAGAGACGTACTGCATGGTGATGTACCCTTCTTTGACCACCTGTCCCTATAGATCTACACTCCAACCACGTGTCTTGGAGTTTTTCTATCTAAGAGGCTATCCCAAGGAAGTAAATAAATTCCTCATCACTTCAAACTCTTTGTTGTAATCCCCCTTGATGCCCTAGAAGAACTCCCCCTTCTAGAGCTTGATGACAATGTTCCATGAAGGAATACTATCTCATTGGGCTGACAACCATGTCCCTATAGATCTAAACTTTTGTTGAATCCCCTTATAGAACTTGATTCCCTAGAACAACTCCCCCTTCTAGAAGTTATAACTTGATGCCCTAGAAGAACTCCCCCTTCTAGAGCTTGATGACAATGTTCCATGAAGGAATACTATCTCATTGGGCTGACAACCATGTCCCTATAGATCTAAACTTTTGTTGAATCCCCTTATAGAACTTGATTCCCTAGAACAACTCCCCCTTCTAGAAGTTAATGATAATGTTCCATGAAGAAATATTATCTGATTAGGCTGACAACCATGTCCCTATAGATCTAAAGTCCAACCACATTTCTTAGAGTTTCAATATTTGAAAGGCTATCCCAAGGAAGTAAAGCAATGTTGCATCACTTCAAATTCCCCCTTGTAATCCCTTGTAGAACTTGATGAGACAATGTTCCACGAAGTAATATTATTTGATTGGGCTTACAATCATGTCCCTATAGATCTACACTCCAACTACAATCATGTCCCTATAGATCTACACTCCAACTACATGTCTTGGAGTTCCACTATATGAGAGGCTACCAATAAAGAAATGGATCATCACTTCAAACTCCCCCTTGTGATACCCTTGCAAAACTTGATTCCCTAGAAGAATGTAATCATAACACTAAACCGTCTTGCCTCTTTGTTGCGAAGGGTACCACATGACTCCAAAACCATAGAGAACAGCTGGAGGTGAACCATTTCCAAAAACTTGGTTCTTTTCCTCTTAAAGACCACATCTTGGCTAGATCCAAACCCATCACCACCACCTAGATCTAAAAATTATGCACAAATCTGATAAAAATGTCAATTTCCAAGAGAAGGATATCATGCAAAAAAACTCACTAAGAAAATCAAGCAATGGATTTCTTTGCGTGGCTAACTCTACCCACTCTATGCTTTGACAAGCTCTTCCATGAAAATGTAATACCCCTATCCACTCATTTTATATGAAATGGTCTATTCTAAGGACTAGGGAAATATTCCCTTGGGGGCTCTCTTTTAGTTATCTCTAAAATTGGCTATCTTGGTGGCTCCCTAATGCCAAATTGAAAAAATCCCCTAGTAGAGATTCAAGTAATTAATCCAAAAATTTAATCTCCAACCTTATTTATTCTTTTTTTCCCTTTAATTCTCACAAGCAGATCTATTAAGAGGCTCAACAACTTGGATCGTACCCCTCAATTAAAGTGAGCAACCAATGAGTATTCTATCCCATGAATTCTTCCCATTCTATTACTTCCTAACTTTCCAAATCCATTAGCTCGATCCTAGACCCCATCCAAGTCCCATGGGTATGGCTGTGGATGCATCCACTCAAGCAAAGGGAAATTAATGTCACCGCCCATAATTAAAATGCTATTTTTCACTTTAACTCACACACTTTACTTTATCAAAGTATACAACATAGTTTTTCTTGAAACAAAGACAATATCATCTATACAAGAAAGACATGGTATGTGGTGGCAGGGTGATGGTCTCCACTACACCAACTGCAGGCACACAAGAAGAAGACACTACATGATTAGAATTGGGGGACACCAGAATCCCAACTCCAAGGGCACCAATCCACTCAACAACCATCCCCCCCAGGCCTCCAGGTGTCTCCTTTGGACACTTCAACACCCTCCCAACCTCCCTTTCTAGCCTAGTTGCCTCCTCCAATTGTCCTCTCAGGTCAGCACTGTCCTCCAAAGGCTCTAACTTTCCACCTAAATGCCTCTCCTGACCACACACAGATAACCTCCTACTACTGACCAAAATCCACTCCTAGGGCTGATGCAGTATTTATAGATTCTGCCTCCGAATGGCCGAAGCTCCTCCCAATCAAAAAGAGGTCCTCCAGACTCCCATAATGTCCTCTACTATCAACTCACCTCAAAACCTTGTTCCAAATTCTCTCTATACCTATCATATGCACTATGTTGACACTTCTCTAACTCCCTTCTAACTGCTCTATCTAAGATAGACTTGGCTGACACATAACAAAGTAAACTAGTTTAGCAGACTCAAAATTCTTCCTCAAGTGTCCCTGTGACACCTCTAAACCCTCAAAACACTCAAACCAAACTAGGATCCAACATAATAAACCCTCAACGCGGACAACAGCTAACTCACAGCTGCCACATAAACACTTTTTTTCCCACTAGCCTTTTTGACTCTCCTGACAAAATTGATAGTTCCCAAACCATCATACCAAGCTTCAAATAGGTCCCACTCAACCTAGACAGAGTAGATCTCACACTTTAGATGCACAACTCACAAGATCTAACACTAAATTGACTAAGTGACTCTGGCTTCTTAACACTGATACTGATTTAGAATTTTGACATAGCATATTGTAGGTTTTCGCTCACAGGTATTCCTCCATCATCTCAATCAGGACTACACAAATAAGGCACTATGGCACAAAATCTCATTATACCACACACAAAACTCAAGCTCCACCCACTATATTCTTCACTGAAATAAACAAAATAGTTTCAACATCCTGAGACTTGGGGTTTCAAGGAAAAAGAAGAAAACACAGAAAACCCTTAGGGATCATCCTCAAGTAGACCAAAGTGACAGCTCTTCATAGCATCATCTTCACATATGACAAACAAGGTTCCAGCTACCATCGAGCAGTTCTAATCTAAATCATGTCTCTAACAGAAGTTCTACACAGAGAACCCAGGGACACACCACCTTGGCCAATTCTCTGATCTGTTTCCTCCCTCTACTCTAATCCAATCGAAAACTCTCACACTTCTGCTCCTCATCTCCGCAATCTTCACAAAACTACAGGTTCTCTAGTCCTCCACGAACTTCAATTAGGAAAAATAGAACTACAGGAGTCCACTCCGCTGCAGTCGGTGCTCTCATCTCTCTCTTGTGGTAACATAAGCCACTTCATCTGGAGAGTCCCTTCAGATGAACTCAATTCTCCTTCTTGAACCCGCATCGCCGCCCTTGTCTCTTCCAGAAGATCTCATCGCCTGACTTTTTCAATCGCCCATGCACCTTCTATATTTATTTACACACCTACTTTTTTTCTCCTGATTTCCCCATGACATTTTTTTCCATCTACACTATATACACACTTCTTCTATCGACACACTGTGTTTTGGTCAGGCTTGAGTTTCCCCTCACAACAATTTTTTTCGTATCATATTATATCTAATTCCAATTCTTTCCAAACATGGCCACCACCAAAATCTAGCTTATTGATGACAACTAATGGCCCTATCCAATTTTGGATTACCAAGGAAAACCACTGAGATCACAAAATCTCTCCCTCCAAAGAACGAGCTGGGTTCATAATCATATTCTTCAAACCTATCTGCCTCCTACTACTAGAAAGGTTAACCATCACTATCAATCACGTCCACTCAAGGGCCCATGTCCCCTCCTCAAGCCAATAGAAGGACTAGGTCACACCAATCTCGACCATTCAAAGGTCGCTTCATTGGTCCTTGCCCAAGCATATTAGGAGCTCACCCTACACAGAACTAAGGAGGTTCACTACCTCAAAAGATGCATCCATGTGGTGCGGTACCACTTAGATGACTTGCACATGCTATCAATCAATGCAAACTTGCTTCTTTAGACCCCAAGATCTTATAGGAATACATAATTGCGAAAGCTAGATCAACACAAAACAAAGCACTAAATTGCAGAAAGAAGTGGAGAGTAAACAATATTACTACTGAGAAAACTTTATTACAAACCGATGGCATCATCCACCAACCCATGTGCTTTGAGTAAGGAGCATTGATGGTGATCTAAATAGGCTCCAAATGGAGGATGTCTTACTACAGAGACAAGAGTGATTGAACATAATGAACTCAATGATGAACTAAGGTTATCAAACTAATCTATATATAGTACCTAGGGTCATCATTGGATGTAGGTCGACCATGTCGACCAATCCATGACTTGGACTAAAATGACCAATTGACCACATCATTTGACTAGGACATACTAAAATATAACAAAATCCCATAGGGACTTTACGCAACTCTCATATCCATTTAACAAGCCCCCTAAAAGATCCTTGCCCCCTTCGTGCAATGAATTTGGGGGTGTTAGCGCAGCAGAAGTAGCACTTCTTGCGTGGGGCACGGATATCCGGACAAGAGACTAGTCTATCGGTTCTTCTAAAACAAATCCGAAAAAACTTCCCTCACCCAGAAAGCACGGGCGATTCCTCTATGATACTTTTACTCTAACGTAGTCAAGGTCATCAATGACCAAACTGATCCGACCGAACCCGTAAGTCACGGTCAGATCAAGGAAGAAACTTGCACTTGGATCATAGAGACCAACGCTTTTTTCCTCATCGAGAGGCACAGTCGTTGATTCTTTTCCATAGAACAAGGATTGTCCGGGATTTACTTCATCTATCGTACCATAACAGAATTGAGTCTCATTTTAGGGATCCATCAGTCCAGCCATCCAATCCCATGGGTTAGCCAGCTGCCCAAGCACTGTAGTGATGGGATCCAATTAGGAATTTGGTTAGGTTTTGTCCCGGGTACCAGGGAGGAAAAGAGTTTCCAAGACCCCTAGCCGTGCTTCATGCAAACTTCAAGATAGTCACACCACTTACACACCCAATATGAAATTGCATGTTTCACATATTCAACTGCCTTTAAAACAATCTTTTAATAAAACCATAGTATCACTGATCATAATCCTCCAAAATATCCGATTGAATTCTCATTTCCAATCATTCCTTCATCGGTGTACCCATGGCATCATTGGTAACTAGAACGCTCACCACTTGTCCATTCAGGGGCCTTTTCGATAGTTCCTAGCTCATAGTATCTAGCAATATATTAACTTAAAAAAATCCAGATGGAATCTCCGTTGAAGATCAGCAAGATCAACCAACATATCCATATAAAAGAGCCATGGACTCATCCGAGGACTAGCAAGGTCAATCAACCAGATCCATGCCTGGTTTCAAAAAACAACTCTACTCCTTGTTCCATTATCTTCCCCGAGGCACGTGTGGGTATCTTCGGCGACCCAGAGCCTGAGCACCATATGGTCAACACCCTCTAGGATCCTTTGCAAGTCACCTAGCGCTTCATTCATATGCGGCTTCCTTGGTCCCTCATCCACCGTACCGGAAGCTCACCATTTAAATCGAACCAAGGCTGGTCAAGACCTCGGCGGGACCTTGCTACGCGAGACCTCCTACGTTGACTCTTTGTCAGCCATTGCAACTTTATCAGTTAGGTCTCCACCACAACCTCATTCACAAGCTGGTCAAAATGCTTCCCTAGCATTATTGACATAAAACAGAAGTAATTTAAAAACAGGTCATAAATACAGGTTCTATAACGAACTCTCGTCTTTCCACATTGTTTTACATCAATCCACATTACTTAATCCACATCCAATTCATATGTATTCCCATTCTCATCCAATCACACCATTTTCCATCTCATCACATCTTTCCTCATTTATCCTCATCACATCTTATCCACTCGCTCTACCCATATCCACATCTCATCACATCATATCTCATCCACTCGCTCTACCCATATCCACATCTCATCACATCACATTCATTCACATCTCATCCATTCATATCTACCCCAATCCCCATCACATCACATCACACATCCATTCATATCTACCCCGATCCCCATCACATCACATCACCTTCATTCACATCACACATCATCCATTCACATCTATCCCAATTTACATCACATCCATTTCACATCACATCTCATTCATTCCCATCCCGATTCACATCTCATCCATTCACATCCCATATCATTCACATCTATCCCAATTTACATCACATCCATTTCACATCACATCTCATTCATTCCCATCCCGATTCACATCTCATCCATTCACATCCCATATCATTCATTCACATGACATCTCATCCATTCACATCCCATATCATTCATTCACATCTCGATTCACATGACATCCCATCTCATTCATTCACATCCCGATTCACATCACATTACATCTCATCTATTCACATCCCATATCATTCATTCACGTCCATCACATTCATTCACATCTCGATTCACATGACATCCCATCTCATTCATTCACATCCCGATTCTCATCACATTACATCTCATCTATTCACATCCCATATCATTCATTCACGTCCATCACATTCATTTACATCACATCCATCACATCACATTCATTCATATCATCACATTCATTCTCATCCCCATCCCATCACATACATTCTATCCACATTACATCACATCCACCTCTTTTGAATAAAAGAATTCATGGGATTTACAAAAATCAATTCTACCCATATTTTCACTTTTGATAAATAATACTAAAAATTTTTCTTTTTTCATTTAATTTCTTAGACCTCAAATATCATGGGAATTCCTCTTTTTGCATTGCATTCCAATGTCATGGAAATTCCTCTTTTATCATCAAATATTTCTCACAAAATAGATTCATAAAATATCCATTAATTCAATATGCTAGGAATTTCTCTTTTTCCATCTAAATGATTGAATTCCAAATGTCATAGGAATTCCTCTTTTATCATTTAAATATTTCTCATAGATAAAATAAATTTATCTAAAAATCATCTTTGAATTTAAATAAAATATCCATTAATTCCGATATACTAGGAATTTCTCTTTTTCCATCTAAATGATTGAATTCCAAATGTCATAGAAATTTTTCTTTTATCGTTTAAATATTTCTCATAGATAAAATAAATTTATCTAAATTTATCTTTGAATTTAAATAAAATATCCATTAATTCAGATATGCTAGGCATTTCTCTTTTCCCATCTAAATGATTGAATTCCAAATGTCATAGAAATTCCTCTTTTATCATTTAAATATTTCTCATAGATAAAAATAAATTTATCTAAAATTCATCTTTGAATTTAAATAAAATACCCATTAACTCCAATATGCTAGGAATTTCTCTTTTCCCATCTAAATTATTGAATTCCAAATATGGTGGGAATTCCTCTTTCATCGTTTAAATTTATGTATGCATAAAATTAAATTTAACTAAAATGGTTCTTTAATTTTTAAATAAAATATCCATTATTTTAGTATTCTAATTTTTTCTCTTTCCTCATTGGAATACATGGATTTCTATTGTCATGGAAATTTCTCTTTTATCATAAAAATGAATTACTAGAAATTTTTCTTTTTTCTAATTAACTATTTATGTATAAACTTAAAAATCAAATTTTCCACGGTTATGATGAGAATTATTCAATTAACCTAGGATGATTAATCCTAGAATATGGTAGGAAGTCCTCTTTTCATATTATGCATGAAATTGATCTATGTGTTAATTTTTCAAAAATTTTGCCATAGCTCCACTGTGCTATTACTGATAATTTTTAATAATTTTGAAAGCATAAAGTTTTAGTAATACAATATGATAGAATAACTATCATTTGGATCAATATCCAATTATGGACTTGATTCCTAAGTTTTTTATAATTTAAATAGCATTAAAGCATTAAAAAGCCACTTCTTTGGCCTCTAATTTGATAAGTATAGAAATTACTTTTAGATTTGAAAATTGCTCCATGAGAAGCATCATTTGAATATAGAATAGGTCATAGGAATGACCATTCCTTGGGGGAGAGAGAGATATGCTTTAAAAAAACATTTTGATTTAAGCATAAATAGAAACTTTATGTGATTTATCACTAAAATTCATTAGAGAGCTTCAATTGTATTAAAGAGCCATTCAATTAAATACTTCTTAAGCTTGAGAGAGGTTGAGAAGTGAAAAACATTTAGAGATTAAGAAAAAAGACCATAAATCACACTTTATCTCTTATTTTGCTTGATTCTTTAGTCTAAGGAGAGGCCCCCCACCAATCAATTGGTTTAGTATGTTGATGAAGACTCCAAAGAAGGTTGGAGAGACAGAGAGAGAGAAGCTCCAATCTCTTCAATTTGTAGAGGATTTTAAGGGGATAATAGAAAATATTATTATTTCAGTATATAGTTCACATATTTTTTTACAAGGGACTAAGGATCTATTTATAGGTGAGGGAGGCCACTAACTGAGTCCACTAAGTTCTAGAATTTTCCAACTTCAATTTGGCTGAATTTGGACAAGATTTGGACCAGTTTGGCTCCCTTGTTTATTTGGTTTGATCCAGGAGAGAGGAGAGAGAAAAATATCACAATATTTTTGAGTTAAAAACTCCACCACATGTATGAAATAGGTGCCTCCTTGAAGTGCCCCCTTCTCCTTATTACCAAGGTGTCAAAAATGTATCATTATACCCAAAATATCTTATTTTTTTAGTAATATTCATAGTTTTTTAACTAATAAACCTTGTACTCAGTCAACTCTTCATCTTATGTGGGCATTTACTCATTTTTGGGTATTTTTCTTTTATGAATTGGATTTATCTCCTCCCCGCACTTGGATTGATCCTATTAGCCCATAGGAACCTTAATTGGACCATAATCCAAAAATTTCTGAAAATCTAGACCCTTAGGCTAAGGTCCTTTATACCTTTTTTCAATTAATTTCAATTGCACATTGGAAAGTTCTTTTTGAATTTCTGTTTCAGGGGAAACCATTTTAGACACTAGGAGGATTTTAATATACAAAAATATCTCAATTTTGGATTACCTCCCTCTAGACATTTTCTCTCTCCAAGCCAAAACAGGGTAAAACAGGATCTTTCTTTTATTTCAGAGAGGGGAATAATTATAAGATCAAAAGGGGAGGTTCTTACACCTGTACACCTCAAAAGTTGGAGGAAGGAATCTTACACCCCCCCAACCCAAGAATAGTTTGTTCTTGTACCTCAGTTTGTTGTCAATATGTACTAATGCAGTCATACAGCCCACACAAGCATGCATCCTACCTGGTAAAGTGCAAAGTGTACATAAGCCATCTCCTAACCATCTGGCCACACCATCACCTAGTGTATAACCTGGGAAACTATCGGGTGATCACCACAATAGCTACTTCTCATAAAGGGGGCCTTACAAAATAGGGCACATCCATCACTTGCATAGAAACAATATGAGGGTGAAGCATTAAGAAAATGCTTTTTCAATAGGCCTCATATTTCCATAACATAATTAAAACTTGGTCATAATTCTTCCACTACAAGACAATGCTGCCATACACGCGATAAATTACGAACGCGTGTATGGTCGCGCATGTATTTGAATAGAATCGGGCGCGTGTATTTTGGCATTTAAATTCGCGTGTATATTTGTATTTATCAACGCGTGTATAAGCGCGTTTATATACACGCAATAATATACGCATCAATACACGCTGCCATACACGCATTAATACACGCTTGGTAAAGAAAAACTGAAGAAAAACTGAATTCCTTTACACAATTAAGAACTATTTTCTTTAAACCATCTCATAGTACATTACAGTATATATCATTACACAATCCCACTACATGCATTTACAACAATGAAATATATTCAAAAATAAATCATGTATATGAGATGATAATTAAAAGACAACACATACAATAGAAATGTCATCAATTTAGAATGATACAGTGACGGATTGGTTAAGGTTCGATCTCATCTTCAATAAGATCCATCCTTGCCAAACGATCAACATCAATATCCATTTGATTAATTTGTAAGGCTACGATTAAATTTATTCCACTATCGATATTCTGTACTCCATTGATAATGGTATCGATGTCCTGATCATCCTCATCAACATCACCATCATCCTCAATCGTAGGGTCATTCTCATGATCATGAGAAATGGCACGCTCATCCTCATTATCATGATCATCTCTTATTTCTTGATCATCGATCACAACATCTTCATTGGCATGTTCGACATCATCTTCATTGCGGCTTGTTATATCCTCCATATGCTCCATATCAGTGAATGTATTATACATCACTTTGGAACGTGGTGCAATAGGGATGACGTACCACCATTTAATGTCATGCACCATTGGTAGATAGATAACCTACTCAAATACACATACTACAGTAATTAATTAGCATATCAAAAGTCAAGGAATACGCGAGCTTAGATATATATGTACATGAAATACATTAGTAAAAAAATGCATACCTGTCACATTGTTGTGGCAATACGAGCCTATCTTTCTTTGTTTGCCAAAACTTTGTAGAGTCAATAGTTACATAGCCACTTGCATGGCGTTTTATCGTTGCATCAGGCCCTTTTTCCACCACGTTCATTTGCCGTTTGACATCCAAAACATACACAAAGAAGCGACGAAAGTCAAGCCTAAATATGTCTTGGATTATGCCACAATAATCATCCATTTTTCCATTAGCTCCCTCAAAGCTACTAATGACACCGCAATCTTGTGTATTCCTCTTTTCATCAATTCTTTGTGTTCGAAAATGCTTGCCTTCACACCATATAGCATTGAACATAGTGCACTGGACCAAAATAGAAGCAATATTTGTGTAAGCAATGTGAATAAATATTAAAAGCAAATCACTTACAACTACTGCAAAACATTAGTTCTATGTACCTTTAACATGCATCCTCGTGCATACTCCCATTCTTCCGTCGTGATATGCAGCCCCTCGTCGCTCTCTACTCTCTCCATTTCCTCATGCAACCAATCAACATGGATATCATTCGGAAGTGTTGCTAGATGCTTAGGGTACGCCTTACAAGAGCCATGTTGCCTCCGAAAGAGAGCTCTTTCTGCTTGCCTTTTTGTCTTTGCATCCTCATATCACATCACTATTAAGGATGCAAGTTTTTTCAATCTTGTTTTGTGTAGTCTCTAATTGGATTAAAGGTCACATAGAGCAATCCCTTGTGTAGGTACTCCATTTTTTTCGGCTACCATATTGGACCCATCTTAAGATCAACCATCTTCTTGATCCCATGCACATCTTCAAGAATGTGGGATCTGGTATTTGGGAACATATTATTGGTAAACGAGACAATGTTAGCGTACGTGAGGACTTGCGGGTCGTCGCAGGACGTATGCATCAAGCTTGGCCACCACGAGAGGTGGGTGGGCACGTTCGTCTTCCGCCTGCACCATGAATTACTATTAAAAAACAAGATTGTAGACTCCCAAATACGCTTCCAATCTTTTGCACAAGGAGCAAAGGTATTAAGCATTCGTCAGCGAAAATATCCGCAGATCAAGAGGGAGTTATGGGGAATAGTCACTGCTCTAAAATGTGGAAAAGAATATCTTATTGGGGCATCTGTACTTGTGGAAACTGATTGCTTGCCACTCCTTGGGATGATTACAAGCTGCACCACTCCAGATATTGCTATGCTTAGGTGGATTACCTATATCAAGTCACTAAATCCTGAGTTTGAGCATATTGCAGGAAAAGATAACCCAGTTGTTGCAGATATGCTATCAAGAGCCAGGTATGAAGATGAAGAAGGGATTATTAGTGACATTGATGATGTAGGTACAAAGTTCTATACTACTGCATATGCAAAAGGGCACCATACTTGCTTATCAAATGCACTTGAGTCTTTTACTGAGGAAATGTATAAAGGAGATTGGTTGCTTATTGGTCAATACTTGAGTACTTTGACAAGACACGAAAATTGGTCTGAGGAGCATAAGACATCTCCATTTTTTATGAAATATACATGTGCCAATTCACTTCAATACATTCCCAAATTCAGCTTGATGATTGCACATAAATTGTGTGTCAAGAGCATGACCAGTTCCAAGCATAGATCTCCTGACTCTTTTTCCAAATGCCTCAAACCAATCACATGTAGGCATAACACATTCTACAAATGATTTCCATATACATGTGACCATTCACATCACATATTTCATATATTGCCAACTCCATCATTTCAAGATATCTCTTGATTTCATGAAAACCTGCTTTTCAGATTCCAACAACTCACAATGCAAAAGATGACATATGGCATATGTACAACATATTCATGTGATTTTAGAAAACTCCATGTTTAGCAATCCAAAATCCAACCGAGTAGAAAATAAAATCCAAATTCAGGAATCTTTGTATTTTGATGCTTTCTTATTCCAAGACTACCCAAAACCTTCCCCAAAAGCTTTAAAGGGGTAGTGTATTTATCCCAAGGCTATACGATTTTTTTGGAAATTGTAAGTAACAAAAACAACTAGAATACTTTGAGTAAAAAAAGAAGCGAATGCTCGAATTTTTGCTTTTTCCTTACTTCGCTTCACTGCAGTATGCACCAAAACCAGTATTCATCATGTATAGTAGGATTTTTGAAGATCATCTCCCTCAATAGCGCTTCATTTCTCCTTTAATTCTAACCCCAGGACGTAGGTAGTGGGCTTGATAGGGGAGCTTGATAGGGGCAGGTTCACCTTCTTTTGGTATTTCCTAATCTCATGGTGAGCCACAGTGCCAGGCCTCCACCTACGCTTATACGACGTGGAGAAATGAAAGATGAGAAATGAGGTGAAATGAGAGTTACTTCCATACTTATAGATGAAAATTTATATATTTTCTAAATTAGCTCTCAATACATAAATTTGATACTTTTTAATTTCTAAAAATAGTTTTCCTTATCAGAATGAGCTCTAATTTTATGTGTACACATAAGTATCATGGAACACCTCCTAGATAAAATATCAACCCCATCAGAGGTTTGTAGGGCCCTTGTCCGAAGGCTCGTCTCGTGTATAGACCTCCTATTAAAAAAAGAAGGCCATCTACAAGAGCGAGCCTTCGGACAAGGGCCCTACAAGCCTTTGATAGGGCTAATATTTTATCTAAGACATGCAAACTATATGATCTATGCACAAAATAAATTTCAACCCATTCTGATCACTTGGGGACTCTGGAGAGACCTGTGTGCAATCACCACAAATGTAGATTGTCCAATGCCAGCTCTTGTAAATATGCGCAAATAGCTTTGGATAAATTTCAATAACATGGTTAGCATTAAGAATCAAAGTAGCACAACTACCCAACAATGAGCATCATTCCAACAATATATCATAGAATTCACCAAATGTGCTAGGTGCTTGGGGAGAGAGTAAAGTAGCATTAAGAATCAAAGTAGCACAACTGCCCAAGAGCGGATGGATGCTCAAGGTAACCATTTGAAAAACCACCTATAAACTTTGGTCAACCAAACTTTCAAGAACTCATTTGTCAATTTAACTCATTTATCAAATTGACAAAGTAAACATCACATGTGGTTCACATGGGACCAATCACATGTAGATTTTGTTGTCATGAGATGTAGACTGCGTTCAAGGAGCTTACTATTACAAGCTCTCATGATGATTTAAAAGATTATGAAATTTACAAGATCAAGAAAGAGGATATGCAAAAGATACTCGTGTGGTAACTTAGAAGACGAAAATAAAATTCATAGAAAAGAAAAAAGAGCATATACAAAATCTTAAGAGGGGAATGTTCGTGTATTATGTTGAGCTTATTAGAAGATTCTATTTGAGAAGACATTTAAAGATTAGAAGCATGCAAGATAAATTAAAAAAGTAGTGGAAGTTTTTTGGGGAGTAGAAGTAGCAAGCAAAAAAGTCAATCAAGGGGCCACATCAAAAGAATCATGGAAGATATCAATATTGGGTATAACAGATAATTGAGCAAAAAAAGAAAAAGCAAAAGACACACACACACACACACACACACACACGAACATTAATCTCTCTCTCTCTCTCACCCACACCCACACACACCCACGCAAATGAAATCAATCTCTCTCTCTCTCTCTCTCTCTCTCTCTCTCTCTCTCTCTCTCTCATACACACACACTTACCCACATAAATGAAATCAATCTCTCTCTCTCTCTCTCTCTCTCTCTCTCTCTCTCTCTCTCTCTCTCATACACACACACTTACCCACATAAATGAAATCAATCTCTCTCTTAGACACACACGCCCACATGGAATTTTATTTACATGTCTTTTTCCTTCTTGACCAAGACTTTAAATCTCCGAAAGTGAGCAAAAACCTCACTTTTCTCCTTCATGAAAGTAAACCCAGACTTTCCTTGTGTGGTCACATTAATGAATGTAACAGAATATTGCAACCTACAATTGTTGCAGTCTTGGTCAATACCATACATCTGAATGTATAATATCTAATGGCCTTGGAATGATATGCTTTTCATGTGGGAAAGCATGTTTGGCTTGCTTACCAACTTGGCATTCTTCACATACTTTATTCATGCCATCAACCTTAAAGTTTGGCAAACTTGCAACAATATTATGGGTCTGCATAGACTTAAACCATTGTATATTCACATGACCAATGTGCTTGTGCTATATATCAATATCTAAATGACACATGTTCCATGTGCAAACATGGCTGCATTTACCTCAGGCATGTTCACATCCAAAGTAAACATCCTGGCATTTCTGTTATCCTTTGAAACCAAGCGACGACAACAATTTTTGAAGTATTCCACAAAACATCCTTAAGGATTGAACCTCACTTGTAGACCCTATTCAACCATCTATCCAACAGAAACCAAGTTCTTTGTAATATTTAGAACATGAAGTATATCTGCCAAGTACTTCATTTTGCCATCCTGCATAAACAATGGCACTTTAACAACATGCGCAATGGGATGCACAATATCACCACCTGTTTCTATATAACCTGGTTTTTTCATTTTCTCTATGTCTCTAAACCATCCAGCATGACTAGTCATGTGGCTAGAGGTGCTAGAATCTACATACCACATATCTTGAGATGATGACACGTCTCTTTTTGTGGAGCTGAGCATGTGATGCATCCTTGAGGGTCCACTAAAGAATATGTAAGATAGTACGTGCATTCAACAAAAGGGGTTTTTTCTTGGATGGACTTACAGAAATATTTACATACATAAGGGATTTTTAAATTGAAAAAGTGAAAATTAACATACATAAGGGTTAGTTTTATTACAAAACTCCATACAAAATAGTATATTCAATATACAAAAAATTATTAATAAGGGTATTCTTATAATTAAATACCCCTTGAACAACACATGTGCTATAGGTAGTGTTTACATAGTGGACCCCCTGGGGCTGCATCACAAATAGCTGCACACTTATGTTATCACCTCCTTGTTTACTAGATGATGCATGGTTGCCTTGCTGTAGCATTACACTTTTAATGTCATTCTGCTTTTTATAATATTCCTTTACTATATTCCCTCCTTTTCCACAATAATAGTACTCTATGCTATTTACACTCTGATTTCTTTGCCAACCACCTTAGCCTCTTTGGCTCTTGCCTCTAGGCTGGCCTCTTCCACTGTGTCTGATTGTTGGCAAATCATTGGACTTTTGTTGTCAGAATTCTGGTTTTCTTGTCAGCCACCACCTCGACCTCCTTGACCACAACCTCTACCTCTACCTCAATTAAAGTAGAAGGCTTATTCTGATGTGTTCTTGCTTTGTGAAGAAGAGTCCTCACCACCAAGAGAGTTTTCTTCTATGATCAGCATAGCCACTAAGTCCCGAAAGTTAGGAACATTCTCCCTGACTGCAATGGAGGTCTTGAATGGCTTGTTCTCTTTGCCAAGCGCATTCAAACAAACACTTACCAAATCATAATATTCCACCGATACATTGATAGACCTAAGTGATTTGAAATAATTCCCGATCTTTAAAGCATACTCATTGATAGACATGCTTTTCTTTTCCATAGTATGCAACTCTTGTTTTAGCTGCAGTTTCCTTGCCTTTGTATTGGTTTGGAACATCTCCACCAAGTTCTGCCATGTAACTATTGGAGTGTTGGCCTCCTCTATGTGTCCTATCATTGTTTTTACTATGACACTGATTGAAATCCAATACATGACTTTCCTTGCCCTTGAATTCCTTTGTCTTTTGGAGTGGAATTCTTTTTAGACAACTTTGGAGGCTTCTGATTATCTCCTTCGATAGTCTCAAAATCCTTTAACCATCAAGAATTTGGTCATTCTAAACTTCTAGGCATGGAATTTATTATTTTCTAGCTTCTCACACTAACAATCTGATTGAGTTCATTAGACATATTTTCCTACACAATGAGAAACCTATAAACAGATAATTTTTGTATACAACTTGTAACACAACAGTATCTTTTTGTGGACTCAGCTATGCTTGCCATATGGCACTTGTGCATATGAAATGTCTGTTTTTTTTTGCGCGAGGACTGTTTCACAATGTGAAATAACAAGTATGGTCCACGGCATGAAATGGGTGGTTCACGAAAAATATTTTTTTTAAAAGGGCATGAGACCTTAAGGTGTGAACCGCTTAACGCGTGAAACGTTTGGTTTTTTTTTTGAGTCTAGAGGGAAATTCGAATTTCCTTGTTTGGGGGGAATATTTTTTGAATTTTAAATTAGGGAGATATGAGCAATTTCCTAAAGAGGCAAGTGGGGAATGAAAAAAGCCAACACTTTTTTTTTAAGTAGAAATAGTGAGTAGCTTTAATATTATTAAAAGTATTACAAGAGTAAGAGATAGAAGGGGGGGCAGTGATCAACTTCAAGATCATGATATATACAGTATTATTATGTAGAAGCTGAGGAACACCTAAAGGAAACAAACTGTAGATACACATACACCATGAGAGTACCCTGATAATACCAGAGAAGCAGGAAATACATATGATGTAGTATTTTTACATTAACTGTATGGAAAGGGCAACAAAGTAAGCTGCATGAGCCATATATCAAAATCTCAACTCTGCTGGATGTATGGTGAGAGAAATAAAAAGTACTCCAATAGTCCTGGCCACATAAACTCACCTCCTGCACATGTAAAAAAATGAATCAGCCACACCACCCTGGCTGAGTGAATGTAACCTGACCTGCAGAACCTGCCATGATTTTATATTCACGTGATCACAATTTTTTTTGTTAATAACATGTGTTAACATGTTATTAACATGTTAACATGTTCCCAAAAAAGCCAGTGGGAGGTTCCCTGCTAACCGGCTAAAATCCCGCCGGGATTTTTACAATACCCGGCAGTCCCACCGGGAATATTAAAACCCCGGCTGGCCCCACCGGGGGGGTCAGGTGGGCTACATTTTTGTATATATACCTGCCCGGGGAGCCCTTTGGGAGTTCATTGCTGATAATATACACAAGTAATGACAGTTGTGGGTGTGTGTGTTTGTGTGGGTGTGTGTGGGTGTGTGTGTGTTCGTGTGAGCAACCGCCCATGGTCGCAATACGCGGTAGGATGTGGGTGGTCCGCCACACGAGGGGTGTGTGTGTGTTAGGCCATTCTTCGGAATGGTGCTTATCGTGGGGCACATAGTCGGTAACACGGCTGGTTTGTGTCCTATGGTAAGTATGGCACGCCGTAGCGGTACTAGTCAGTAACGCGGCAAGCATAGTATCGTTATGGCGATGTCACCTTCCCTTCCCTTCCCTTTGTTAAATGCGGGCATATGGTCGGTAACGCGGCCAGTGTATGTCCGTATCCTATTCGTATTCCCATAGATTCAGGCGGCATTTTGTCGTTAACGTGGCAAGTTGGTGTCGTCCGCTAGTGCATATATTGTTTTTTGCATATTGCGGCATTTGATCGTTAACGCGATCGAAAAAATGTCGTAAATTTGCTTGATGCAGCTTGTATTGTTTTTATTGTGTGTGATCCATGCGATACTTGGTTGGTAACGCGGCATGAGTATTTCATGGATCAAAGTTTACATCATATTGTTTTTAAGTTTAATTTCATGATGTCGTGACTCGTAAAAATGAATATCTCTCTCTCTCTCTCTCTCTCTCTCTCTCTTCCTCCCCCCCCTCTCTCTCTCTCTCTCTCTCACGATAGGTGTGTAGGAGGAGTTCTTTTTTTTCCTCTTAAAATATACATAATCCCTAATAAATTACCTTTTCTCCCTCTATTTTCTTAAAATAGAAAACAATACTAAACATTATTTTCCTCTCTTTAGGAACTCACAAAACTATTGAAAATGTCATCTAATGTTTCCTCTCTCTCTATCTGTCATCACGACTCTCTCTCTCTCTTCCTCCCCCCCTCTCTCTCTCTCTCATGATACACTTCACAACTCTCTCTCTCTCTCTCTCTCGATACACTTCACAACTCTCTCTCTCTCTCTCTCTCTCTCTCTCTCTCTCTCTCTCTCTCACGATAGGTGTGTAGATGAGGAGTGCTTTTTTTTCTCTTAAAATATACATAATCCCTAATAAATTACCTTTTCTCCCTCTATTTTCTTAAAATATAAAACAATACTAAACATTATTTTCCTCTCTTTAGGAACTCACAAAACTATTAAAAATGTCATCTAATGTTTCCTCTCTCGATCTGTCACGCCTCTCTCTCTCTTCCTCCCCCTCTCTCTCTCTCTCTCTCATGATACACTTCACATCTCTCTCTCTCTCTCTCTCTCTCTCTCTCTCTCTCTCTCTCTCTCTCTCTCTCTCTCTCTCGGTAGGTGTGTAGATGAGGAGTGCAACATGTATGCACTTGATAAGTAATGATAAGTAATGATGCACTTGTTGCGGTTGTCTCACGTTCGATAATGTATTGCATGATGTTGAGTTCAGTAATATTGTTTGATATTCCGTTTTTGTTTGACCATTAATAATAAGTAATGATACACTTGTTATGGTTGTCTCAGATTTGATGATGTATTGCATGATGTTATTTTCAGTAATATTCTTTGATATTCCGTTTTTTGTTTGATCATTGATAAGTAATGATACACTTGTTGCGGTTCTCTCACGTTTTTCAGTAATGTTGTTTAATATTCCGTTTTTGTTGTGTTTAGTGATATTTGCTAGATTTACGAAGACGACCACCATGCTTTCCCCTGAAGAGCGTAAAATCATTCTACGAGCAATTCGCATTGAAGCAATCATCGCAGTGTCACAATGTTCAGAAGACATCGTCAAAAAGATCAATGAGTCTGAGATACTCATGCGAGATCTATTAGAGTAGATATGGGAAAATGCACAGCGTCGACTTCGAAGCAGAGACAACGCTGAGTTGCTTGATAGACAAAAGATAGCAGACTTCAACCATCAACATATAACACAAACTATTTTGGGGAGCATGCGTGTCGCATGCAATGATCTTAGAGATGCTGCCCCACTTGAAGCTAATATGCAGCGTCTACAATTATGGGACGCTGTATGGAGCGAGCAAAGAGCTAAGAGCAAGCGCATGAAGGCGCTGGATGCAAAGTCACTCCCCAAAAGAGTGCGCATTCCCCAGGACGTCGCTGCAACATCCAGCCAGCCAGATGCGAGTGGGACGGGTGCCATTAATCGCACAATCTACAATTCTATGTGCACACACCTCATTAGCGTCCCGCACGAGGCTCTGCTCGAAGGGCGAACAATAGGCTCTGGTGTTTTTGGCACAGTAAAAGAGTATACAGTTAGAGGTATATCATTTTTGCCAGAGCACATTACTTTTTGCGGAAAGCACTACAAAGGAGAAGGCAGTGCCAAGTTTGAGAGCTTCCAGGCAGAGCAGGGCATGCAGGTTCTACACCCATCAATTGTCAGGTGTATTGCCTTCACAAAAGAATCTCCTTGGATCACTATTTTTCCATACTATAATGGCGGCTCGCTTGGTGATACTCTTCTGAAGGTCCCCTTCAAATTCAGTGAGTTCACCAGAGCAATTTTCCGTTTGAATCGAGGATGGAGAAAACCCCCGCCCGATAATATTCCTTTAAGTCATCTAGAACTTTCTAAAATAAAACAAATAGTAATAACCATGCAACATATTATGCATGCCCTGGTGGAAGGCCTAGCGGCAGCACATTTGGCAGGAATTGTACATACCAACCTACATCTATTCAATGTAGTGTTGGATTTTACAAAAGAGTTGAAGCCACGCGTAGGTATTATCGATTGGGGGTTACTGCTGAGAGTGCCCAAAAAACGGATGTCTCTCAATTTTGTATTTGAAGCAAACAAGAACCCTGAGAAAGGTGGCACAGGCAGTCTCCTACGCAGACAAAGAGCGAAATAAACGGCCGTGGATAGCCCCGAAAATTTATGATCCATTTTTGGCAGATGCATACACTCTTGTATCTGATGTTTTTGCTTAAGGGTATTTATTACAAATTTTATATGACTTTTGGCAAAAAGTACAAGAGTTGTGGATGGACAATAGTTCCTATACGATCGACAAAGTTACCATGGATACTATTATTTATAGAGTCAAAAATTGGATGTGTCTACCTAATCGCGACAAGCGAAAATCTATTTTGCAAGTAGCAAAATTTTTTAGATCACTAAATACTGACTCGATGAGGGCACAACGTCCTCTTGTAGAGCTATCGGTGTCATTCATCCCAATTTTGTAATTTAACAGTATCAGGAGATTTAGTTTCAAGAATGGCTCTTTGTTTGTCTCTCTTCAAAATTTGATATGTGCGCACTATTTGAAATATTTTCTCATTGAGTCTTTGCAATATCTCTCTCCTCTTGTGGTGTTTAAGTTTATGTTTTCTCTTCAAAATTTGATGTGCGCGCATTGTTTGAAATATTCTTTGAGTCAAGTGGATATTTCTCATTGAGTCTTTGCAATTCATATCTCATCTCGTGGTGTTAAACTTTAAGTTTTTGAGGGTAATGGTCAATTTATCTTACATTGATCTTTATAGTTCATTAAAATCCTAAAGTCATTTACGTTCATGCAGATATAGCGGAAGCACAAGCAAACGAGCATCAAGAATTAGCCAAGAAGGCAAATGAGCGAATGAAGGCCCTTGCACATGGACTGACAGCCCGCGAAGCTACGAGAACAGCATGCAGGTTGTCAAAATGGACAAATCCTACTTATGCCCAATGGAAAGACATAAATAAACACGTAACCACAGAGATGATCAAGGAAATATGGCCATGTCCAGATGGCGAGATTAAGAAGGGAAGATGGAAGGTTTCGCGTTGCACTCATAATGATATCAAAATTAATGCCGAGCGCATTTTCTTGGAGGTGTACGGTTGTCCTCTCCATAACATCGATGCTCCACTCTATTTTGCTAAGATGCTATATGCACAATTTATTCTAGAAACTCCAGTGGACTTCGCCTCCAGAGAGGCCACTGTCAGCACCCACGACATACGTGAAGAGACAGTGACATTCACAAGGGAGGAACTTGCTCTCATGGTGGAGGGCGCTGGATTGGAGTTAAACAAGGTCAAAGAAAGCTTAGGGGCACAGCTAGCAGAGAGAAGGAGAAAGAAGCTGTACAATTATCTCAAGCATCAACTCCTCCCCCGGCCAATAGAGGGATTCAAGAGCAGCTCACAAAGATCAGCCAAGATGTACAGACCCTCTCTTCGCGTATAGCTCCTGTGCGCCAAGGGAACCACATCTCTCATTTTTTGATACATCCTGATCTTGTGGGAGTTTCTGCTGAGGCTACTAGTTCCTCCACCCCCCAATGTCATGTATGTTACAAAGTATTCGATGGGTGGAGCGGCCAGTATATACTGCCCTGTGGACACTACTACCACTTAATATGTTTAGTGAGGCACATGCAAAGTATTTCCACATGTGCATTGTGCAGTGTCCCAATAAATCAAGGTATTTATACAGTGTTCGGCATGGCTAGCGAATATAAACCACCAGGACCTTTAGATGCAACTCCTAGTGCAATTCGCAATTTATTTCGAGATGAAAGCTAAGAAAGACATAAATCCTACTTTTGTATTGATAATTTCTCCAAATACAATCATTTGTACAAGTTTTTTTATGAAATTGAAATGGCTTCTTTCTTTATGTCAGTATCTTGCTCCAAAATTCTTTCATTGTTTACTCTCTCGTCTGCTAAATTAAGCTCATCTAAGTCAATGTCCAAATTGTCTTCTATCTCAAGGCTAGTGCACGATGTACGTCCAACATCAAAGTTCTCGTCTACTACATCATCACAATCGTACATCCATCTGGGTATATCTTCTTCATACTCTTCGCTTTCAATGTCTTGCAAGATCTTTTCATTGCAATACATGTAAACAAGTTTATCTGCTCGATCTGCAAGAAGTCAATTGCGAATAGTACTGTGAATATATTTGTACATGCTCCAGTTTCTTTCTGAGCTTGAGTTTAAAGAGCACTGACTTAGAACCTTCATCTCGTCTCGCAAGGTTACGCAATAAAGCATAGTGCTCACCACCATTCATCATCCACCATTCATCATCGCGTCTCGCAAGGTTACGCAATAAAGCATAGTGCTCACCACCATTCATCATCCACCACTTCCATGCAGGCTGCTCTTTAGCCATTTGTTGAACAAGGGAGTTGGAAAATAAACCCTCTTTCAATCGAAATAAGGTCATCTCCTTTATGCACTTTACACGATTATCAACATTATTATAAAAAGTGTTTACCACTTTATAAAAATCTTGAACCACCTCAACATTGGACATCAAATCCATATTCCAGTATTCAGGATCTAGCATGTAAGTAGCACTGTGTAGTGGTGAATGCACTCCAATCCATCTAGCATGGAAGTACTTCAATAGGACTTTTCTTTGTCTACTGGAGAATGGTACACGCCATTGCTTTTCCACCACTGAATGCTCTAATTTCTCAGGACACTCCAAACTCCGCTGGACAATCCACCATTGCATCCATGCTTTCCTGAGATTAGGCGCTCTTTGATCAAGATTTCGTACGGCATACATAACAGGCATCATTACATGGTATGCATCCATCACACTGTTCCACCAACTTCTTCTCGTAAAGCGCTGCCTTCAAGACTTTGATTTTCTCTTTCACTTTTTCAGGTTGAGTGTTCTCCCAGTCATGAAATGTCATGCATGTAAATGTTTCACAAACTACATCTTTATTTCGAAGAAGAGACTCAAAAGTGTAAAAGTGAGTGCAAAACCTAGTCTCCGCTGGAAGCTTTAACATAACTGACATGCGAGGTCGAAAAATATCTAACACTCTCTATCTCTTGAGCATGAATCTCACAAGCTGGCACGAGTAGTGTTGAACGATTGAGGCAAACCATTTGGTATCATCACTTTTATACCAATCTTTTAATACAAGATTCAAACTATGAGTATTACAGCCTACTGGAAAAACATGTGGATAGTGCCGCTTTAGGATTTTGGATGCATTCTTACAATTCTTTGCTTTGTCCGTGATGATTTGGACTACATTTTTGGCACCCACTTCCTTTATCACAGAGCCAATGACTTGAGCAATGTAAGCCCCAGTTTTGATTGAACCAGCAGAATCCACGGCACGGATGAAAGTCTCACCTCTAGGTGAAATAACCATTATATTAATTAATGGTTTTCTTTGTACATTGGACCATCCATCACTTACTATACTACATCCAAAAAACTCTATATTGCTAAGAATTATTCTTTGTACACATTCTTTTACTTGCGCATAACATTTCTCTAATAGATCATTTCGCATAGCATGGTACGTAGGCGGTGAAAACCTTGGTCCAAACTCACCAATTTTCTTCCATGCTCTCTTCCAATGCTCACTGTCCACCATCATCATAGCACTCCCAGAAAAGTAAATCGCTTCAGCAAGGGGGACGAGTTGTGCATCATCGAGCCGACCTTGACGTAGGCTGTCTCTTGCAATGAAGTTTGACGCATGGGTATATTTCCTACGTCAAAGTTCCGCTTGTAGGAAGATGCACTGGGTAGATTACTTTCTGGTTGCACATTGACGTTCGGAGTACAAGCAGGCGATGTAGCCGGAGTTTGATGATTAGAACAATAGTGTTCTTGCTGCCTTGATACATTAACGATAAGAGTGTAATGTTTTCTTGAATCTTTCTTTTGAATTTCTTCTCTTATGCATTTGGCCACTGCAGGTGCAGAGGGGTGGGTACATGACTTTTTCTTCGCTCCGCCTAAAAAGTGTTCTCTTAGTCAAGGTGCCCCACCTGATTTTACTGCGTGGCATAGCTTACACTCCCAATCTATGAATCAATCACCGACGTTAATTGCATATTGCCACTCTATCCCAAGTGCCTTTTTTTCCTACTATTTGGAATTTGGACTCTATTGGAGGTATCACTGGATCCAACATTGTCCTCCATCTCAAATAACCTATTCAAGCAAGCATATGCCTTTTTTTCCTACTATTTGGAATTTGGACTCTATTGGAGGTATCACTGGATCCAACATTGTCCTCCATCTCAAATAACCTATTCAAGCAAGCATATGACAATGAATACACAAATGAAAAAACAACAAAGTCACTCACGTATTACAAAACATACATCAGCAGACAAACTACTTCGAAACTATCTTGACAAACACAAAAGATCATCACATAACACAAAACTACTTCGAAACTATCTTGTAAGGTCTGACTACAAAACTACTTCGAAACTATCATGCACATTGCACCCCCAATGAAGGATGCCTTTTGTACCCAATTAAGGATACTTTACACAATCAAAGATCTATGCTTGCCCAATACTCTAGTATAGGACAATAGACCTTCTGTAACATTCACAAAGAAAATCAAAGATCTATGCTTGCCCAATACTCTAGTATAGGACAATAGACCCTAGTCTACTCTAAACTATATCAAGTATCAAGAACCAATACAAGCCCCTAAGCAGGACTCTTGGCTCCATCAAACCATTCATAAAGCAGAATGAGGTAGATTACCTATGTAGCTCAAATGCAAAGCTGAATGACTCCAACTTTGTCCCTAAATCTCCGCAAGTATTAGCTAGGAACCACACCCTGCCCCCCCAATTCAAAGAACTAAGGACGAGTGGCTCAATAGCCTTAAGAGTGCCTACAAAAGGAAAGACGACAGTCCCTAAGATAAGGACGTTCTTCCCAAGAGGACACTTCTAGCAACTCGAGAGCTCTACAAGTACTTTGAGGAGAGATCTCATGCCCCCAAAACAAGGACTATCTCCCCAAAAGTTGCATGATGGGTGTCGGCGGGCAATGTTTATAAACAGGACAAAACCCCGTCAGGATTCTTTTGTTTTCCCGCTGGGCCCGCCGAGAAAACTAAAGAACCCCGGCGGGGTTACGGGACTAGTAGGTTTTGGCAAGTCATTGCTCAAGTCATGTGAATATACAATGTGATCATCACAAGTTTTAATATGTTAATAACAGGTTTTGTTAACGTGATCACGAAATTGTGAAGACGTTAATGAAATCCCTGATTAGAGGATAAGGAAGACTGAGAGTGTAAATAATCCAAAATGAAAACAATATATTTTTGTTGTACATCCTTCACTATCAATGATTGAGATTGACTAACTAGCATACAACAAAGAGTTCCTGGGAACACCAAATCTCCCATAAACATACATATCTATAGGCTGTGAAAGCAACTAGCTGTTCTAGAGTTGAAACACGAAGAAATCCAATCAACCAATTGGGCCAATGAACCCTGATACCTAACCAGCCCATAAGCCACCATGACATCTGTACCCAGAAAGACTTGAGAGAGGAGGACAATGCCAAAATAAATGTAACATAGATTCCTCAGCTGCAAAGCATATATGGCACATTGGGGATGTCATATTCCTTTCTGTCATTTTTACTCCTTGTAGGAATTGCACCAGTCATGACTCTTCATAAAAAACAAGTTCTGTGTTCCATAAAGTATGAAATTATTGTTGCCAGAAACCAGAGGACCATTTGACTTTCCACATACGATTCAATGGAGTATGCCAATCAGGTGATGAGAGTAAAATATCATACAAAGACTTGGACTTTGGAGCACTAAAAGGACTACCAAAAGCCCAGTGCCAATCGGATACCAAAAGAACTCAAAAGATGCTGAGTATTGACAGGTAAGTGGATAACCTTGTCCATTATCTGAATCATAAAGTTAGCCTGAACAGAAGACAAGGCATACATCACTTTCAGCTGATGAGGATCTCTCCAGCCAAGTAAGGGACCATCCCAAACATCCATCAAAGTTTGAATACCTTTGTTGTGTATAACTCTAGCTAATTTAATATCCATAAATGCCATAGGGGAAGGAAAGAAAGGTCCCCACCAAAGACTCTAGAATAACAAAGAATTACCAGAAGTCCTTGGGGAACCATCCCAGATGAGCAAATGAACGAGTTGTTTCCACATGTCAATCAAAAAGTGGACAAAGGGTGACGCTTTCAAATGAACAGGAGCCCATGACACCACCATATTAAACCATGACAAAGGTTTCCATCTACCACCTTCAGTATGAAATAACTACTGATTCAACCAAAGATTTCAACATGATGGACCAAAACTGAACTTGTTTGCATAAAAGAGGAAAAAAACTTTGCATTCACAGCAATACAGTGAGTTTGAGCATGAAGAATACCTAGGCTAGCAAATCTCTTAGGTCTAGTTACCCTATCCTAAGCTATCCAAGCCATATGTCTTTTAGTAGAAGATCTCCTCCAAAGAAATGCCCTAACCTTTGAAATAATTTCTTTCCAATGAACCTTCCTGAAGTGAACCAAGGGTAAGGCAATAAAATGGAATTAATCACCTTGACCCTTCCAGCAAGAATGAGGAAATGAAAAGACCATTTCTAAATTTTATTCGAAATTCTCTACAACACCCACTGCACTACCTGGTTGTTAAATGACCTGAACCCCAAGAGGTGCCCCTAAATGTCTAAATACCGTGCCCTTGGAGACTACCTTACCATCCCAACATGAAACATCAAAAGAGACATCTTCTGAAAGAAATTTCATTCTGGACTTAAAAATGTTACACTTGGACCCAGAGGCTTTGCCAAACATTTCCACTAATTTTAATGCCTCCCGTACATTTTGAGCAATAGCTTGTAAAAACAATAAAGAATCATCAGCAAAACACTTGATCAAAAGTTGTTGAGAAGAAGACGCTTTCAACCCCTGATAATACCCAATTAGGCTACATTCTCAAAGGCCAAAATGAGAGGGTGAGTCACCACAGCAAACAACAGAGAGGCAAGTGGATAGCCCTGACAGACAGATCTCTTAAGATCAAATTCACCAACCATCACACCATTCAACAATAGTAAGCCTTCTCTAGGTCAAGCTGTAAGAGAACACACTTTTGAGCAGTTTTGTGGGCCAGTGACAAGGCCCACAAATTGACCTTCCTTTGATGAAACCATGTTGATGTTGTGAAACTAATTTGGCTAACACACCCGAGATAACCTAGCTGCAACGACCTTAGCAAAGATCTTGTATAAAACAGACATCATCGAAATAGGTCTCTCTAGTGCTGAAAGGAGGAAGCTACCACCTGTTTGGGAATCAGTCTGATTAGGCCCTTTTTGATGGAAAATTCAAGGTTACCAATGATAAAATCACTATTCAGCAGCATATAAGAAATTGGTGTATCCAAAGGCTCCCAAAATTTTAAGAAGAACTCAACAGTCAAACCATCCCAACCAGGGGCTTTATCCTTTCCAAGATGAGTTAATGCCTCATAACATTCTTCAACATGTAAAATGGGTGGTCTAACCAATTAGCTTAATCTTGGTCAACCAATTTAGTTACGTGTTAAAGGCATTGAGCTTGAGCAAGCCACCTATCTGCAAATGCATCCTCAGCTAAGCCAATAGATGAGCTTAAGTGATTGAGCCAAGCCTGAGCCATTTCATTTGGATCAGGAATCACAGCTCCATTAGAATCCTTGATAGAAAGCATGTAATCTCTTTTCCTCTTTACCTTCAAAGATTTGAAGAAAAATTTGGAAGGAGCATCTTGACTAAAAAAGAACTCTTGACTCGACAAAATTCTTGCTCTTTGAACCCTTGATAGTTCAAACTTATGAATCTATTGCTTGATATGCTCCAAAGACTGCAATTCCATATTAGAAAGACACGAAGACTATTGCTTTTGAAGTAATGACCCCAATTCCTGTTCTACTTTCCTTTCAATGAACCTGTTTTGAGCAGTAACCCTACGACCAGTAGATTTAATGGTTTGTTGACTGCACACACAATCTTCATCCTACTATTGTGTCTGTTAGGAGATACGTGAACAGGATGTTGAACAGCTGTAGTATGGAGTCGAGAAGGAGAAGCCCTATGAGTTGAAACAACACATTCCACTGGAATCACCTGAGGATTGAGAATCCACCACATCCATCTAAGGAATAGGAAGAGCATTTAAGTCCGAAGAGCAAACATGGGGGTATGACCAGAGTTATGCATACAACCCAAAAAAGGAGATCTACCCAAAGGAGACACAGGATGAGAACATCTAGGAGAAGCAAACCTATCTTGACAGGCATTCAAACTTGTAGAACCTACCAAAAACTACCAGCAAGCTACAGATTATCATTTTGAGGAGTGTTAATACTTCTTGTAGTAGGTGGAGCTTGGACAATATCTCCCAATGAATCATTACCTTTGTCTTTAGCCGTGGAAACATGGGGATTCTTATCAGAATTAGTAGGACTGACTCCATGCATTTTTTGAGACAATAGGGACAGAAGAGACATTCGTAAATACCACCGTGAAGAAACCCTTGCCCATATAAAAAACCCGAGCTATACCAGAAAACCCTAACAGAGACAATTGGAGCTAGTCCTGCAACTCTGTTTGAGAGGGAACACGGCCAGTACAACCAAAAATCAATGCAGCGCTTGCATACAAATCCAAATGTCCTTTGACATGCTCAAGCGGTAAGGTCACTCACTGCATCATCGGGCAAAGGTTGAATATGCGGAAGACCTTAATGAAGACGCTCGGCCGCTTGCACCCCTTGCTTGGTGTGTCAGCAAACGGTGCCCCCAACGCTTGTATATAAAGCTTCTTCCCCCCAGCTGGAGAATCGGGCAATGCTTCACGAGGCCTCTTCATCGGATCAAACTCACAATCTCACCATGGATATGGTAATGGCTCCGCCATGGAGCTATCCCCCACAATAGGGTTTGGGAGCCCAGACACAAAAGACGAGTGCATGAGACGTACCACACAAGACGCATCCACAGGGTGATTCTAAAGAGTCAACACTTTTATGACACCCCTGTTAAACAATCCTAAAATGGGATTGCTCATGGTGATAAACATAGATTAAGCAACATATTTAGGGTGGATTAAACCACACTAAGAACTCCATGAGAGAGAGAGAGAGAGAGATTGCACATCTCAAGTGAACCATACAATGATATAGTCTTTCTAGCCTTATCCCACTTTACATGTCATCATATATGTGGCACTCCCTTTTCCACTCTTTTGGTCAAACAGACTGACCAAATCCACATTCTATTGTAGGCACTCCTCTTCCTCATCCAAATCCAGTCCTTCCACCATGTTGAGCCTTTCCACCACCTGAGGTCGGCTTCATGTCTCCACTCTCTGCCTGGACACTACGGACAACTTCAACTTCTTCTTCCCTTTCTGGAGTGTGATCACGTTGGAATGCCAATCCTACTTGATTCGAGCATGTCGTAGCCAAGTGCGGCCCAGCAGGATGGGGTAGGCCCCTTTAATGTCCTCCATCCGTAGCACTACTACTGCCACTTGGAATGAGAATCTGAAAACTTCCATGATTAGTCCACAAACCACGAACCAACCCCAGTGGCTACACCCTTTGTTGATTAACCATTTTAAAACGGCAAACGGTGTAGGTTTCCATGTCTTCGTACCCAACTTCTCACACATCATATCCGACAAAATGTTGACCCTGGATCCTCCGTCCAATAAGACACCATAAATGTGCTGACCCGCCAACTGCACATTGATCACCGGAACAGCCTCGTCAAACACCGGAGCTTCAACTCCGGGAGCTCAGACATCCACCTCCATGGAGCCTACCTACACTGTTGGCTTATCCACCGGCACTCTGCTTCCGACTTCCTCTGCACCCATAAGCTGTCAGATCAATTGCTGTCAGAAATTCGGTACCAATGTATGTTGTTCCACTCACATGTCTGCTGTTCCACTGGCATGTCAGCTGTTCCACACACTAACATGTGAATCGGTTATCCCTTCAAATCCTCCCATAAATCATACGACTAATTGTTAACTTTTTCCTTGTCCAGATTCAGGAAATCCTTCCACATGACACAGATCTCTGGAGGATTGTGACAATGGGGATACCAAGACATGTGGGATGGTTGACTTTTTTGCATAGGCATCCTCGGTGTACGAGCCAAGTATGCACGAGCTACATCGCTCAGCTGCATGTGTAACTCTTGAGCAATCATTGCCATTGCATGATCCATATAAGATTCAACTTTCTTGGCCTTCAAACGATCATGTACCAATGGATCCTTGTGGCAGTAGACCTTCATTTCTTCTTGTTGTGCATAAAGAAGAGCTTGCGTATGAGTAAGTTCATCCCTTAAGGCTATGGACTCTTCTTCTTGCATTTCTAAAATTGTGAAAGATTGCGGATCAGCTTTATGTAAATGTAATGTTTGTAGACTATGAAAAGCCTAATAAGTTAGATTTTTGGTACATAGCCACTTGACATTACAGAATTTTTCGATTTGCTGTCTACAAGCTTGTTCAAACTCCATTCATATCAAATATTGATCCACCAAATGAGTTTTGTAAGGTTTTTGCTTTTTGCTTTTTTCTTGGCATAAATTATATATCTTGCAATAGTTAATGTTATTATCTTAAATATATTTTTTGGACAGATGGAGGCGAGGAGTATAGGCTTCCAAGGAGAGATAATCCAGTCACCCGAAGATTGTTTTAATGCTTATTCATGTGTGTTAAGATTGTCACCATTATATTAGGTTGGAATGCTAGATGTATACTTATGCCAAGTTATGTGCGTTCATATTTAGGTTGCCAAGTTGAGGACCATGAGGCCCAAAATGGGCTGCAAATATAGGGGTTATCTCTACTCTCCCCTGAGGATGAGTTTGTGTTTTTATGCATGCAAGAATCCTATTGCCCTTCAGGGAGGACGGGTCATGCCACTAGTATAAGGCAATAGTGCCAACAAAGCTCTATAAAGGAAAGGAAGGGGCCCATTTGCCTAGCAACGCCTCAACCCCATGAAACGCCCCCACCCCTAGCCCATCTCCACAACATCTCTCTCTCTCTCTCCACACACACACACACACACACACACACACACATAAAAGGCATTGAAAAGGACCCATTTCCATTACTACCACATGCACATTATGTCTTGTCTACATGATTAGACCGCCCGGGTCGTCCAAGGACCATCACTCAAGCCCACAATTTGACCACAACAATGGTGTGATCACCATCCCTTGTCGTTATGGATGTTGATCCCCTTGAGCTAGGTAATCCTTATGCTGAGCCCACCTTTTGACAACAATGGTGATTACCACCACCTTGTAGTCATTTTGGATGTCGATCCTCTTGTGAGGTTATTGTTGCCAATCTCCAACTTCACATTCATGACATTGTGTGGTGGCTGGGTGTGATGGCCTCTACTACACCACCTATAGGCACACAAGAAGAAGACATAATAAGATCAAAACTAGGGGACACCCAAATCCTAGCTCGAAGGGCACCAACCAACCTAGCTCTTGTCCCTAGCCCTCCAACAGCTGGCTTAGTGGGACACGTCAACACCCTCTTAACCTCCCTGTCTGATCCAACTGCCTCCTCTATCTATCCTCCCCAGTCGACACTGACCTGCAGCACCTCTGATCATGTACCTAAAAGCCTCTCCTAAACCACAGCTCACATCCAGTTGACCAAAACATTCCCCAGCTGACACAGAACTGTCTAATTCTGCCTCTAAAATCCTCCACTAGTCCCCAATCAGAAACGTGTCTTCCAAGCTCTTTAACTATCCTCCAGCATCAGCAACTTACATACACAATCCCAAGACCTCCTTGGTTAGCCTCTGCTGACCCTCTTCTAACCCCTCTCTGACCTTCACCTGCTAAAAATTACCTCAGTAGTCTGACACAGAATCGGCTGACTAAGAACCCTTCAACTAAAACAAAAACTTCTCTCACATGTCCTCTGACATCCACAAGCCCTCAGGCAACTCTAAACTCAACAAGATATCACATTATAGGCTACCTGCTAACTATATCTGACACACCTAACTAAACCCAATGAAACAGCTAAACTAACACAGATGATGTAGATTTCCTCTCTTCTATGTCTGCAAACACTTCTGGATGCTCAAATCAATCAAACCACACCAAGATCCACCAACATGGACTCTCAACTGACAATAGCCATGGTTACCACAAAAACACCATCAGACCATAAATCAATCCAACTGCTGATAGTTGACCTCTGACTATCAATTGTGAATCAGAAGCGCTACTCTCAAGGTCGGACAAACCAAATCAAACAATCTACACCATCAGCTGACTATTTTGATGTTCAGCTAACACACACAACTGACTCAGAACCTCCTCTTCTCAACTGACACACACTGAGTCAATACTGAGTCAATACTGATCCAGAACCAGATCCCCAGTCTTCATACTCACACACTCAGAAGCTTCATCTCTATAAACTCAAAGAAAACCACACCTTCATCACAACAAAAACATCAAACAATAGATTATATACCCAAACACTCTGTCTGCTCTTCAGATGACTAAAAAACTTCACTATCTCAGTAGCCCTGAGACATGGGCACCAACATAAGAAGAAAACACAAAAGAAACACATGGATTCCATACTGGTAGACCCTAGCTACACAGTCTCAAACTCTGAATACATTGTCACGCACAGCATGCCTTTCTTACACAAAAACAATGCTCAACTGCTTAACTGACAAGAAGGCAACAACAGTTGAGAAGAAACTGATCTAAATCAAGTCTCTAATGAAATTCAGCTCCTCAGAGATCCAAGGGAACACACCTCCTTCAAGACTCTCTGGCCTCCAGCTCTCCCTTCGCTCTGATCCAACCAATTCTCTCACACTGATGTGGCTTATTCTTCTATAAATTTGAAAATATATGCAAGAACTCTAGCCTGCAACAAATAGACTTGCAAGAGTCCACTCAACTATAGTCTCTCTAGTGGTCTCTTCAGCCTCATTGTTATCAACCATGCCTGGAAATTGCCTCAATTCTCCCTCTTCAAGCTCTGTCACCGCCTTTTTTTCTTCCAAAAAGATGCGTCGCCTGTCTTCTTTGGATCGCCATGCTGTTTTTATTTTTGTTTCATGCACTTGCATTTATCCTTTCAATTGCCATGTTGTTCCTGCCACTCTGGATCTACCATACACCATCTTATGTACATTTTATTCATCTTTACACCATTTTTGGGAGGGTCTTGGGATTCACCTCACATATAGCCCACCCCCTAAAGTGAAAACATTCATGTTTTCACAGCTTCTTTGTGTTTCAAACTCCTCTCTTCACAAACCACTCTATACAACTCTATTTATAGCAACAAAAGCAGCATTAAGTTCTTCAACATCCACCTAGGTCAAAAGGGTACAAAACCCTCCTCCACAACCAACCAGCTGAACTGAGCCATTCTCCTGGATCAAACACCCGCACATCATCCTCAAACAACCTCTGCACATTACCCTTATCAAATGATTGCATCATACAAACATATTTACTCTTCAGCCCTCTCCCTACTTCTTTATTCAACTTAAAACCCTTCTTGTTATACCGAGCTTTTGGTATGACAAGTATGTTTCTTACCAACTATTATTTTTCAAATATATATATTTAACAACATGCATACCTTGTTGATCATTTTGGTAGGACTTGCCAACCACATTTTATTGGTAATTTTGTGTTCAATATCTCATTTTTCAATGTACCATGTGCACAACCTTGCTGGTTTGTTAAACTTTTCTTTTGTCAAATTTCAAGACCAAGTTTGCAAGCTACGCAACTGAGGGCATTCTTAACCAAGAGGACTGTTATGTGAGTGAACTTTCTTGAGAATTGATTTATCTTTCTTGAGAATTTAATTATATTTATTCAAAAAAATTAGATTTAGAGATAAGAGTATATGGATATCTCTAAAAATTTAGAAAATATAAAGGAAATAAATTGTGATAAAAATAGCATCCTTATGATAGAGATCCCCAAAAGTAGGTCGGCTTTTGCATACTGCTAAATTTAGCAAAATGGCCCATGATAAATTATAGAATAGGCCTATTCTCATAATTTTAAGTACCAACTCGACTATATTCTGGCAAAAAAACATGAGAGTTACAGATGCTACAAAAGTTACAAGCCAGCCAAGCCAAGTTGAGACACGCAAACATCTACAGGAAGTATCAATTTCTCTTATTGTTTTCCTTATATGGTTTAATTATTTCTTGTGTGTGTGTGTGTGTGTGTGTGCATCTGCTCAACATATCCACCTGTCATTCATCCCTGTACAACATTATTCAAATCATCGAAACTCTGCAGCTTCTTCAAATACTCTACATCTTGCAGGTCATAGCCAAACATATCATAGCCATCTACATGGTTCACATCTAAAGACTAGGCATCATCTGCAGCAAAACAACACTCTCATCCTCATCACCAAAAATGTAACGTACTCATGTGTACGTATTTTTTGGGCCCATTTTACTTGGTGATTTTTAGAATCTACATTTAATTTTGAAAAGTGGGAAATACTTGGACATAAAAGATTAATTTGGTCACAAATTGAGTAATTTTAGAGATGTCGATTTTTGGTGAATTTTGGGGCTTTTTATGCATGTTTTGTGCTGTTAATTGAAAGTGATTTCTATTCTATACTTAACAATGTTAGATAATGTATAAGAGGGTCTACATGGTAGTCATTTTGGATGTCGATCCTCTTGTGAGGTTGTTGCCAATCTATTTGTGGTTGCCAACAGAGCTAGGATGATATTTGAAGCCACTCCCCTACAAAAGGCATCCCTACAAAGGTATTAACATCAATGAAAGAACAAGGTAGGGGATCCATTCGTGACATGTGTGGAGATTATTGAAAAAAGATGGAGATACAATTTGAACACCCAACCATATGATGGTCTCGTACTCCCTTACGGAAGCACGGCAATAACTATTCGTCGATGAGCGTCTCCCAAACCTTTAAAGCTTACACCTAGAGTTCAAATGTTTAAGACAGTGAGCCTCTCCTGAACCTTTAAAGCTTACACCTATAGTTCAAATGTTTAAGACGAGACGTAACGCAACATACAATTGATAACTTTCATGCAATGACAAAGCATATCAAGGTACATCATCATCACTTTGTCTACTGAGAAGCTACAAGTTGGCAACATCGACTTATGCTACTCATCTCCCCATGATCAACTCATGCTACTCATCTACCCATGATCATCGCATGCTACTCATTTACCCATGATCAAGCAATATATATTTTCACCAATCCAATGAGACATGATAATAACTTCTTTCGCAAATAACTAGAAATTCAATGCCAAAACTCACCCTAGAATTTTTTATAAGGGCATGATCACATAGTGCAAAAGCCTATCCATGGGGTGGGTAAAAGATTTGAAGGGCACAAATTATGCCCCTACAAGACCCATCATTTATTTTTTTCGAAAGACCCCTTTTAAGGGGATGTATTTAAGCTAGAAGCTACATCACTCACATACACAACAACATAGTGTCAAGGGAACCCATGACCTCTTGGCTAAGGTGAGCTAGAAGCTACATCATTCACATACACAACCCTACAGTGTCATGGCTTTTGAGCCCACGACCTCTTGTCTAGGGTGGGTCGTGTGATGAGGTGAGCCACTTGGGCAAGGTGCCCGTGAGATGTCTCGTCATTTTTTCCTTTTTGCATCCTTTGTGGTTGGGTTCCAAAACCCCTCCAAAATGTCTTGCTTGATACCCCCATAAGTGTCTCCGATAGGTACAAGACCCCACCAAAAACATTTGGCTACAAGATTTTGAATTCAAATTTTTTAATGGACCTCAAAGGAGCTTATTTTAAGAGGATTTTAAGATTATATTATCAAAACGACCCTAGCAATCAGTTAGACTGAGGTTACATCAGTATTTGGTTTTTTCATCCATACTTTTTTTTTAATCCACTGAGTGCTCTTAAGAGGGGGTGTTGAAGATTAAGTTGTGCTTCTTGTAGATTTTCCTAGATTCCTTAAAGATTTCCTTGAATACTAGTTTCCTTGTACCCTGAATCTAGGTTACTCAATGTTCCATTTATTATACTCTCATATAAATACCACTCTTAAATAATATAAGTTCTACATTTTGAATGTTAATAATCTTGTGTGTCCAAGTGCTCACACTGGCACACATTTTGTAGGTTAATAAGTTCTACATTTTGTAGGTTAATAAGTTCTACATTTTGTAGGTTAATAATCTTGTCCCCATGTCACTTTAGAGCATATGCCCATGCATGTCTCTTCCCCCATTTTGTTTAAATTTTTGTGCACTACTAGTTATGACTCCATCTCCTTGATAATATTGTCCCTTGCCTTAAGATATCTTCTTTTCTTGATGGCCGGCTAAGCTCTCTGAATTTTCAAATTCATTCCAACAGTGGTTTGAGCTTCCAATGACTCTACTTCCTGCTCCTTAAATTCTTCTTGTTAAGCTAGCTTGCAAGGTTTAACTCTACTTCTTGCTCCCTAAATTCTTCTTGCTGAGCTTGAGCTCTTTCTTCTTGTTTTGACATTAGTCTTTAAGCTAATGTCTAACTTCACAATCTTTGCACAATTGAACAAGAGACCCTATTGGATGCATCATTCCTCTGAAGTTGCTGACCATTAATTAGTTGAGTCCCATGTGCTCAAATTATCTTTCAAAACTCTGATTCTTGCCCAAAACTCTTCCATTATTGCTTTTTTCTACCGTTGCATTACCACCAATTAACCCATCATTGACGTAGTATTTTTAGTATATGATTGATTTCCATTACAATCGATTTGTTTAGAAACTAGGCCATATGCCGTCCATAAATTCCTACTCTTATGCAATAAGGTTTTTTTAATTCAAAATTAGTTGATGATGCAAACCTTGGCATGTTACCAACATTGGGAGGGAGGTTGTAGAAGTGTGGTGAGAGATGACAATATGTCATTGTGAGTGGTGTTGCCTTGCAATGATGTGTAAAAGGTCTGGTTGTGGGCAAAGACCCATCATTTGATTTATGTATGGGCTTGAAACCGCTACCCGTGCTACTTAAGTATTGATTGAAACAAGATATGCCTCCCTTTCAAAGAGATCATGTCTAGTGTCATGTTTTGTATTTTGTCATATACACAAGTGCATGGAGTTTAAGAGACTATGGAACACCCTTGAATTGTGACACATGTCATCTTTATTTCATGGCTTGTTTTGCTAGCCTTGTTGTATGTAGTTATATTTGTGATGTTTTGTAGCTTCATTATAAAAGCCCCTTAGTTGAATTGATAGGCAAAAGCCATCTTTTACATTACCATTGACCCATGTAACACAATAGCTTGCTGTTGTCACAATGTTTATGCTCTCTTGATTCACAAAAAAAGGTGGATTCAACTATACCAACAATTAAATCTCTTAATCTCTCTATTTTGTGGTACTTTTAGATGTCAATACATCATCTTAACTATGTTTTTTAACGACTCAATCCATTTCTTCAATAACTTAAATAATATCCATGAGCTAAGAGAGCTCTTCCCAAGATTCATTGTCCTTTGACGTTATTTGTTTTCCTATCTTTTTATGGAGTTGATCTTTGTTACATTGTTTTAGGACGAAGAGTGGTTCCTAATGTTTCTTGGTGATGCTCCACACACTTCCCATTGCTAACACTGCCATAACATGGAGAAACTACTAGTCACTATAAGAAGTCCCCTTACACAACCTTTAAGATTGGTCAAAAAGAATCTCCATATGTTCATACACCATTGAAGAACCACCTTTATCAATATGTTAGCATAGTTGCTAGTTTAAGCAATTGGAGAACCATCTTTAAGATTGGTCAAAAAGAATCTCCATATGTTCATACACCATTGAAGAACCACCCTTATCAATATGCTAGCACAGTTGCTAGTTTAAGCAATTGATGATGAATTCCTTGAGAAATTGAAGAGATCCCTTCACAACTACCTACCATTTTTGTGGAAGATGTTGTGCTAGTAACTCTTTACAGTGTTGGGACCACCCCTCAATCTTGGTTACTAGAGTGACATGATTATTTACCTTCGGAGTATACAATGTTTTGTAATCACTCTCTTCTTATGCTTGAGCTTCATGTGTAGTGAGCTTTGTCATCCTCCTTTGAACTTTGCCTTGTCTTGACACCAAATGTAGATTGTACCTTACTTTATCACAAGGCCCATACAAGGTTGTGTTATACCTTCCAAAAGGTGAAGATCTATACTACTAGGTTCTTTGCCTTTGAGTATGAGAGACACACTTGTTTGACCACCCCTCAATCTTGGTTACTAGAGTGACATGAATATTATTTACCTTCGGAGTATACAATGTCTTGTAATCACTCTCTTCTTATGCTTGAGCTTCATGTGTAGTGAGCTTTGTCATCCTCCTTTGAACTTTGCCTTGTCTTGACACCAAATGTAGATTGTACCTTACTTTATCACAAGGCCCATACAAGGTTGTGTTATACCTTCCAAAAGGTGAAGATCTATACTACTAGGTTCTTTGCCTTTGAGTATGAGAGACACACTTGTTTGACTACCCGGTTCACTAGAATAATTTGAACATGAGTACAACTTTTAACGCCTCTTTATGTACCAAGCCTGTTGATCTTGTGTCACCAAACCATGCCTCAAGCAAGAAGGGACATACTACCTCGTTTCATTAATTTTTGTGAATAGTTTGGCTACTCGAGTTTGTTTCACTTGCTACACTTACACCTTGTTGATCTTGTGTCACCAAACCATGCCTCAAGCAAGAAGGGACATACTACCTCGTTTCATTAATTAAAGTTTGGCTACTCGAGTTTGTTTCACTTCCTACACTTACACCTTGTCTGCTAGCACCCATGTGGTCTTTAACTACCACATGTAGCGGCTTTGAGATGTGCAATTGAAGATACAAAATAGCCTCATGAGCCACTTCCCTGGCTTCCTTCTCTCCTACTCCGATTGTGGTCATGCAGACACAAACAAGTATCTTTGTTCATTAGAGACACACGAGAATTAAGTGTGGATGGTGTACATTGTGAAGGGTCGTGATAATATTCCCCCGCGCGCGCGCGCGTGTGTGTGTGTGTGTTGATCAAGGAAGGTCATGGAAGAAGATGACTGCGTAAATGTCCAAGGGGTGGCCTTTCTGTATGTGAATTGGTCACTAGTGTGAACTGAACTGGGGAGAGCCGCCACACGTGCCTCCACCAGAACTACAAGTCTACCACAACTTTACTGTTACTTTTGCTGCTTCAGAGCTCAAACTCAAAGCAAGCCAAAAAGAACAAGCGAAGAAAAGGGAGAGATCCATGAGCATTTTGTCAAGGCATTGTTAAATACACGCGCAACGCGCTGTGTGCCGAAAACTGAAAAACAGCTAGGATATATTAATATTGTATACTCTGCCAGGCTCCTCCTCCTCAGCGTGGTGCATAGAGAAATGATAGGCAGCAGGGTTTGTTTTTTTTGGGGTACTACCAAGGATGTCTGAGAATATGTAATATTGGTCCTTTTTTGCATCTTCGTATGCTATATTACTATGATATTTTTGTTTTCGCTATAAATCTATGAGACATGGATGTTATTTTGAGATATGTATATATGAAGTCACTTGAAATAATGTATTGTGTTTACTTAAAACATGACCTAAATTGGAGAAACTGAGCCTATTTTTTCTGAACTCTACTGGCCGCAGCAACGCGCGGGTCCATTACTAGTATCAATAATGTAACATCTACTAAAAGGAGAGTTGCATGAGTCACATCTCGGTAAGGATATTAACCAGGCCATGGAGGGCGGGAGCTGCAGAAACCCTTGATATCATCTTCACACAGACGCCGCGGGAAGAAGAAAAAAGCAGGGAGCAGAAAGCAAGGGGCCTTTAGGGCGGCGAACCACCGGTATAGTTTTTTTTAAATTTTCTGTGCAATGCTTAACGCGGGTTCTGTGATCCATGCATTTAGAAAACGTTTTCTTCCATCGTGTATGAATTTCGGCTTAGGTCTGATTTTTTATCTTATGGCTTTCTGAAATGGGCAGCACAGAGCGTTTTGTCATAGGGTTTGCTGAAACGGGGCTGCAGGAAAAAGGTGTTTTTAGGGTTTTATTACGAAAATTGCAGTGTTCTTCTTCGCTTTTGCGCTTTGCAATCAGAAATTATTCAGGATGTTACCCACTGAACGTTTACGTTGTAGGTTTCTTTATCGAGGCCATTTGATTAAGCCCTCTTAACCCTTTGAATAGGCCATTTGATTGTGGCCTAACCCTTATGGCTTAACCCATTTGAATTCCTTTGATTATTAGCTGCTGACACCTCTTTTGTGGGACTTGTTGCAGGATCTCATAATTGTCAGTATTAAGGATTTCTAAGTGTTCACCGCTCCATCATTCTAGAGGGGAGAGGTATCCAAGCCTTTATTTATCTGCACAGAGATGGCATGTTGGCAACTTATTAAAAAGGTGAACTTTGCATCGGTGCTAGCTTTAAGAAGATTCTTATATCAGTATTTGATCTACCACCATGCAACTTTGTGTCAACACATTGAGAACCAAAATGATTGTTTTAAGACTTAAAAGTACCTGCTACTTATCTTGATAGGCTGCAATGACAGAGAGATAGTTTGTCATGTGGTGCCCACATGGATTGCCATGTTATCATGTCATTGCCTGTGTAGCAGGCACATCAGCAAACATAGAATCTTGTAGATACAGTTCTTGATAAGCTGCAAGGATTCAATCAGTAACATTGTCTTTCTTGTATCTTTGGATTGCTTACGAAATAGGAAGTAAATATGCTGATTTTGTTTTTTTTTTTTGTTGGGGGGGTAGAGTGGAGGATTGCCAAAGCTGCGAATAACATCACCTGGCTATTTTGGAGTTCCTACATCGCGATACCAAGGTGATATGTTTTCTGTTAGTTGCGAAGGTGAAGTCGCTAATCATTGTGATTTTGGTTCACAGCTTTTTTCCCTGTAAACTATAAAGGATACCCACCCATGTAAAGGGGAGATATCACCCGTCCATCCCTCATGGGTGAGAGATCTCCCCAACAGCTGCATATCTGACGGGCAGGGGAGATGCCTATAAAGATTCTTATCCTGAAAGGATATCGCAACATCATCAAAATAGGGGTCCTAAGAAGCCATTTGAAGTCGAGATGTGTCTTATTGCATAATCAATCGATATAAGGTTTGAACTCTTTTGCTACCAAGCACGACCCATTTGCGGGTTATTTCTGTAGAAAGATCCTACATAAGTTCTTGGATTTGGGCATGTTCCTGGTTTATCTAGGTATATAATTTAGCCGTATTAGCGGACATGAAGATTTCACATTGTGAAGTTTTCATCCAAGTTGCGGCCAGTTGATATTGTGCTTATTCTTTCTATCTTTGGCGGTGCATTTGCCCTATCAACTAGGAATTTGCTGTAATAATTCTTTCTATTTGCTACTTCCCTTAGTGCTAGGCTTCATTATGGCTGAGTTTGCCCTGCATCTTCGGAGGTTTGACAGAAACTCAGCACGAAGGGCCTTGTGTGAATATATGCTCTTATATGTGTGTGTGTGTGTGTGTGTGTGTGTGTGGAGTGCGTGTGTGAGAGCATATCTTGATACAGTGTTCTACACCCACTATTGGGCACTGATGACATTAGTGGGGATGTCGTAGTATCTAGTCCATACTTTGCATAATGGAGTTGATAGTTATATAGTCTTGTGGGTTGACTACCATGAATATATAACATGCACATTCCTAAAAGGTGAATTTGGGCATGTTCTTGGATTCATCTAGGTATATAATTCAGCTGAATTGTAAAAATTGATCATAAAATAGAGTTTTGAATTCAGCCCATGTGCGGGCAGCACTATGGTCCAAGAGTTTGGCCATCCATCAATCACTAGGTGTATCTTTTAGATGCATACCCACATGTCTCAGTTTAGACTTCTCCGAGAAGTCTTCATTGCAAAAAGCTATCTCAAACTGCTGAATAAAAGCAAGAGGTTTGGTAACTTCCAGCTTTCCAAAGAAATTCTCAAATTTGATGTCCTTATCCCGTGACTTAAACTCTTTGGTTTTCTTCTTTGAATGAGATTTGCCATGCTCTTCAGTTTTAGCCATAGGGGACTCATGTCAAGCTCTCTTGAGCGGCACTCGTAGATCGGGTGGAATTAGCATGATGAGGATGCTCTTGGCGTGCAACATAATGATGAGGATGAGATATGACCTCTTTTGAATCATTAGAATATGCATGTGCTTCCTAGCGAGAAACCTTTCTTCCACTGAAGTCCTTGGATACATCTTTTTGTCCTCTAAAATAAGACTTGGCCAATTCATGAGGATCTTTATATCCCATCTTTGTTGCCATGGCCTGAAAGGCTGCATCATCTGGAGAAACTTTCCTTTTTGTCTCAAGACTTTTTGCACTTCAGGATCCTTTCTCAAAGATCTCCACTGCATTCTCTCATCACGGTATTGTCTAACTTGGCACCTCAAGGCCTCCAACTCAGACCTTATATCAACAAGATCTGAATGTGTAGTACTGGCAGTCTCCTGCATATGCCCACGCTCGCTCAAGAGGTGTATGCTCGAAAGACTCAGCTTGAGTGCTCATGTTACTTTTGCATGCTTAGCCAAAAATTATGTATGCCCAAAAATCATCCTTTCTCATGCAGAGAAAGAACCCTTTGCTGTCACAAGCAGGTACGTGAAATACAAAAAACCAGTGGCCCAAATCACAAGATACATTCAACAACCATCACAACATGAGCATAAATCAATACATCTGTTGTAACATGCAGCGGAATTATGTGTAATGAAGGATTCTGTCACACAAAGTCTCACACCGCCGCCTTTATCTTGAGTTTCGCGAGTCTTTAGCAATCCACTTTTATCACTTCAAACTTTAAGAGATAAGTGAGAGAGAGAGATAGGTCTGTACACCTATTAGGTCCCACATTACCCACTGAAGGGCCCCCTCCTACTGCTAGGAGTGTTCGTTTTATTATCTTTGAAGTGAATGAATGAAGGACTGACTTGGGACTGTAGATAAGCCAAACGCAAGACCTTTGAAAGATCAAGAGGTCGGCTTGAACTATACACGGCTATAGAAGCACCAATGATAACCGATCTCAATGCCTATGCACTCTTCCAATGGAATGTAGGAAGGCTGCAAATCTGAGGCTGAGAGAAGGGGCTGATTGGGACTGTTCTAGGCTGTGTTATGCACTATGAATGAATGAATATGATGCGTTTTACCTTCACCGATGTGGCTGTAGCAGAACGATGGAGTGTATGAGTGCTGAATTCTGTTTGTGCGCTGAAAACGCAAGGTACTGAAGCACCTTCCTTGCTTGAATGCTGAGGATGAAGCGTTTTGCCGATGTGATCCAAACGATGATGCTCCGAGGGCTGTGGGACTGAATTCCTTGGCTGATTTGATGATGATGATATGCTATGATCTGAAGTGATGCTATTTATATGCACTAGATGCTGGTCGGCTGGCTGTGAAGCTGGCTGAATGTAGCATAATATGCTACACGGCTTGCATATGATGAAAATAATGGTAATAATGCTGTAAAAATGTGGGAAAAATGCTATAAAATATGATAAAAATATTGGATGCTATTCCAAGCCTTCTGCCATGGTCTATGTGGTGTATGTGCAAATGAGATGAATGATATGCAATATGCAACCATGATGTGATGCAAACCCTAAGGCTTCGGACTCTATATGCATGAGTGATTCTCTACAAGTGGGTTAAGGGACTTGATTGACTGACTGACTCTCTAAGGCTGAGGAATGACCTACGTAGCTCGTGCCTGACATATCTTGGGCTAGGGATTACAATGGGATCACGGCATACGACAATATCAAATCCTAAAGGGTTCTACTGCTGTACAATGGAGCACTGATGATGAGCCATCTTGTCACCATGCACTACAGTGTAGAGTGCATGTGCATTGTGACATTCCTTGCTTAGCTTGGCAGCAGGTTCATGTCTTCCAGGTAGTCTGCTAATAACTGGGGGTACTCTTGAAAGAACTCTTCGTCTAGCCAAACTGCTTCGTGGGTGCCTCGATCTCGGAACTTTGTATAGAATTGACGAAGTCTTCAATCGGAACCATGCTTCCAACGATGAAGAAGGATTTGGTCAGGCTCAATGATTTTTGATTCGTTTAATACGTCTGGCTGTTATTCATGTGAAACATCAAACGCTTCTAGTTCAACATAAGGCAAACCCCAAATGGGGTACCAATGGTTGAGAAAAATGTGGGCTACGTCCTCAGTTGTGGCCGTATGCTTGCACGGGATGAGCATGCAGAACTTACTGAAGCAATCCACAATGGTAAAACACTGAGTGTGATGTTGGTAGAGGTCCTACAAAGTCCATAGAAATGTTGATGAAAGGTTTGTCGGGGATAGGCAAAGGTTGATGTCACCAATTGGCCGACCATTCGGTCCATCTCCAGATTTTGTGTCTCGTTCACTTGAGGCCAGGCCGGTGTCTCATGTGAAGAGGCCAGTATTTTGCTGACATGGACGGGAGCCAGACTGGTGCCACCCGTGTGTTAGCAGGATGGTGTCGTATGGACGGGAGCCAGACTGGTGCCACCTGTGTATGACCTGGACTGTGTTCTATCCATGGGATTGTCACGCCATGGAAGGGCCAGTATTTGTGCCGTGTCTGGGACTGTCACTCCATAGGAAGGCTCGTGCCTGGAACTGTGTTTTACCTATGGGACTGTTACTCCATAGGAAGACCAGGTTTTATGTTTTACGTCGTGCCATTTTTGTGCCGATAGATATTTTGTACTTATTCCATGAACGGGAGATATGTCCATGATACTATTTGCATATGCACTCATGTTCTGCATGTTTGAAACTGTTTTCGCATGACCTGTATTGTGTTTGCTTGCTTGACGTGTCACTTACTGAGCGGGGACGCTTGCCAGTGAGTCGTGAAGTCTGCTCTGTCGTCTGACGAGTTTTGTTTCATGTGAACAGGTGGTAAGTATATTGCACATGTTAGTTTAATACTTTAATCTCTAACCTTTTGATTTATAAGGTTGTATGTTCACATACACTTAAAAGTGGGCACCCACTTAGGGGCCAAGGTGGGGAGCCACACTTGACTTGTGTGTGTGTGGGGGTGGTCACCTACCCAACCCACCATGGAACTGGCCGCCCACATGCAAACGTGGGTAGCCAGCCAAATCACAATAGTGCAACTCCCTCTCCAAACCTTACAAAAGGAAGCCACCCCTCCATCGTAAAAAAGAGAAAGCAATCGTTTTCCACCACCTTCGTGGAGATCATCTGCCGGCGACCACCTTTTGTGCATAGTCTCAGGCAACGCTATCTCCCCCACCTCTGCTGGCGACTAGTTTTGCTGCAGGTGGCTGCGTTAAACCTTCAGCGTGCTGCCCACCATGCACAAGAGGCTGCTCCTACAGCCAGTCGGCTCTCTGCAGCCAGGCGACTCTTACAACCAGGGCGGCTGCTTCTGTTCTTCTACAGTCGGCTGCTCCTCCACGCCATCTCCTTTACTTTCAGCAGCCAGGCGGCTGTGGCTGTGCGCCTGTTCTCCAGTCAGCAGTGCTATGCTCCTGCAGGCGCCAGTGTACTATCCTCTGCTGGTGGCTGTACCCTCTGCTGTGGGCTGCGCTGGTTGTCCAGTGGGCTGCCCACTACACAAGCAGGCAGCTGCGCAGGCTGCAGCCAGCAGTGGTGCTCCTACAGCTAGGTGGCCGGCGGCCGTTCTCTGCACACAAGCGGTCACTTCTCCATCTCATGCAGGCAGTGCTCCAACTTCTGCAAGTGACTGTCCACTGTGTGTCCTCTCCTGCAAACTGTGCGCTACAGGCCGATTGCTGCAAGCTGCCATCCCTTCTCCACTGTAGCCTGGCAACCATACAGGCTGTGTGTCACCTCTATACAGCAGCTACTCCTCTCGACATGCTGCTGCATCATGGTATTTTTCTCAAGTAACTGCGTACCGACACCATGAATTTTGGTCTTCCATCTACCATCCACAAGTAAGTGAATTTCAGATTTAAGTAGAGTATTTTGTGATAAATCTGATAAGGGACTCTCTCCACGGCAACACCCGTTCGGTGCCGGGTAGTCCAAGCTATTGGAGAACCACGGTCCAAAGGTGCTGAGATCGGGAGAGCCAGCGTTAGTACGAGAGCGCCTGTTTGTGCGTGGTCTTGGAACACCAGTTGGGCGCTCTCCGCGGAATCTAGTGAAAGCACAGGACCGTAGAGACTGGACCACGCTAGTGGTCGTTTTGCTTGGAATATCTACTTCGAGCCTTTTTGTTTGGTACTGTATTCATTTGTACATGGACATCATCTGGTTCTTGGAACCCATGGAGCATTGTATTTGTTAAATACTCCCAATAAATATATATATATTGAGGGGGGGGGTCGGCCCGTTCCGGCTCCAGTGCTGTGGTCCATTTATCTCATTTCATTTCATTTCAATTTCAAGTTGTTATTAAGTTGTCCATTTCAAATTGTGATATTAAGTTGTGCTATTACGCGTGTGGGTGTCCAACGGAGTCTTTCCCACTTGACGGGATCGGTTTCAGTTGAAGTAACCCAGCCTTTTTTGTATGTGGAACCTTAACTTTTTGATAGATCTTATAGGCTTGAACATACGAATAAACATCACATCTTATTTTTTGCAGGTAAAAGGACCATTCCAATTTCTCGAGGGTAGTGTTGATACCCCTATGTCCTCCAACTAAGGAGTCATGGGCATCATGGAGAAGAGCTGCTTGCTTTTCTCGAAGGACACAGAGACGGTTCTTGTAGAACAACCAACCGTTCTGCACTGAGTAATGGCCAAGCTCAGAGTCGAGAGCCAAGCTATATTGAGTACCAAACTCAGGGGAATCGACATATTGATCTTTCATGCTATCTAAGTCTTTTCGAGTGATTTTGAGAATGGTAGACTCTTGAATGGTTTGGATGTTGACCTTTCGACTAAGAGTATCTACGATTGGGTTATGCTTACCAGGGATGTACTCGATTATTCCTTCAAATTGTTGGAAGATCTGACTCCATCTGGCTTGTCGATTAGTCCACTGGGCACTTGGCATGGTTTGAAGCCACTTAAGTGCTTGGTGGTCTGTTTTGACTGTGAAAACCTGTCCACAAAGAAAAGGCTTCCAATGCTTGAGCGTAGTGATCACACCCAAAAGCTCTTTGTCATAAACCGAATAATTCTTTTCGCCGACATTTAACTTTCTACTATAGTAGGTCACGGGTCTATTGTCTTGCTGAAGAACTGCCCTATGGCTACATTGCCGACATCGGTAATGACATCGGAAGGTTCATTCCAAGATGTTAACTTCAATTTTGAGGTTGCTTTCTGGAGTGCATGGAATGCAAGCGCCTTGCTTGTAACTGTGACTTTTTTTCTACAAGTCTTCACCCCCATGAGCAAGTCGGTGAGAGGTGCTGCAAGGTTGGAAAACTGGTGAACATGAGTGCTGTAGGCTTGGCAAAGTCCCATGAGTGCTGTAGGCCTGGCAAAGTCATATAAAGGAATGGATCTCTTGGGTGGTCTTAGGAATGTCCCGATCAAAGATCTCTTGAACCTTTGAGGGGTCCAATCGAATCTCGGCAGAACCAATGATGTAGTCCAAGTATTGAACCTCTGTAACGCCGAAGATAGACTTTTTGGCGTTTATGTAGAGCCCATTATCTCACAAAAGTTATAAAACTTTCTCCACATCTTTCTCATGCTACTCCGCAGTGGCTGAGAATATAAGTATGTCATCAAGAAATATGAAAACACACTTATAGTTTTAATCAACTGACGTGGAACACATCGTGTATAGTCCAACTTAGAGGTAGCTTCAACTTCATTGAAACCTCATTAATCTTTCTTTGGACGGGAAAAGGTCTGAAGCTCCTAAAAGACAACTTTGGGCATCGCTTGTCCCACCTGCTTTAACCTTTTTTTCATAATCCGAAGATAAACCCAATCTCCTTCCGAAAACTTCATATTCCTTCGGTCTTTATTGGCCTGTTGAGTGTAGGCCTCTTGCGCTTTAGCCAACTTGCCTTTTACTGACTCTAAAATCTCCTGGTAAGACTCTGTCACTTTGTTTGCTTCAGGTACTGAAGACGAGGTCCTGGTCAATATCGACTGGAATGGTCTTCCAAACGTTGCTTCATATGGAGTCCTGCCAATAGCTGAAGAAAAAGAATAATCCAAAACAGCCCAAACTAAAGGCAAATACGATTCCCACTTACCTTGCTGTGGACATAACACTTCAGCACATCAGAGGCCAACTGGTTGTAGATCTCTGTCTGGCCGTCCATCTGTGGGTGAAATGCACTGGAAAAATTAAATTTAGTACCAAAGTTATCAAACAATGCCCTCCAAAAACGACTGGTAAACTTGGCATCTCGGTCTGACACTATGGTCCTAAGAATCCCTCTTTTATTGGGTACGATGCCGAATGAACAACTGGGCAACATCCTCGGCGGTCACATTAGCCCTGCATGGAATAAGCATAACAAATTTGCTAAATCTATCAACTATAGTCAAGCACTGAGTATTACGCTTTCACCTTCTGGATGGTGGGAAAACGTTCCAAGCTCTTCACCTTTTGGATGGGAAAACGTCCCAAGCTCTTGAGAAACAACTTTGGGCATCGCTCGCCTACATGTTTCAACCTTTGCTTCATAATCCGAAGATAAACCCAATCCCCTTCCGAAAACTTCATATCCTTTCGGTCTTTATTGGCCTGTCGAGTGTAGTCCTCTTGCGCTTTAGCCAACCTGTCCTTTACTGACTCCAAAATCTCCTGGTAGGACTCCGTCACTCTATTCGCTTCAGGCACTGAAGACGAGGTCCTGGTCAATAGCGACTAGAATGGTCTTCCAAATGCTACCTCATATGGAGTCCTACTGTTACGACCTTGTGTTTTTCCCTCTGGACAACAAGCAGGTGGGCACGGGCACAGGCACAGGCACGGGACGCACAGCGTGGACAGGCATCAGTTGAATGTGAAAAGGAAACCCATGTTGGTGGCCATCCCAAGTGTGAAAGGGGACAAAAAGGAATTTTAAAAGTTATAAGGTTTTAAACCTTTGATGATTTAAAGTATTATTATCATTATTTTGAAAAAAAGCATGCGTTTTCTTAACCTTTGCTTTTAGCGTTTTTATGAAAAAACCGCATCGCCTCTTTAACAGGAGAAGGGTGGCGAGCATGAAGTGGCCGTGTGGAGGGCGCCGGATGGTTTACGTGGCGCTACTGCGCATGGGGTGGTGGTCGCCGCCAGGTACAGCTGTCGCCGCTGGGTACAGGGCTATCGCCGCTGGGTACAGGGCTGTCGCCACCAGGTACTGCTGCCACCATAGCTGCCGCCACCGCCGCCAGGTACTGCTACTAACGGGTGTTGCTGCACTTGCACGCATGGGTTGCTGCTGGGCGCTGACAAGGTGCTGATGTGCATGGCCTACAGTAGGGCGCTGCTGCACATGGGCAGCCAGCCAGGTTTCAAGTAGAGGTTGCACGTGTGGAAGACCAAGTGGCTGTGCATATGGGCTGCAGTTAGCAACAGGAGCCAGGTGGATGCAGGCAGGTTGCATGTGTGGAAGCAGCCAGCAGAGACATCTCAAGGTGACTGTTGGGTTGGACAACACGACTCTATCTCTCTAGGAAGAAGGCGAGCTGAAGGAGGCACCGAGGGGCTAGCAGCCAAGGGGTCTCTCTCTCTCTCTCTCTCTTCGCAAGTAGGCTTTGTTTACGAGATTTGGATACAGAGGATCAAGTTAAGATGCACAGGATGATGTTCTTGGAAGAGATGTGTGTTGCTCTTCGTCTTGAGACTTAATGTGTATTCAGGGATGGCTTGACACGTCCTCTATCTTTCTCTCTCTAGGTTTTTGGCATCGTGATTGATGGTGCATATGTGGATTTATCTGTCATGGAAACATGACATTGGTCTTTTGAGAAGAAACAGGACTTTGGTATCGAGGAAACAAGCCTATGGTTTATGGGATACAGGTCTTTGGTTTATCGGATAGAGGTTTTTGGTTTCGTGTGGAAAGCATGTCTCTAGATTTATGTGAACAGGTTCTAGTTTTCTCGAGGTTACACGCAAGCTGTGACTATAGGAAGGACATGGTGTGGTACAACTCTATTGCTGTCTGGAAAAGGTTTGTGGGATCCATGGTTGAGATGGAGAAGACCTTTTCAAGCAGGGAGGTGTCGTACAGGTGTGGCTTCTCTATGGAATGCTTTGCTGTAATAGCGAGAGTTCTTATTGGGAAAAGTCCTCGGTGAAAAGCAAAAAGGGATCCTATTGGTAAAGGATTCGACAAGTTGTACTTTGTACTCATATTTGATCAAGTAAAGAAATACCGCAAGGGGCGCCACTGGGTTTTGGGGCCAATCGGTGTCCTTGTACTATTTGCAGGAGCATTCTAGCTTTCCTGTTTGTTTTCCTTTTCCAAGTTCCCATGGGTGATGAAGTGTTTTGTGTGCGAGTGTTTGTTCCATCGCCCGTCAGATTTCTGAAGGCTGGTTTCATGGTTCCATCGCCGGGATATCGTCGACTTTCTCAAGGAGGCGAGCTCGTGGTTGTCACATCAAAAGCTTCTACATGAGGAAAGTGAAAAGGAAGTACAGGAGACAGTGAGGAAAGTGAAAAGGAGGCGAGCTCGTGGTTGTCACATCAAAAGCTTCTACATGAGGAAAGTGAAAAGGAAGTGCAGGATTATGAGTCTTTGCCTATATGAGGTGAAGAGCAAAAGCTAAAGATGAAGCTCAGGAGAAAAGACACCAAGGACAGGAAGTAGTCAGCTAGGAACAAAGCAGTTGAAAAGTTATGGTGCAAGAGATGGGTTGAAGGCTATGGCTTTCGACACACTGTCACCAGTGGTATCTTCACTGAGGCTTCATGGGTTCAGAAGAGGCAGCTTCTTTCTATGTTTATCAGTGGTGATCTACTATGCTTCATCAGGAACTTGTGCTTACCACTTGGGTGGAGTGCAAGCAAGTTTTGGGTGCCTGTGGATGTATCAGATGAGGCTCAGATGGAAGAGGAGGAACTTGATGAGGTTCTTATTCCCGAGCAGATACTGGCACATAAGGAAAGAAAGGTACGAGGTAAAGTTTCTCGTCGTTATCTTGTGAAGTTTAAAGAACTATTCACCAATGGATGCGAAGTGGATGGAGGAGGGTGACTCAGCAGATTCACTCAAGGTATTGCAGCTTTATCTTGATGCTTTTGAGTTGGAGCCGACTCTTGCGACGGCTCATTTAGGTTTAGCAGAGCATAGGTATGGAGCATTGCCTGATGCTCAAGAGGGGGGTAGCACCTCCACTCCTTTGTTACAGACAGGCTCAGTTGTCATCTAGGAGTCGCTTGGTGACATCTTTGTATTCACCCGAAAGTACTGAGGCTGATAGTACATCTGCTTATGGGACTTCTATGATATTGTATACTAGTCACATGAGATGGTAAAGTTGGGTATGGTTCACAGTCGGCCGCACCATGAACTATAACTGCAACTATGGATGGTTTTTGCCTTTGGAACTAAGGTATGACTGAGGAAGATTGGGACATTGATCTTTGTCATATGGTTCTGGCTGTTCTTGACCACAGGATTGGTCAATTGATATTGAGATGATGCTATTTGTGGAGTTGGTCTCCTTTGGAATGGCATGGTTTGGTTGGAGCTCAAAGTTTGCAGCAACCTGAGCTAACACTTCGAGACTCTATGGAGGGCATAAGTCTTGCGAGCAGTCCTAGAGTTGGTTTGGTTCATATATGGATTGAACTCTATTTGTGCATGTATTTATACACTTTTTGAGGTATTATGGTATTCTGGTGCCATCGGATCCCGGTACCCTTGAGAATACATTGGGCAATACGCTGGATGTGTCAGGATGAGATGCATGTATGTTGGTATGATACATCAGGTACTTTACCATGTTCATGGTGCATCACTGAACGTGGCTCTTGCCGGATGGCCATAAGTAGAGAGTGTGTAAAGCATCGAGGGACATATGTGGGAAGTACTTCATGGATGTATAGTGTAGATGCATTGAGTGCTTTCATATGCTCATGTTGTACCTTCAGTCGTGGGTCCTGCAGGGATACCCATGGGTGTAAGGCTTGCGAGCAACCCTGAGACTGTTATTTTGGAGTGGGTAGAGCATCTTGAGGAGCATATTGTTTTTAAATGCATATATGTGTCATGCATATGTTTGTCATATGCAGAATGATGCATGGATTTGTTTTTGGCTAACACAGGTTACGTGTTTCCACTTGGTTTTAGACTTTTGCTGTAGGTTCTAAAGGAACAAGTAAGAGTTGTTTGTCACTTCGACGTGACAGTGTGGCCTTATTGTTCAGATGATTGTTTCATCGCCCAGTTGCACTGGGAAATCTTTTGGATGCTTACTGTGTTATTGAGTGCAATCGAGGACGCTTGCTATTTTTCAAGAGGGAGGTATGTTACGACCTTGTGTTTTTCCCTCAAGACAACAAGCAGGTGGGCACGGGCACGGGACGCACAGTGTGGACAGGCATCAGTTGAATGTGAAAAGGATACCCATGTTGGTGGCCAGCCCAAGTGTGAAAAGGGACAAAAAGGAATTTTAAAAGTTATAACGTTTTTAAACCTTTGATGATTTAAAGTATTATTATCATTATTTTGAAAAAAAGCATGCATTTTCTTAACCTTTGCTTTTAGCGTTTTTTAATGAAAAAAACGCATCGCCTCTTTAAAAGGAGAAGGGTGGCGAGCATGAAGTGGCCGTGTGGAGGGCGCCGGATGGTTTACATGGCGCTACTGCGCATGGGGTGGTGGTCGCCGCTAGGTACAGTTGCCGCCGTCGGGTATAGGGCTGCCGCCACGAGGTACTGCTGCCATCATAGTTGCTGTCGTCGTCGGGTACAGCCTACAGGGCTGCCGCCACCAGGTACTGGCGCCACCATAGCTGCTGCCGCCGCCGGGTACAGGGCTGCCGCCTCAAGTACTGGTGCCACCATAGCTGTTGCTGTTGTCGGGTACAGCTGCCGCCACCAGGTACTGTCGTCGCCACAAGGTACAGCCGTCGTCAGGTGTAGTGTGACTCTCTTTCATAGAAACTTTTACACTAAGACATGCAAGCTCAATGTCGAGGTCATGTTGCTGGGCGCTCACAAGGTGCTGATGTGCATGGCCTACAGTAGGGCGCTGTTGCACATGGGCAGCCAGGCAGGTTTCAGGTAGAGGTTGCACGTGTGGAAGACCAAGTGGCTGTGCATATGGGTTGCAGTTAGCAACAGGAGCCAGGCGGATGCAGGCAGGTTGCATGTGTGGAAGCAGCCAGCAGAGACATCTAAAGGCGATTGTTGGGTTGGACAGCACGACGTTATCTCTCTGGGAAGAAGGCGAGCTGAAGGAGGCACCGAGGGGCTAGCAGCCAAGGAATCTCTCTCTCTCTCTCTCTCTCTCTACAAGTAGGCTTTGTTTACGAGATTTGGATACAAAGGATCAAGTTAAGATGCACAGGATGATGTTCTTGGAAGAGATGCATGTTGCTCTTCGTCTTGGACTTATGTGTATTCAGGGATGGCTTGACACGTCCTCTATCTTTCTCTCTCTAGGTTTTTTGGCATCGTGATTGATGGGGCATATGTGGATTTATCTGTCATGGAAACAAGACATTGGTCTTTCGAGAAGAAACAAGACTTTGGTATCGAGGAAACAAGCCTATGGTTTATGGGATACAGGTCTTTGGTTTCGTGTGGAAAGCATGTCTCTGGATTTATGTGAATAGGTTCTAGTTTTCTCGAGGTTACACGCAAGCTGGGACTCTATAGGAAGGACATATGGTGTGGTACAACCCTACTGCTGTCTGGAAAAGGTTTGTGGGATCCATGGTTGAGATGGAGAAGACCTTTTCAAGCAGGGAGGTGTCGTACAGGTGTGCCTTCTCTATGGAATGCTTTGCTGTAATAGCGAGAGTTCTTATTGGGAAAAGTCCTGGGTGAAAAGCAAAAAAGAGATCCTATTAGTAAAAGATTCGACAAGTTGTACTTTGTACTCATATTTGATCAAGTAAAGAAATACCGCAAGGGGCGCCACTGCGTTTTGGGGCCAATCCGTGTCCTTGTACTATTTACAGGAGCATTCTAGGTTTCCTGTTTGTTTTCCTTTTCCAGGTTCCCATGGGTGATGAAGTGTTTTGTGTGCGAGTGTTTGTTCCTTCGCCTGTCAGATTTCTGAAGGTTGGTTTCACCTGCCAATAGATGAAGAAAAAGAATCATTCAAAACAGCTTGAACTATACGCAAATATGATTCCCACTTACCTTGCTAATCATGGACATAACACTTTATCACATCGAAGACCAACTGGTTGTAGATTTCTGTCTAGCCGTCCGTCTGTGGGTGAAATGCACTGGAAAAATTCAATTTAGTACCAAAGTTATCAACCAATGCCCTCCAAAAATGATTGGTAAACTTGGCATCTCGGTCTGACACTATGGTCCTAGGAACCTCGCCAATCGGGTACCAATGCCGAATGAACAACTGGGCAACATCTTGGCAGTCACATTGGCCTTGCATGGAATAAGCATAACAAATTTGCTAAATCTATCAACTATAGTCAAGCGCTGAGTATTACGCTTATCCGGACTACGATGCAGATTTATAACAAAGTCCATCGAAATATCTTGGAAAGGTCCCTCAGGAATTGGCAAGGACTGTAACAACCCTATCTTCTTTCCACGAGGAGCTTTCACACAGTGTTGTACATATGAAAACACATCTCGCCTCATCTTTGGCCAATAATATTGCCGTTTCCAGTTTCTCCAAAGTCAAATTCATGCTTCTATGACCACCCGTAATGGCGTCATGGAGAAGAGCTGCCCTGAACGACTTCATGACACACAGTCGGCCTTTGTAGAAAAGCCAACCATCGCGTATCAAAAAGTGGCATGGTCTTGTGGCATCCAATGCTTGTTCCCATTGTGTACCGAATTCCTCGGAATCCGCGTACGTGTGCTTCATGTTGTCTAGTCCCATACCAACAAGGTCGAGTCTGGTGGTCTGAATCAAAGTCACTTGTCCCTTCTTGCTCAAAGCATCAGCCACTGGATTGGTCTTTCCTAGAAGGTACTCAATCATAACACCAAACTGCTGGAATATCTGGCTCCAACGGTATTGTTGGTCACTCCACTGTGCACTTAACATTGTCTGAATCCAGCGTAATGCCTGATGGTCAAAGTCACGGCCATACAGAAAATGTTTCCAATGTTTCAAGGCCTGTATAATTGCTAGGAGTTCACGATCATAGACTGAGTAGTTTTTCTCTGCGGGCAGTAACTTACGAGACATGTAAGCTAGTGGATGACCATTCTGTTGCAATACACCTCCAATTGCGATGTTACTCGCATTGGTGATCACCTGAAATGGCTCGTCCCACGAGGCAAGTGCTAAACAAGGCGCTTCTGATAAAGCCACCTCGAGGTTCTTGAATGGCTCCAACGCTCGTGGAGTCATTCGAATCTTTGCCTTCTGGTCTTCACACCCTTTAGCAGATCGGTGAGATCTGCCGAGAGGTCTGAAAACTTGTCTATGTGGGTGGAGTATTCCTGGCATATACCTAGAAAGATCTGATGTCAGAAGCTGTCTGAGAGACTTCCCAATTGACAATCTCGGCCACCTTAGCCGGATCAAGTCGAATGCCTTTTGCACTAATTATATATCCAAGGTAATGCACCTCGAACAAATAAAATTCCAACTTCTTCTCATTGACATAGAGCTCGTTGCTTTCTAGCAACTTTAGGACTTTCTCCACATCAATGTCATGTTGCTCAACCATAGCTGAAAATACCAGTATATCGTCTAGAAATACGAACACACACTTTCCAATTAATCCCCGGAACACATGCATCATCATGTCCACAATCCGCACCTGGTGGTACCCACTCTTTCAATCGAGTTTCGAGAACACCTTAGTCCCATTCAGCCTCTCGAGAATGTAATCTATTCGAGGCATCGGGAATCTACTCTTGATAGTCAGCTTATTGAGTGCACGATAATCGACACACAAACGAAGACCCATCTTTCTTCTTGACAAATAGGATCGGTGCTGCAAATGGCGACGCGTTGGGGTGGATGAAGCCAGATTGCAACAATTCTTGGAGTTGGCGGTCCAACTCCGATTCCATTGCCTTGGAAAGGTGATATGGAAACTTGCTCGGGGGTTCCGAGCGTGGGAGGAGATCAATCTTGTGGTCCTCCGGTCTGGACAAGGGGAGCTGGGGAGGGAGTTGTCCCGAAGAAAAATCTTCTAGAACTTTTCATGGAGAGCCAAATTTTTCTCGGAAGCACTGGCCACCGACTGGGCCGTTTGGATGTAATTATCGCACAATGTGCGTCTTTCCTAATCACTCACTTAGCTTGTAAGTGGCTTATGAGCAGAAAGTTTGGAATTCTTGGCTCACACTTAATGGTCATTGGGACGTTTGACACATTCCGATTAATCTGGAAAGTGTGCTTGTCCCACTTGACATTAGGATGGAACTTGGAAACCATTGAATGCCCAATATTATGTTTGCTCCTACAAGAGGCACAACCATAAAATCACACACAAACTCTATGCCCTGAATAACCAATTTAGCACCTAGAGCTTCATACTTGACGCTCGTTGTCATGCATGTGCTAAAACCCTCAACTTGTTTGTCCACCGAAGTCGGGACGAAATGGGCACGCCGAGCGGCATGTTCCGTGACCACGTCCTCCTTGTTGCCGCTGTCAAACAAGACAATGACTCTCTGGCCACCTATGTAGCCAAAGGTCTTGAGCAATTCGTTGCGCTTATACTCTTGGTCATGGGTGCTCTTCTGCTTATCTTCGAGCTCTCGACTAATGATTGCTCCAATTGAAGCATTGGGATTTGAAGAACTAGGGGCAGCCACTGCGGTCTGTGTGGGAGTTGGGCTCACCACATGGAAGCTGGCGGAAGCTAAGGTGACGGTCTTTGGAGCGGTAGTCTTCTTAGGACACTCCTGAGAAGTGTGTCCTTTTGTGACAAAAGAAACACCTACCCTCCTTGTACTGAGAAATCTCCTCAGCACTCAACTTGCCACGTGTCTTGCCTGTCTCCGCTTCTGGTCTGGAGTAAGCTTGGACGCATTGTGAGTTCTTGGAGCCAGAGGCTCCCGTGCTCTGTCCTGGGGAAGACCCCGTCAGGTTCTGGCCTTTCCCCTCCGAGGCGGTAGCCTTGGGAGTAGCCAGTTGGGAAGTCTTGGGCTTGCCACCATTGTGCTTCATTTCAGCACTTTGCGCAAGCGAGAGTGCGTCTTCGAAGGTGGTTGGCCTAAACATACGCATCTCCCACTGAATTTGTGTGTCAAGGCCATACAAAAATTGCCCTTTCTTGTTCGTATCAGATAAGCCTAATTGCAAACATAAACTCGAAATTCTATTGGCAAACTGAAGGACTAGTTGCGCGTTCTGATGGGCTTCCCTGAACTCGTCTTCGAGTCGCTCAAGGTTTTTGGGGCGGTAGAAACCGCTGCTTAAGGTCGCGGACAAACTCATCCCACACATAAGCTACCACGCCTAATCTGGTGTAGGCATGAGCCCACTGGGTCCACCAAGGAATGGCCTCACCTTCCAAGTACCAACCGGCTAAGATCACTCTGTTAGTATCATTTTTTCTAATTGCGGTAAAGTAAGCTTCAAATTGATGCAACCATGAATAGAGAGCTGTGGGGTCGAGTTTACCATTATACTTACTGAAGTTCATTTTCTCGAGAAAATGATTCGATGACGCCGCTGGTGTCAATCTGGCATCCAAAGCTGCAAGGTAACGCTCATGTTCCACGCGTCGCATGGCTTCGTCTTCACATTGTCAGATCTCCGATGCACATCTGAAAACCAATCACACGAGCAAGAAAAAATTTCTGGTTTTTTGCTGAATCTTTACACTTGAAGTAGGCTCTGATATCACTGTAACATGCGGAAGCTTCGGGGGAGATCGGTAACTTCAATGCTCAAAAATATAGCACACTTGTCGCGACAAAATTAATGCACAAAATTGAATATAGATTTGCAGAAAAATAGAGAGAGAGAGAGAGAGAGAGAGAGAGAGAGAGAGAGAGAGAGAGGGAGAAGAGGACACAGTATTGGGTCCCGAATACCCTCTGTAGGGCCCTCACCACGAATGGTGTATTTGCTTTTATTAGAATGATGCAAAACTGAAATAAAAGACTGAACCTGAACCTTTTTGCCTGAGATAGATGTCTGCCCTTGACCTTCAATCCTTCACCCCTTCTGTGTTAGCTTGTCCTTGGCTGCCCTAGCCCTTTGTTCAGCTTCAGCACTTGGTGAATTCTGAGATAAATGAACTGATTTATGTCTTGGGTATTTATACCCTTCAGGGAAGCTAGTTGGCTGGTTTACAGCAGTCGGCTGTCTTAAAGTTTGCTCCATGACTGGTAAAATCAGCATTAAATGCTGAATAATGCTGCACATCACTTAAATAAGTGCTGGCCACCATGCACATTAGCTATTGGCTGCTGGGCAGCCTGTGTGGCTGTCCCACACCTGGCCTACAGCCCTCTAGGGCTGTGTACCCTGTCGGCTGCTTGTCCAGGAGCCCTAGGGCTGTCCTACAGCCCTTCCATGGCCATCCCATGGCTGGTGGGGACAGCCAAGGCCTTCTTGGCCCCTATGTGGGTGGTTCTACACCTCCCCCATGCCCATATCTGTCCTTGGGGTAGCCCTATGGGCTGGCCCCTTTCATATATGCAAACCCTAACTGTCTACATAGTGATTTGGCATCTAGTATCATACCAGATATACAGAACCACTGACATCATTCCAGAGGGAGACTCACAACGCGGACTGGCTGTAACTCGCGGCGGGTGCCCGGGGGACTAGGGCCTTTGACACACTTGTTGATACCATCAATGCATATCAAAACACTTAAACATGGCCACAACCTTAACACACATCCATCATCACTTCGCATAAAACATAAAAGCTGAACAAAACATCCACAAATGCTGAAAATGGATCTTGCACATGTGACACCACATAGAGGCCGGAATGGACCGACCCGCCCCTTGGAGTATTTTATTACCCAAGGAGAATAATATCATGTACAAGCTTTGAGGGCCTTACTCTCCCCACGGGAGATGCCGGATTATCCATATACAAATGCCATAACACAGCCCAACATGAGGCAACCAAGCCGGAACATAGGCTGTAGAAATGCCGAGCCAACAACATAATCCATATACCTTCGTGTGGGTACTGATTCTTCCCCAAAAACCACGGGTCTTCATGCAATAGAGCTAGTACAGCAAGTACAACTCTCCATTCAACCGGTACAGCAAGTACAATGGTTGGTACAGTCGGTATAGTGGTTGGTACAGTAAGTATAGTGGCTGGTACAGCCGGTACGGTGGTTGGTACAGCAGGTAGAGCAAGTACAAATGTTGGTACAGTATGTACAGTGACTAGTACAGCAGGTATAGTGGTTGGTACAGCAAGTACAGAAGCTGGGTACAGCCGGTACAATGGGTGGTACAGTCGGTTCAATGGTTGGTACAGTAGGTACAAGGGCTAGTACAACAAGTACAAATGCTGGAAATCATAATAAATGATTAGATGCCCTCGCCTTCAGTATTTCTTCGTGATGGAAACCTCCAAAACAATCCCCAACAGTCGGTATTCTTCATGGGCAGCCTTCAAGAGAGAGAGAAAGAGAGTAGCTATCATTAGGGAAGCCTTCAACGGTGGTAGAGGCTAGTGTGCAACAAGAGAGCCTCCATTAATGAAGAGAGAGAGCTCCAATTTATAGATTTGGGCCTCCCATGAGCTAAAATGGCAAGAGAAGGCTACAATGACAAGTGGAGAGCCACACAATAGCTGAAGTGACAAGTGTGAGGCCACTTGTCTCACTTTGATCCACTTTCTAACAAGTGTCAGTCGACTTGTCTCACTTTGGTCCACTCTCTTGCCACATGTCCCAATCTAAGAGATGGGTCCTTCCATATAAACTCTCTCTAAAAATATCCCAACTGGTAGACATTATGTCATAGGTACTTTGCCAACTCTTGGTATTTGCTCAATTCCAGATGTAATGACGCGAACAGAATCTCCATCAGAGTCGGGCCAAAAATAGCAACTCTCCTAAATTTTAGGAGTGTGGTCCTTTGTATTCTAGGATAATCTCCCATTCCCAAAGCTTGTACTTTCCAAATATTTAGACATCTTGGAGTCCACCAGACCCCTTTCATACTGGAAAATGTCCAGGTTGGTGACACTGGCACTGCTTCATTTGCAGGACAATGCACACCTGACCTCGGATGACTGGAATGGAACCCTGGCTGACTCGTCTCGGACTGGGCTCACATGGGACCAATTTTCCATCCTAGGTTCTGCACCATCTGCACAGATATGTCTACGTGACATCCAGGTGCGGGATGCACGTGACATTACTAAAATTCGGTTGAGTTCGGATGACGGTTGTCGATGTCGCGGGATTTTGGCTGGCGGTACCTACGGGTGGGAAAACTGAAGAGGTGTGCTGATATTTCAGATGCAAGGCCTCCTTTTTTCATTGGTGTTTGAGTAACACTCGCTCTTGATCAAGCTCTTGTTGGTACTCCCAAGTGGCGAGCTCAGCATGACGCCGGTCTTCTTCAAGCCTGCGTTGGGCTTCCTCTCAGTCTCGTCTGTTTGCTTTTTCTTCCCGCCGTCTGGCCTCATCCTCTCGTCTTTGTTGTTCCACCTGAAAGAAGAGGGTGACGAAGTCGGGGTAATTGGAGGAGTGGGGTGTTATGTAGTATGAATGAATGAATATGATGCGTTTTACCTTCACTGACGTGGTTGTAGCAAAACGATGGAGTGTATGAGTGCTGAATTCTGTTTGTGTGCTGAAAACACAAGGTACTGAAGCACCTTCCTTGGCTGAATGCTGAGGATGAAGCGTTTTGCTGATGTGATCCAAACGATGATGTTCCCAGGGCTGTGTGACTGAATTGCTTGGCTGATTTGATGATGATGATATGCTATGATCTGAAGTCATGCTATTTATATGCACTAGATGCTGGTCGGCTGGCTGTGAAGCTGGCTGACTGTAGCATAATATGCTACACGACTTGCATATGATGAAAATAATGGTAATAATGTTGTAAAAATGCAGGAAAAATGCTATAAAATATGATAAAAATACTGGATGCTATTACAAGGCTTCTACCATGGTCTATGTGGTCTATGTGCAAATGAGATGAATGATATGCAATATGCAACCTTGATCTGATGCAAACCCAGTACATAGTGCATGTGACATATGTCACATACATGATGTACATATACATCCTGAAACCACAGAAGATAAATCTTGCACGTGACACAACACTAGGGGCTGAAGTTGGGCCAGCGGCCAGCCCCCCTAGGTATCTTTATTACCAACAGAGTGTTCTATTGTACAAGATGCGGGTGCCCGAGAGTTCCACTCCTCAGCTAGCACCAGATTTATCCAAATCCATGAAAAACGAAACAGTACAAGCTCTCGGTCACCAACCAGAGCAAAGCAAATCACCAACTGCCCAATAGAGAAAGCAAACCCTCGGTTACCAACCAAGAGCGAAGCACTCACCAACTGCTGTCCAGATAAAGCCAACCCTCGGTCACAAACCAAGGGCAAAGCGCAACTGCTGTCCCGTGAAACCAAGCCCTTGGTCACCAACCTGGGCTTAACAGTCATCAACTGTTCCTTAGTTTCACGGCTGTCCACATGATTGTGCAATTTCAGCAGCTCCAAACACGCCCAAAAGAGCACTTACACCAATCGTTTTGCATCCCATGAAGCTGGGTTGAAGCCTGGCATCTGTTCCATTTCAAGGAAACCCATGAAGTATTGCTGAAATTTACTGTAATTCAACGCAGCCAGCAAAAGAGAAGCAGTAGCGGAAGTCGACCAGCCCTAGGGAGCAAGTATGCATCTTGACTGGCTCTCTGTGGCTTGTGGGAAGCTCGACCAGCAATAGAAGAGAGAGAGCACTGTCGGCCAGCCCTGCAACGTGTTTTTCAGTAGCCAGCCAGCCCTATTACCCCTACTCCAAGAGTCGACTAGCCCTGTAGCTCGGGCCAGCCCTGCAACCTGTTTTTCAGTAGCCGACCAGCCCTGTAGCTCGGGCCAGCCCTGCAACCTGTTTTTCAGTAGCCGACCAGCCCTATTACCCCTACTCCCAAGAGTCGACTAACCATGTAGCTCGTGTGCATGGAGTCGGCCAGCCTCACCACTCTTCTTCCTACTGTCCACAACCCATAGGCCCTCTACAGAAGAAGTCGACCAGCTCTTTGTGGCTGCCCTAGCTTGCCCAACACCCCAAAAACCCCAGAAAAGCAACTTGTGGGTGTCAAAAATAGCCCCCAGGGTCACTTTTAGCAATTCGTGAGTTTTTGGTCCATGCCCGGGTGCCCAAGCCTAATAATTGGTCCCGGTTCATTAAAATAGTCGAGCCCTGTAACTATATGGCCCTCCTAGCTCTATTTTCACATCATGAAATCCATGCCCGGACACCGGACAAGTGGAAGAAGCGAGTCAAGGGCACCATTGCAAAGAGGAGTCTGAGCCGGACCAAAAAGCTAAAAGGCGCGTTCTCAAAAAGCAGCTGTAAGGCCAAAAAGCAAGGTCTTAAAGCCAAAAAAGCAAAGCACCAGAAGTTGAGTAATATTTTATTAATAAAAGTAAAAAAAGTAAAAGCAAAGGCAAAAAGGAAAAAGCAAAGCATAAAAAGGCAAAGCAAAAGCATGCACAAGATTTAGGCAAAAAGCAGAGCCCTTTTCAAGTATAAAAAGGCTTGAACCTCTCTTGTAGCATGAAGGAGATCGTGGAGTGTGTGTGGGCATCATTATGATCATGGAGAGCTTCTTCTTCGCCAGGCTTAGTTTCGTACGTCGTACGGATCAGATCGTACGCACGATTCGTTCCGTACGGTACCGTACGATCAGGTACGATTTTGCCCGTTGGAAATAGCCGTTTTTTTGTCCGTTTTTTTTGACCGTTTTTTGGCTATTTTCCTTTCATCTCTCCTGAGTCCTTCTATAAAAGCCTCAAGGACCAAGCCTCTCCTCCATCTACTCTAAGCCTCTCCTCCACCACCCTCCATCTACTCCAAGCCTCAAGGACCAAGCCTCTCCTCCACCCTCCTCCACCCTCCTCCAAGCTCCTTCCATCCCACTTGAGTCTCTACTCCAAGTTCTCTTTCTGCAAGCTCTTCCCATACTTCATCTTCTCTACGCTCTCTCAACTACTCCACGCTTTAGCCCTTCTCTTATCCATCATGCCTCGGGAGAAGCATGAGGCTTTTGATTTGCATTGCCTCAATGTGGAGAAGGACACCAAGAAGTCCAACTCCCATCATTGGACATGCCGATATTGCGGCAAGTCATACACCAGTGGTGCAACAAGGCTTCTCCAGCACCTTTCAAAGATTGGGGGACAAGTTGCCCCATGCAAGGAGATTCTGCAAAGCATTGCCGATGACATTTCGTGGAAGATGAGCGGCGGCTCAAATTCAAGTAGAGGAGCATCATCAACACACGCACCGGCACCACCACTAGCACCACCATCGGCACATGATGAAGCGGCCACCGGCTCTTTCATTGGTGTATCCTCCACTACCACTTTCACGGATTCACGGTCCGCCTCCGCGCACCGGGCAAAAGGCAAAGGGTGGTGGAGCGTGAAGGGGTGCAACCCTCTCTCCACCAAGTCACGGGTAGTGTGAGAGGTTCGGTTGCATTCCTTAAGGAGCGGCAACGCCTTGCGGAGATAGAGATTGCTCGCACCATTATTGAATGCAATCTTGCCTTCAATGTACTCCAAAAGGAGCAATGGAAGAAGATGGTGACGGTGATTGCGAATGTGGGCCCATGTGAGGGGTGGACGGGGGTCTCTTACACGGCTATGCGCACGAGGAAGATTGATGAAGAGAAGGAGAGAATTGATCGAGCCCTTGACCCGATTCGAGCCACATGGACGAAGTATGGATGTTCTATTCTCACAGATGGATGGAGTGATCAAAGGAAGCGTGGCATTATCAACATCCTTGTGTCTTGCCCGCTTGGCACATACTTCTTGCGTGCGGTTGACACCGGGAGAAGGGGGAGAAAGACTACCGGGAGTTTCATCTACCGCCATATTAGGCAAGCGATCATAGAGGTAAGCATTATTTTACTTAAGTGTGGCTGATTTTGTCATTTGTGCAAAGCCCTCAACTCATATGATTTATCTACCATGTAGGTTGGGGCTCAAAACGTGGTGCAAGTCATCACCGACAATGCATCAAATTGTCGACGCGTGGGCCGCTTGCTTGAGGCGGAATTCCCTACCATTGTGTGGACTCCATGTGCGAGTCATTGCATTGACTTACTCATGGAGGATGTGGCGAAGCTCGGGTGGGTGAAGAGGATTGTGCAACAAGCTACATCTATTGTCAACTTCTTCATGCTAAAGGTGAAGGTGCTTGCTATGTTTCGTGAGCATAGCAGGCTTGAGTTGAAGAAGCTATCGGCCACCCGCTTTGCCTACATGTGACTGCGTCTATACGATGTGAGGCCCGCCCTTCGCTAGACAGTTGTTTCCACCATGTGGAACGAATGGGATGAGCACGTCACTGAAGAGGCCAAAGCCATGCAACGCTTTTGCCTAGAGGAGAGAATTTGGACTAGAGTCCGAGCAATTGTCATTGCTATGACTCCATTCTATAGGCTCTTGCGGATGACAGATTGCGAGGGGTCCACCATGGGCCTTCTTGTCCACTTCTTTAGAGCTGCCCTTGTGGAGTTGGAGGCTTGCACAGACATTACATTTGACGAGCGAGCACAAATCATGGAGATTGCACAGAAGAGATGGAGGTGGATGCACAAACCAATCCACGGGTTTGCAGCATTGGTACATCTAGCCTACAAGTCTCCAGTAGTTTGCACCGATAGGGAGCTTCGACAAGATCAGGATGCATATATGCTTCGAGCTGTGCCAGTTGATGAGCACAATGCCTTTCTAGAGGAGTTGGGCTGCTATGTTGATCAGAGAGGTGAAACCTTCTTTTCGTCTCTCACTTGCTGGAGGAGGGAGTCACTTGTGAAGCCCGTTTTTGGGTGGGACAATTTTGGGTATGGACTAGAGCATCTCCAACCCATAGCCTTAAGGGTCCTAGCCCAGGATTGTTCTACGGGTGCATGTGAGAGGAACTGGAGTTCCTATTCTCTCATACACCCGAGGATACGCAATCGACTGAGCACACGACAGTTGGAGCGGTTGGTCTACTGCCGCACTAACTTGCGCATGATGCAGGGCATTCTTAGTATGGGTAGTCCCAAGCAGGTAAGTGACAAGTCTAGACTCTAACTTGTCATGACTCATAACTTTTAAGTTTTGTGTACACTGTACAGACTCTTAACTTTTGTGCCTTAATGTGCAGGTCAATGTTGACACTTTCACATTGACGAGTGAAAACTTTGCAAGTGTCAATCAACAACCTGATGAGGAGGAGGAGGCAATCTTCATGGAGCTCTATAGTGAGCTTGTGGGTGGCAGCAGATACTCGCAGCACCAGGAGTCAGCATGGACGGGACCGAGCAGTTGGAGTTCATAAGCCTCCGCCTTCGACATCGGCAGAGGGTGGCCTTCGCACATATGTGAGGCGGGGATCCTCGAGCTCCAATCCCCGCCTTCATGATGATATTCCATTGCCCCTTCATGATGATACCCCATTGCCTAGAGATCCCTTGTTTGATGATGATGGCAACCTACTTAGCGAGAATGATCCCCGGAGTGTCTCGTCCACCTTCGAAGAGTCCTCTTCAGAGAACTCTCTTGATGGACACCCTAGCATAGTTGGTTCCGTATGTCGTACGGCTGAAACCGCACGCACTTGCTGTACCGTACGGATTCGTACGATACCGTACGTTTTTTTTTTGGGGTTGTTGTTGTTGTTGTTGTTGTTGTGGGTGTGTGTGTGTGTTGTTGTTGTTGTTGTTGCGTGGAGCAATTTCAGTCTTCTAGAGAGCCATTCATCGCCCTTTGCAGCCTATAGGGAGTTGTTTGTCAGGAGCGTGTGCACTTGCCATTGCCATATTAGGCAAGCGATCATATTGCCTGATGAGGAGGAGGAGGCAATCTTCATGGAGCTCTATAGTGAGCTTGTGGCAGCAGATACTCGTAGCACCAGGAGTCAGCATGGACGGGGCCGAGCAGTTGGAGTTCATAGGCCTCCGCCTTCGGCATCGGCAAAGGGTGGCCTTCGCACATATGTGAGGCGGGGATCCTCGAGCTCCAATCCCCGCCTTCATGATGATATTCCATTGCCCCCTCATGATGATACCCCACTGCCTAGAGAGCCCTTGTTTGATGATGATGGCAACCTACTTAGCGAGAATGATCCCCAGAGTGTCTCGTCCACCTTCGAAGAGTCCCCTTCAGAGAACTCTCTTGATGGACACTCTAGTAGTGATCATGTTGATGATCATGCAGATGTCGGTGATGATGTAGACTTTTGATATGTTATAGCTCTCTAGGCATTGGGCATCTATCTCCTTCTAGCCCATCGATGATGTATTGTAGTATGTAGTATCATGTATGTACGCATGTTGGCGGTCGCCCATGCCATGAGTTTTTTGCCTATCCTTTTGTAGCAATTTTGTACTCTAATGGCATGATGACATTATGTTCATGGTTCTACTATTTTGTAACTTCTTGTCTACAATTTTTAAGTTTAGGAAGTATTTTAAAAAAAAAAACGTACTAATATCGTACCGTATCTCAAAAAATTTTAAGGTACCAATTAGTACCGTATTTTATCGTACATTATCGTATCGTACCTTTCGTACTAACTAACCATGCACTCTAGTAGTGATCATGTTGATGATCATGCAGATGTTGGTGATGATGTAGACTTTTGATATGTTATAGCTCTCTAGGCATTGGGCATCTCTCTCCTTCTAGCCCATTGATGATGTATTGTAGTATGTAGTATCATGTATGTACGCATGTTGGCGGTCGCCCATGCCATGAGTTTTTGGCCTATCCTTTTGTAGCAATTTTATTTTCTAATGGCATGATGACATTATGTTCATGGTTCTACTATTTTGTAACTTCTTGTCTACAATTTTTAAGTTTAGGAAGTATTTTTAAAAAAAAAACGTACTAATATCGTACCGTACCTCAAAAAATTTTAAGGTACCAATTAGTACCGTATTTTATCGTACCGTACCGTACCGTACCTTTTGTACTAACTAAGCCTGTTCTTCGCCATCAACACCTTCTCCAACTTGCTTTTCAGATGTATGGTCAGCCCTAGACTTGTATGGGCATATGTATGGGCGATATGGACGCGTGTACGAAGCTGTAGGGACAGAAATTTCAGAAATCCTAAAAATTTTAAAAACCCTAAAAACTGGTTTTTGGATGTTTTATCGTCCGAAAACCATTAAAACTTGGACATAGAGCTTGGGCATGGAACTTGGACATGAACATGGAACTTAGACATATATAGCTTGGACATGGATCTGGACTTGGACTTGGACTTGGTTTTGGATTTGATTTGGACTTGGAACTTGGACTTGGATTCATTGGATATTGGATATTGGATTTGGTACTAGCCCGGTGAGAGAGACTTGTGGGTCATTCCCGTGGTGTGCACGACATCAGAGATCTCGTGCCTTGACATTGACATCAACTTGGATATTCTACATCGGCACATCTGTCTGTTTTGTATTCATTGATTGTATTGATCCTAGCTAGTGTGCTCGTGGATTTTTCCTGAATAGATTCTTGAAAGGAGGCGGGGCATGTTCCCCGCTCAATGTGGTGTACTATGCAAGATCCCTATTCCCTTCTCTCTCTCCCCTCTCTCTCTATATCTCTCTCTTGGACACATAGTTGAGTCACTACATGTCCCGCTGGGCTTACAGTGGTATCAGAGCAGGATTTCTCTTGAAGAAACTTTCTTGGGGTGACAAAGCCATGTCGAGAGTAGAGCGAGACTAAGGGCATCATGAAGGGAATAACTAAGAGACCGATCCAGGACTTCAGGATGGGAATCATGGTCATCAGAAGAGTACCATGACTTTCAGCAGTTCATATGATTTCTCAAAGACAAAGAAGTCCTAGCTTGGAGAGCCAAGAAGGAAAAGGATCAAAGAAGGGCTCAAATGTTTGAAGATTTCAGCAAGGATCGAGCCACCGAAGCCGAAGGAGTTGAAGCTACTAAAGCCTATCTTCGGGCCAAAGGAGCCACCCATTGCAGGAGGATATAGAGCTACCCTCTCTATTTATCATGGAGAAGTTAAGGAAGCTACTCCTAGACCTACTCTTTCAGATGCAATTTCCTCAGGACAGGTAAGGAAAAGGAAGATAGAGAAGCTAGAGAGATTGAAAGATCATCACATTGACATCATGCCAGGAAGTTCGACAAATGGTTTGCAGTGGTGCTTAGCCCGTTGCATGTTTCGACAAATAAAGCCATGGGATTGTTGTGGACCAAAGCTAAATTAGAATCCTTTTGAAGCATTGAGACTTTATGCTAGCAAAGGACTAGTGTTTGATATTCTAGACCTTTTTTGTAGCTAAACATGATGAGCTTGCATTGGAGCAGTCTTGAATGGCCTATGAATGTCAAAGACAACAAGGTAGCAGATGCACTATCTCGGAGAGTCCTGAGCCATGAGGTTTCTATGGGTTACCCTATGGATTTTATTTTGATGAAGGATCTTTATGCTACCAAAGAGGATTTCAAAGATGTTTGAAACAGATTGTAGAATATAGATTTGGTGACTTTTTATGTCATCAAGAAGGTTTGTCGTATGATACAAACCCAAGTCATGTGTAACACAAGGAATTGAGGCCAAAGTAATGAAAGAGTGTCATGCTGCTCTATACATGGGGCATAGAGACACCTTGACTACTACAACAAGAAATATCCGGGGTGTATATATATGTATGTATGTATATATACATATATATACATATATATATATATATATATGTATATGTATATGTATATGTATATATACACACACACACACACACACACACACACACACACCGTTATTTTGCTTATAATGGTTACTTGGATATGCTCTAGTTGGGTGGCACTGATGCCGGATAGCCCAAGGAGCAAGATTTGTATATGGGAGACAACGATGTGAGATGATCCATTGGATGGCAACGATACCAGAACGAGATTTGTATATGGGAGGCGACGAGGCCTGATGACCCATTGGACGGCAATGATGCCAGATATCTTGGACTTCGCAGTGAGGCGGTCATTGCGACCAGACGGCTCATATGATTGTATTGGATTTCGCAGTCAGGCAGTCATTGCAACCTGATGGCCGAGATGACTGATTTCGCAGTTGGGCGGTCATTGCGACCAGATGGCCTAGATGACTGTATTGGATTTCGTAGTCGGGCGGTCATTGCGACCAGATGGTCCAGATGACTGTATTGGATTTTCATAGTTGGGCGGTCAATGTGACCAGATGGCCCAGATAACTATTGATGAACTCTCGGGCGGTCCTAGTGACCAGATGGCCTTGAGGATAGTCTGAGTGGTCCTAGTGGCCAGATGGTTCAGGACGGTTTCGATGAAACCGGACAGGACAATCCATGAACACGAGGATTATTACTTGTGCATTGCATATTGATGTATGTTTGAATTTCTTTGACTTCCTGTGCTGCTTTTGATGCGTGGAGAATGCTTGGATTTATGACATGTGATAGTCCATTGGGCTCCAGACTACTTGGCTAGTACGTGGAATACCTAGTAGATGCGAATGATGCATACTTGTTTGTTGACTAGCTTTTGTCTAGTTTTTTCAAGAGGTAAGTATGCATTTATTTTGTCTAACACATGTGACAGGCCATGAAGATGTACCATCAAGAACAAGGACATCGTTCAAAGAAAGGCATTGAGATGTTGCTAGATGAGCAGATGGGAAAGACTAAATGCACAAGCTCACTAGATGGAGCTAGCAGCTTGAAACATATGAATGTACTTGATGTACCTTGAAACCTTGATGTACCTTAAAATATATGGATGTACTTGGAAGATATGGATATGCTTGGAACACTTGCGGTCTGTAGTTGAGGACAACTGTGATGTAAGAGGAAGGGAATGTAACTATTTGGCCCTCCTAGCTCTATTTCACATGATGAAATCCATGCTTGGACACTAGACAGGTGGAAGAAGACATGGGGACGGGGTCCGTAAGGTTTGATTAAGAAAAAGCACCATTCTTGGTCAAAAAGCAAGAAAAAGCAAAAAGTCAAACAAGGTTGACGGCGAGCCAAGGGCACCATTGGAAAGACGAGACTGAGCTGGATCAAAAAGCTAAAAGGTGCTTTCTCAAAAAGCAGCTCTAAGGCCAAAAAGCAAGGCCTTAAAGCCAGAAAAGCAAAGTACCAAAAGTTGAGTAATATTCTATTAATAAAAGTAAAAAGAGCAAAAGCAAAGACAAAAAGGAAAAAGCAAAGCATAAAAAGGCAAAGCAAAAGCATGGACAAGCTTTTGGCAAAAAGCAGAGTCCCTTTCAAGTATAAAAAGGCTTGAACCTCTCTTGTAGCATCATGAAGGAGATCATGGAGTATGTGTGGCATCATTATGATCATGGAGAGCTTCTTCTTCGCTATCAACACCTTCTCCAACTTGCTTTTCAGATGTAAGGTCAGTCCTAGACTTGTATGGGCATATGCATGGGTGATATGGACGCATGTACGGAGCTGTACGAACATAAATTTCAAAAATCCTAAAAATTTTAGAAACCCTAAAATTGCTCCAAAAATCCTAAAAACTGGTTTTTGGATGTTTTTGTCGCCCAAAAACCGTTAAAACAAGTTTTATATTAGTTTTCTTTCCAGAAAGAGCTTTTCCATGGTTTTCTTCATCGACAAGGTTGTAGGAGTTGTGGAGATTACTCATGGGAACTTAGACTGATTGAACTTGGACATGGAGCATAGACATGGAGAACTTGGACATAGAGCTTGGGCATGGAACTTGGACATGAACATGGAACTTAGACATATAGCTTGGACATGGAGCTGGACTTGGACTTGATCTAGACTTGGTTTTGGATTTGATTTGGACTTGGAACTTGGACTTGGATTCATTGGACATTGGATATTGGATATTGGATTTGGTACTAGCCCGGTGAGAGATATTTGTGGGTCATCTCCGTGGTGTGAACGGCATCAAAGATCTCGTGTCTCGACATCGATATCAACATCGACATCAACTTGGATATCCTTTATCGGCATATCTGTCTGTTTTGTATTCATTGATTGTATTGATCCTGGCCCGCGTGCCCATGGATTGCTCTTGAATAAGTTTCTGAAAGGAGGTGGAGGTTGTTCCGTGCTCAATGTGGTGTACTGTGCAAGATCCCTATTCACTTATATCTCTTTGTAATATGCGGAAGCTTCGGAGAAGGATCGGTACTTCAAAACTCAGAAAACAGCACTCTTTTCGCGACGGAATTCACGCACAAACTGAAAGACGATGTGCAGAAAATAGAGAGAGAAGGGGGAGATGGAGAAGGACACAGTATTGGGTCCCAATTACCCTTTGTAGGGCCCCCTCCACGGATGGTGTATTTGCTTTATTAGAATGATGTAAATCTGAAACAAATACAAAGTACTTGACCTTTTCTTGGCTGGAAAACCTGCCCTTGACCTTCAGTCCTTCACCCCTTAGCTTTAGCAAACCCTTGGCTGTCCTGGCCCTTGAATGCTCGAGGCTCTTGGTGAATTATGAGATGAATAATGGGATTATGGGCTGGGGTATTTATACCCCTCCCTTCATGCAGTCGGCTGGCTTCAGGACAGCCCACGACTGAATTTCATCATTAAATGCTTTCACACTCAATAAAGTGTTTTCACACTTGTTTGATGGCTGTCCAGCCTGCGCACATGTTCTGGGCAGCACCCTGGCTGCTGGACATGCTGCGCAGAGGTGTGGGACTGCCCCCCACACCTGGCCGCCTGCTGTTCTAGGGTTTTACCCTCTGTCGGCTGCCTGTCCAGAGGCTCTGGAGCTGGCCGACTGCCCCTCCAGCCCTTGCCTTGGCTGGTGGGCACTATCTTGGGCCCTCCTGGCCCCTTGGGGGTGGTTCTATACCTCCCCCATGCCCATGCTAAGTATGCCAATGCAAAACCTTGCCCTGGGGTAGCCCTATGGGCTGGCCCCATCTCTACATGCAAACTACATGCCTACAGAGGCCTGGCATCCAGTTGCAAACCAGATACTCAGCACATCTGACATCATTCCAGAGGGAGACTCACAGCGCGGACTGGCACTGCTTCATGTGCAGGACAATGCACACCTGACCTTGGACTCATGTGCAGGACAATGCACACCTGACCTCGGACGACTGAGATGGATCCCTGGCTGACTCGTCCCGGACTGGGCTCACATGGGACCAGTTCACCATCCCAGGTCCTGCACCTTCTGTACAGAAATGTCTACGTGGCATCCAAGTGCGGGATGCACGTGACATCCCCTTCTGCTTAACTTGACGGAAGCTGCATAGCCTCCAAATAATCCGTCAATAAAGCCGGATAGTTTTCGAAAAATTCTGTGTCGAGCCATACCGCTTCATGAGTTCCTCGGTCCTGAAACTTCGTGAGGAACTGTCGTAGTCTTCGGCCTGAGCCATGCTTGAAACGGTGCAGAAGGATCTGTTCTGGAACCATTACTTCTGCTTCATCAATGATGTCTGGTTCCGCTTCGTCTTTGACCTCTGAAGGGGGTGGACCTGCATATGGCTTTAACCAACTGACATGAAATACATCGTGCATAGTCCAACTCGGAGGTAGCTTTAACTGCATAGACACCTCATTAATCTTTTTCCGGATGGGGAATGGTCCGAAGCTCCTGAAAGACAACTTTGGGCATCGCTTGCCCACCTGCTTTAATCTTTGCTTCATAATCCGAAGATATACCCAATCTCCTTCCGAAAACTTCATGTCCCTTCGGTCTTTATTGGCCTGTCGAGTGTAGGCCTCTTGCGCTTTAGCCAATCTGTCTTTGACGGACTCTAGGATCTCCTGGTAAGACTCCGTCACTCTGTTCGCCTCCGGTACTGAAGACGACGTCCTGGTTAACAACGACTGGAAAGGTCTTCCAAACGCTGCCTCATATGGAGTCCTGCCAATAGCTGAAGAAAAAGAGTCATTTAAAACAGCTTGAACTAAAGGCAAAAACGATTCCCACTTACCTTGCTGATCGTGGACATAACACTTCAGCACATCAAAGGCCAACTGGTTGTATATCTCTGTCTGGCCATCTGTCTGTGGGTGGAATGCACTGGAAAAATTCAACTTAGTACCAAAATTATCAAACAATGCCCTCCAAAAATGACTGGTAAACTTGGCATCTCGGTCTGACACTATGGTCCTAGGAATTCCACCAATCGGGTACCAATGCCGAATGAATAGCTGGGCAACGTCCTTGGCGGTCACATTGGCCCTGCAAGGAATAAGCATCACAAATTTGCTGAACCTGTCAACAATAGTCAAACACTGTGTATTACGCTTACTCGGACTGGGAGGCAGATTTGTGACAAAGTCCATCGAAATGTCTTGAAAAGGACCCTCAGGAATTGGCAAAGGCTGTAACAGCCCTATCTTCTTTCCACGAGGAGCTTTCACCTTTTGACAAATGTCACAGCGTTGTACATATGTAAACACATCACGCCTCATCTTTGGCCAAGAGTATTGCCGTTCTAACTTCTCCAGAGTCGAATTCATGCCCCTATGACCACCTGTAATGGCGTCATGGGCATCATGGAGAAGAGCTGCCCGGAATGATTTCATGACACACAGTCGGCCTTTGTAGTAAAGCCAACCATCGCGTATCAGAAAATGGCATGGTCCTGTGGCATCCAATGCCTGTTCCCATTGTGTACCGAATTCCTCGGAATCCGCGTACGTGTGCTTCATGTCTTCTAGTCCTGTACCAACAAGGTCTAGTCTAGTGGTCTGAATCGTAGATACTTGTCCCTTCCTGCTCAAAGCATCGGCCACTGGATTGGCCTTTCCTGGAAGGTACTCAATCATGCCACCAAACTGCTGGAATATCCGACTCCAGCGGTGCTGTCGATCACTCCACTGTGCACTGGGCATCGTCTGAATCCAGCGCAATGCCTGATGGTCAGTGCGAACCTCGAATTCACGGCCATACAGAAAATGTTTCCAATGTTTCAAGGCCTGAAATTCTAGACACAAGGTCGAAATTCTATTGGCAAACTGAAGGACTGGTTGCGCATTCTGACGCGCACCCCTGAACTCGTCTTCGAGTCGCTCAAGGTAGTGGGGCGGTAGAAACCGCTGCTTAAGGTCACGGACGAACTCGTCCCACCCATAAGCTGCCATACCTGATCTGGTGTGGGCATGAGCCCACTGAGTCCACCAAGGAATGGCCTCACCTTCCAAATACCAACTGGCTAAGATCACTTTGTCAATATCTGATTTCCTAACTGCGGCAAAGTAAGCTTCAAATTGATGTAACCATGAATACAGAGTAGTGGGATCGAGTTTACCATTATACTTACTGAAGTTCATTTTCTCGGGAAAATGATTCGAGGGCGCCGCCGGTGTCAATCTGGCGTCCAAAGCTCGGAGGTAACGCTCGTGTTCCACTCGTCGCATGGCTTCGTCTTCTCGTTGTCGAATCTCCAATGCCCGTATCTGCATCTCAAGCAAGGAGCTTGACTGCGACTGTGACCCCTCGAGAGGGTCCCTGTGACGAGGATCTGGTATCTGGGATACGGAAGGAGAGGGAGGAGGAGATGGAAAACGCGACGCTGGAGAACGAGAACGCTCCTCCAGAGCCAAAATCCGCGCCTTCTGCTCGTCCAACTTGGTTGTCTGGTCTGCGATTGCTCGCATCATCTGCTGGAACATGTCTTGTACACTCAAGCCGGGTGCCCGAGCTGGGCTGCCTGGTGCACTCTGGTCCCATGGTTCTGGTTCTCTCTCGTCGCCAAAGCTCGCCATAGCGGGAATATGCAGTTCCTTTCCGGAACGCAATCTGACCATCCACTATCTGTGTGGGAGACTTCCTGAGGCTTCCGGAGGCTAAAAACCAACCGTCCTTCGAGGGACAGGAGTCACTCCGAAAGGGGTAGTCCACCGGCGTCTAAAAACCAACCACACGAGCGAAAAATTTTCTGGTTTTCTTTGCTGAATCTTCGTCCTTGAAGTAGGCTCTGATACCACTGTAATATGCGGAAGCTTCGGAGAAGGATCGGTACTTCAAAACTCAGAAAACAGCACTCTTTTCGCGACGGAATTCACGCACAAACTGAAAGACGATGTGCAGAAAATAGAGAGAGAAGGGGGGGATGGAGAAGGACACAGTATTGGGTCCCAATTACCCTCTGTAGGGCCCCCTCCACGGATGGTGTATTTGCTTTATTAGAATGATGTAAATCTGAAACAAATACAAAGTACTTGACCTTTTCTTGGCTGGAAAACCTGCCCTTGACCTTCAGTCCTTCACCCCTTAGCTTTAGCAAACCCTTGGCTGTCCTGGCCCTTGAATGCTTGAGGCTCTTGGTGAATTATGAGATGAATAATGGGATTATGGGCTGGGGTATTTATACCCCTCCCTTCATGCAGTCGGCTGGCTTCAGGACAGCCCACGACTGAATTTCATCATTAAATGCTTTCACACTCAATAAAGTGTTTTCACACTTGTTTGATGGCTGTCCAGCCTGCGCACATGTTCTGGGCAGCACCCTGGCTGCTGGACATGCTGCGCAGAGGTGTGGGACTGCCCCCCACACCTGGCTGCCTGCTGTTCTAGGGTTTTACCCTCTGTCGGCTGCCTGTCCAGAGGCTCTGGAGCTGGCCGACTGCCCCTCCAGCCCTTGCCTTGGCTGGTGGGCACTATCTTGGGCCCTCCTGGCCCCTTGGGGGTGGTTCTATACCTCCCCCATGCCCATGCTAAGTATGCCAATGCAAAACCTTGCCCTGGGGTAGCCCTATGGGCTGGCCCCATCTCTACATGCAAACTACATGCCTACAGAGGCCTGGCATCCAGTTGCAAACCAGATACTCAGCACATCTGACATCATTCCAGAGGGAGACTCACAGCGCGGACTGGCACTGCTTCATGTGCAGGACAATGCACACCTGACCTTGGACTCATGTGCAGGACAATGCACACCTGACCTCGGACGACTGAGATGGATCCCTGGCTGACTCGTCCCGGACTGGGCTCACATGGGACCAGTTCACCATCCCAGGTCCTGCACCTTCTGTACAGAAATGTCTACGTGGCATCCAAGTGCGGGATGCATGTGACACTCTCCCCTCTCTCTATATCTTTATTTCTTGGACACGTGGTTGAGTCTGTCACTATATACCCCCGATGTGAACTCTCTTATAAATTATAAGTTTGTTCACCCAAACTTTAATGAATATGAACTTGCAACCATAGACTTAGGCCTGTATCCCTTTCGTTGATCTTAATGCAATAGTAAACAAAGAATTAATAATTAAATAAGGTTGAGTGTGCACACTTACCACCTACAAAACACATAAAATTCATCGCCTTAGTTCCAAAGAGGTGTGCACACACTCGTCCATGGGTTGTTCAAGCGTCCGCGATGCCCGTGGACATTCATAGGCAAAATACCATGCAATGTCTAGGCAAACAAAATGAGTCACACGTGCAAGTGCATTTCACAGGCAAATATTTGTGCGTGACGATTTGGATTAAATCTCCCAACTTGTCATCTTGTAGACCAAAACTGTCGTGACCATGGGCACCACCTATGCTAGATCCAAATGCTGTACTCACTAGAGCCTTTGCTCTTGCATGAGCCCAGCTAACTCAGTAGGATCACCAACTCTTCCACGAGTTCACACACACACCGAAAAGAGTCACCAACTCTTTCATGAGTTTACGCAGACACCAGGGTCACCAACCCTTGCATGAATGCATAACTACAATAGTTAGAGTCACCAACTCTTCTTGAGTCACCAACCCTAATCACTCATGAAAGTCACCAACTCTACACGAGTGAATCCATCATGCTCTTTACGATAGGATGGCTGTCCCACATGTTCTTGTTCCGTAGTGTGCACCACATGAGTTTGCTCTTCATGTAAAGTATTGGAAGCATGCATTTCATTGTCCCCGCCTCTTGTGTTAGCATCTCCAACATTCACTGTATGGCTGTCCATAGTGTTCTAAGTGTAGAGATAGCTAGTGTTCGCGGTGATCGTCTTTCACGATAGAATTGAAAGAGAACTGCATGCTCTGATACCAAAGTAACTTGGTTGAACACAATGCTAATTAATACACTTAAATACACCAAGATTTAATGGACAACATGCTCAATACAAGAAGTAATTTCTTGAATTGACAAGAGATGCACAATGAGTCGGAACGGTCGGTCCCTCCCTCAAATAAAGTATATTGATCTTGGGAGAATCAGTACATAGTATCATGGGCATTTCTGACCAGATTTCCATACCAATGTTTATGAATACAATATTGCAAGCAATGTGGTTGTCAGTGTAGCCTTGCAACTCACACTACCCTCGCAAGTGTCCCATGTTTCCTACCATCTGCTCTCTATTGTTCTACCAACACATGGTAGCAACAATCTCCAAGAGAGCACGTAGGACAAGAGAACCCTACATAGAGTATGTGAACATGGAATCCTGCTCCTCCCTCTTGTTACTTGCTTCCATATTTAATCATTGAAGCTTACGAATTGCAAGTAGAGTTGATAACAGCGGAAGTCTTCGCGATGGAAGTATTGGAGTGTTGAAATCTTCAATCTGTTTGCGATGACAAAAGTCTTCAAGAGGATGAAGCGAACCTTGGGAAAGTTGCCTTATGGTTCAACTTGAGAAAGGAAGGCTGAAATTAGGGCTTTCAGCAAAGACCAAAAATTATAGCAAATATAAGAGCTCCTTTGCTAAATTTCAGTCATTGGGAGTGTAGGAGTGAACACCACCTGGAAACACTGTTGGAAGCTTGGAAAATACACTAGCAAGCTTGGATATGGAGTTGGGAGGGAGAAAGTACAGAAAATACAGCCAAAAAGCCTCAAGGAGGAGGGCGCCAACTTCTAGAGAGAGGGAAGAGAGATGATGAGATGTCCACTCTAGGTGTTAGGTAGAGTGGACAAGTGACTTGTGGTGCAAGCTGGGATGGACACATGGCTGGTTGCTCCCTTTGTACAAAGGGGATAAGTTATGGGCGGTGGGCATTAAGTTTTATCCACCTCGGGACATCAGTGTGTGTGAACACATGGCTGGTCATAATTTATAAGTGAGTTTTGGTCGCCCAAAACTTAATGAAGTGTGTACACACTCACTTATAAATTAATGCTTATTCCTTAGGCTAGGTTTATGACCAGTACTTACCACTTGTCACATGCCACATAACCATGTCAATAGACAGTTTGATACGCACAGTTCACGGGCGGGTGTCCCCTTACCCGGAACTACACATTGGTCATGCAAGCATGAAAACAACAGCAATTTCAATTGCAGGTAAGCACATAAAGATTGTATGCCATGCAGCATTGGTATGTGAATCCCCATTCATGAGACTATACCGAAATAGACATGCTCGAGGCAAGTATACGAGGTACTAGACCCAAATGGAACACCAATCCTCTAGGCATTTCCAGGCATGCACACAGGCACAAGTCCCAACGGGAAGCCAAGTCCACATTATCACATGAGCAGCATCAATCCGCGGCAAATGTAGCTGCCATGGACGCTATTCCAATGTACATACATAATGAGCGGGTGGACCAATTGGGTGGCCAAATGGTGACAGCTCTGCCTGTAGTAGCAAGTGCCAAGGTGGAGTGATCTATTGGACAATACTTTAGAGGCAATGTGAAGACTTTGAGGTGTCTTATGGAGACTTTTTCATATCGATGCCTTCACTGCAGCAATAATCATGTATTGATGTCAAGACTTTGAGGTGTCTTGAATTTTTCATATTGATGCCTGCACATGGAAGGCTTGATTGGAGATTTGCGTAGTCCATCTGTGCATTTGTATGCTATTTATAGCTAGAATGTCTTTGATTGCATGCGTATAGGAGAAGTGGGGGAGTCACACTCTTGGCCCATAACACCATCTTAAGGGAGGGGCCAAGCAGACACCGCTGCCTGTAATAGCAGGTGCCAAGGTGGAGTGATCTACTGGACAGTACTTTAGAGGTAATGTTGTTGGGACTCCCATGACAAGGTACTGGTTCATACATGGTTTTGAGGGCGTGGCCACACCACAACTGTGCAATTGTAATGGATGACAGGTCGAGTGCTAAAAAGGAATACTGAGTAGCTTCCATTTACACCCGTTTTCTCTTATTGATAGCTCATAGTGGCTTTGCATGTGGGTGCTTTGTTAGCAGCCAGTTTACTGCATGCTAGGGATTTGTAGTGTAACAAGAGCAGTTAGCTCATTGCGATGCGGGCTTTGTGTTTCTTGTTTTGGTGAACTGTCAATTATTTTGCTAAGTCTTAACGTGACGTTGAAGATGTGTGTGGGAAAAACTGAAAGTGATTTGCATGCGGGCAGGCACTCATAATGGGCAAAGTCGCTTGTTTTCTGGATATATTGGCAATTTGGCAAAAAGGATGAAGCAAAATGTGGACGATGTGGAAGTGTCGCTTTTGAAAGAGTACAACAAAAGAGATCCAGAGTACGTTATACGCTGGTATGAAAGAAGTCAGCCGCATCAATGGTTCAACCCTGGTGTTCTTGCCGAGTATGTTAAAGCTTTGGTGAAGGTAGATAAGCTGGATGACAGTGAATTGCTTGCTACTCTACAAGAAGGTTAGTCCTCCTCCCCCTCCCCCTCCCCCCCCCCTTCCGACGCCCACCCCCACCCCCACCCCCACCCCCTCTTCCCCCCTCATTTTCATCCCCATGAAACCCATGAGTCAGGTCTTTATTCCTCTATCCTGTTTAGTTCTGATAACGTTACCTGGTTGCAGGAGTCAAAGCTCGTGTTGGAGAGCAGATGCATGGTTCTACAGCTCCCCTCACAGGTGCTGCGCAGCCAATGCTGGGCAGCATTGTTAGTGCACCAAAAGAAGGCGTTCTAGGTAGTGCAAGTTCTCCTATTCATATGGTCACTGCTGAGGGTGGGTTTAAACAACAATTCTGGCGGACTGTTAGAACCCTGGCATTGGCATTCCTTTTGGTTTCTGGACTTGGAGCCCTCTTTGAGGACCGTGGTATCGGCAAAGGTGAGGTATTTTCTTTGGATCTTGTAATGTGGCTTGGTTTCGTGCTATCTCGGGTGAGTCTTGAGTATAATGAATGTGGGCAGGGCTAGGCTTGAACGAGGAGGTGCAACCGAGCTTGGAGTCTAATACAAAGTTTAGTGACGTGAAAGGTGTGGATGAAGCCAAGGCAGAGCTTGAAGAGATTGTATGCTATTTAAGAGATCCCAAGGTATGCTACTAGTTAATCTTGATCTGTAATAGTGGTTCTTAATGCTTTTTTTTTTTTTGGGCGCAGATTTATGTACAACCGTTGTGATTTGTTGTTATTTTTCTGCAGCGCTTCACACGGCTGGGTGGCAAGCTACCCAAGGGTGTTTTACTAGTTGGGCCACCAGGTACTGGGAAAACTATGCTGGCTCGCGCCATTGCGGGTGAGGCCGGAGTCCCGTTTTTTTACTGCAGTGGTAGCGAGTTTGAAGAGATGTTTGTGGGCGTTGGGGCAAGAAGGGTTAGGGATTTGTTTGCAGCTGCAAAGAAGAGGTCTCCCTGTATCGTATTCATGGATGAGATTGATGCGATTGGAGGAAGTCGGAATCCAAAAGATCAGCAGTATGTCAGGATGACTTTGAATCAGCTTCTAGTGGAACTGGATGGTTTTAAGCAAAATGAAGGGATTATAGTCATTGCAGCAACCAACTTTCCTGAGTCCCTTGACAAGGCACTTGTGCGACCCGGACGCTTTGATCGCCATGTAGTGGTCCCAAACCCGGACGTAGAGGGTCGTCGGCAGATTTTAGAGTTCCACATGTCAAAGGTGAGTTTCATAAAAAACCTGACCTTCCTACTATATTTTGTGGTCGCTGTGAGTTGTGCTTTTGGACAAGAGTGTTCTTGCAAACAGTCAAATATTGTATGCTGATAACTGGTGGGTAAATAAGAGTGCGCATATCAATCTTACTGCTCTTGTGCTTTTGTGTTTTCTAAGGTTTTGAAAGCAGATGATGTGGACTTCATGATAATTGCGCGAGGGACACCTGGCTTCTCTGGAGCTGATCTGGCAAATCTTGTAAATGTGGCTGCATTGAAGGCAGCAATGGATGGTGCAAAGTCAGTTGGCATGTTGGAGCTGGAATATGCCAAAGACAAAATCATGATGGGCAGCGAGAGAAAGTCCGCAGTGATATCAGAAGAGTCGAGGCGGCTTACAGCTTATCACGAGGGTGGACATGCCCTCGTGGCTCTTCACACTGATGGTGCCATGCCTGTGCATAAGGCCACCATTGTTCCTCGCGGATTGTCTCTTGGAATGGTAGCACAGCTTCCGGACAAAGACCAGGACAGTCTTTCGCGCAAGCAAATGCTGGCACGTCTAAATGTTGCAATGGGAGGGAGAGCTGCTGAGGAACTCATCTTTGGAGACAGCGAGGTAACGTCTGGAGCTTCTCACGACTTCAAATCCGCCACTGATCTGGCCCGATTGATGGTGACGAAGTTTGGGATGAGTAAAGAGGTTGGCCTCGTAGCACACGACTATGCTAATGATGGCAATAGCATGAGCACACAGACGAGGCGTCTTGTGGAGAAAGAAGTTAGGGAGCTTTTGCAGATAGCATATGAAAATGCGAAACATATTTTGATGACGCATCAGGAGGAGTTGCATGTGTTGGCCAAGGCTCTTTTAGAGCATGAGACTCTTACTGGAAAGCAGATTAAGGAACTGCTTGCAAAAGCTGATTCGTCTCCCACTGTTACACCGGCCCTTGTTCAAACGAGTCAGACACCTGTTCCGCCACCCACCCCTTCCATGCCATCTGCAGCGGCTGCAGCTGGGGCTGCTGCAGCGGCTGCTGCTGCTGCTACTGCAGCTACTGCGGCAGCAAAAGCGAAGGGTGTTACACAGCCTGTTGGAAGCTAGGTTTGTGCCACCGCCTATGTATCTGTCTGGCAGTGGTACGAGGGCATTTGTCATGAGGTCTATACTAGACATTAGTGTGTTTTAGTGCTCGTAGTCTAATTTGATCAGACAGTAGAAATGATGGGACAACCTACAGCAAAGGCAGCAGATCCCTAACAATTATTGAGAGCAGCCAAGGTTTCAAGTTAAGCAAGACTGCTCACCACTGTCTATGCCCAATAATGGCTCAAGATTACTGTCCAAGGAATACAGATTATGTACTGGCAAGAATCTCAAACATTTTTTTTGGGTCTCATGAAAATCATCTGTACTGTTGAGAATATTCGGCTATGCAATATGCTAAGATTGTGTGTACATTATTTCATCGGAGGCATGTTTAACTTCGAGCTTTCTAGATGGCGGGCAGTTATTTGTGTGAGCCTTGTTTTTCTTCATATTTATGTTGTCCAAGGGGTGTGTCTGTGTTCCCATGATTTCTATGCAGTAAGTAAATCATACCTAATGCATGCTGTGAAGGTGCTCTTATGTGATCATCATTTTTTTTTCAAATTTGAGGAAAGGGGTAATTTCAAAGTGTGAGTGGCTACCTTGGCCATCTCATTCACTCACGTCTTAATTTCCTACGGGCTAGGAGTGACACCGAAGCT